>NW_020954610.1:37470231-37545400 GCF_900497805.2 Vombatus ursinus
CTCTCTCTCTCTCTCTCTCTCTCTCTCTCTCTCTCTCTCTCTCTCTTACTCTCATTATATATATATATATTATATATATATATAAGAAATAAAATATAAATATAAAAAATTTTTAAAGTCATTGAAAACACCATGAATATTACATCAGCTTAGAGCCTTGAGAAACAGTCAAATAGGGAATAAGCACTGAAATATGATCGATCTTTGGTAATATTTTCCAGGTACTGTAGTTCATTATAGGGCAATGGCCACAAAACATGTTATGTAACTTTTATTTTATTTTTTCAATGAATAAGTATTTATTTTCTCCCAATCCCATCTCTATACACCCAAGAGAAAAAAAAGACAAATTAATTTTTTTTAATAAACATGAATAGTTAAAACAAATTCTCACATTGGTCATGTTTATCACTTCTTTGTCAGAAAGTGAGAAGCCTGCTTTGTCATGGGTCATTTAATCATTTCTTGGCCAATGTTTGGTCATTATGTTTATCAGACAGAGTTCTTAAGTCTTCCAGAGTTGTGTGTCTTTATAGTGTTGTTATTTTATAAATTAGTCTCCCTATTATGCTTAATTCACTCTGCATAAGTTCATAGAATTTTTCCTTACTTTCTCTGAAACTATTCCTTTCATCATTTCTTAGGGTGCAAAAATATTCCTTCATTTTCATATGCTGTGATTTGTTCAGCCTTTCCCTAATTGATGAGCACCCACCTAATTTCTCGTTCTCCACTTCAAAAAAGATCTGCTATAAACATTTTTGTACCTGTGGGTCCTTCCTTTTCACCTTTCTTTGATCTCTTTGGAGATCTACCATCTAATAATGGTATCACTAGGTCAAAGAGGATACACAGTTTGGTGACTTTTTGGTCATCACAAGGCATTTTGAATCTTTTGTAAGATTGTAGGATAAAAAAGACATCTTAATGTTCTAAGAAGAGCAACCCACTTTCCCCCTCTAATTCCATTACTCATAAAAACCAAATGGTTTATTGCATTTCACTCCTACTCTGCTATTCTGTTTCAATCTCTTCATTCTTGGAAAGGTCAGGTAGCTGTTTTTTTCTTTTTCCCATGGCATGGTCCATAGGAAATCAAGATTTATTACAGCATCAGATTGTTCCTATCTTTTGCTTGTGTGATATTGGTATACAACAGGACAGAGTAAAGGAATGTTCAAATGTTCTGAAACCCACTTTTGAAAAGTGAGTTATTATTCAGTCATTTCAGTTGTGTTTGTGTTTTTGTGACCCCATTAATTCTTGGCAATGATCCTGAAGTGGTTTGCAATTTGCTTCTCCAGCTCATTTTACAAATGAAGAAAGTGAGGCAAATTGGGTAAAGTGACTTGTTCAGGGTCAACAATTAATAAATGTCAGAGGCTGAATTTGACCTCAGACCTTCCTGACTCCAGGCCCAGTCCTCTATCCACTGCTCCACCTAGCTGCCCACCTAGTGGGTAATCAATGCATAGAACTCAGCTTCCATCTAATTGTCACAGAGGAAACTGATCCACTAAACAAACTGACACAGAGATGTACATGATTGGTAATGATGTAATAATTAGTAGAAGCAGAGCATACATGTCTAATTCCCATGTCTCCATGGGTAACATTTTAAAAGCCCAAAAAGATAGCATCAGATAGGAAATGCAATTCAACCAAATTGTTTACAAACTATTACCACCTCTGCTGAGTTGGGAAGAGGATTTAATTTTAAACCAAAGATAAATTTGTATCCTTGAGATAGAAAAAGGAAAATAAAATATAGAAATGGCAAGTAGGGAAACACATTGGGCAGAAAATGTAGAAGTCAACAAATAACTCCATTCCAATAAAGAAATGTTATAATATAAAAAAAAGGGGTAAGAATGATACAGATGTGTAAACACAGTCTGCAGTAGAAAAGATAAAAGAAACATAAATTTGATAATAAACACTACATAGATTTGAAGGAAGAGTCTAATTCTGAAGAAAAAAACAAGGGAAAAGATAAAAGAACACTTTACAAAAATTTGAAATAATAAAAGAGTAAAACACCAGTAGAAAAAAAACTAAAAGGATAGTTATAATTAAGCAAAGATTGGTGGGCATTGAGAACAAAATTGAGGAATACGCCCAGACTCTCATAGAACAGAACAAAACAATTTGAATGCAGAACAAAGTAATGGACATGAAAGAAAGACTAAGAAGTTTAAACAGATTAATTGGGATGTAGGACGGCATGGGAGGGGAATTGATTCCCTATCAGAAGAAATAATTTGGGAAGATATTCCAGAGAAGATAAGAGGTATCATTTGACAAAGTGGAAAAAAATTACAAGGACCAGGGCGTACAAATATCTAATTCCCATGTCTCCCACACAAAAGAACAATATATTTGTTGAACAACAAAAAGAATAAAGAAATTATGTACTATAAAATAATAATTAAAATTACCTAAGATTTTTCAAAGATCACAAAAAAAGAAAAGTTGGTCAAAATTGTCTTAAAAGTAAAGAATTAGTTAAAAAAGTATATACCCAATGAATGTGAGCCTTTTATTTGAGGGACAACTTTAAATAAAACTACAAGAATAAATCAAAACCTAATTATAGTTAAGGACTTCAAATTTTTATCATAATATGGTAAATCTAGTAAAAGACACCATTTTACCTTATTAAGTTAGAAGTAATAGATGAGCTAACCAAATGTAAGCAGGGAATGGCATTTTTTTCAATTTGTCATGGAACTCTTACAAAAATTAATTTTATACTTGAATGTTGTTGTTCAGTCATTTCAGTCATGTCCAACTCTTTGTGACTTCATCTGAGGTTTTCTTGGCAGAGTTACTGAAGTGGTTTGTAATTTGTTTCTCCAGATCATTTTGCAAATGAGGAACTGAGGCAAGCAGGGTTAAGTGACTTGCCCAGGGTTACTAAGTTAGGATTCAAGGCCAGATTTGAACTCAAGAAGATGATTCTTCCTGACTCCAGGCTTGGCATTCCATCCACTGTGCCATCTAGCTGCCTATACTTGAATATAGAAAAGTTCAAACTAATTGAATAGCAGAAATAATATAGCCTACATTTAAAAAAAAAACTGCAACAAAAATGAACAGCATTGATAGAAGATAGAACAATGGGGTTAGGGAAGAAATTAGAAAAATGACAGAGTAGTTACTAGATAATTATGACATTGATATCATGTATAAAATTGTATGGAACGTAACCAAAGCATTTCCTAGGGTTCAAGTTACAGCATAATAATAGAAAATTAAAATAACACAAGACTATTAAATATTCAACAGAAACCTCACAAAGGAATGGAATAAAGTATCCTAAAGAGTGAAGGAGCCAAAGATGCAACCCAAGGTGATGTACCCTGAAAAGCTTAGCCTAACTATTAATGGAAAAAAGATGGAATTAGACATTGCATTGTTGTCATTACTGTCTCACACAAAAAAGAAACTGAGTTTCAAAAAAGTAAGTAGCTTAATCATAGTCACAGAGAGCTGAAGCTCGAACCTAGGTCTTCTAAATCCTATGTCAGGGCACTATATACCCCACTGCTTCAACCACATCAACCACAAACTGATATAACTGTTCAAAGGCAGCACCTGATATCAATGGGATAATCAATGACATGAACAAATAAATTAGAAATGAGTATACACACAGTATAAATGATTTCCTGAAAAAAAAGATTAAACTTAACTAAAAACAAAAGATGTCCTATTAAAAAGAATTTTGAGGTACTTTTAAATTTCAAATATATTAGCAAAAAGTAAGGACTAAAAATTTGATGCCAGAGGAATTGTGGAGAAATAGGTATACACATACGTTACTAGTGGAGTTTCAAGTTGGTACATTTTTGGATGGCAGTCTGGCTGTATAAGAGTCATAAAACTAATCATTATTAAGTGAATGCCCAAACAATGTAAACACTAAACATACACAAGTAAGCATTTTTTTTCCTGTTATTGCAAATACCTTGAAACAAACATCTAACAGTTGATGATGGGCTAAAAATATTTATGCAATATTAGTGTAATGAATTGCTATCATGTCATCAACTATTATAGCTAGATGGCATTGGATACAAGAGAAAAGAAGATGGGAGTTAGAATTAGGAAGGTGGGAGTTCAAATCTTGTCTCAGATACTTACTAGCTTATGTGATCTAAGGCAAGTCATTTGAAAAATATATATCTTTCTCAGCCTCAGATTCCCCATCTGTAAAATAAGGATAGCAGTGGCACCTACCTCACTGGTTGTTGTGAGGACAAAATGAGACACCATATATACATTACTTTGCAACCCTTAAAATACTATAGAAATCCACAGCTTGTTTGCCTGTTGTTTCCTTTATTAGATTGGGAGCTCTTTGAGGGCAGGGACTGTCTTTTGTGTCTTTTTGTATTGCTACTGCTTAGCACAGTGCCTGGCACATAGAAGGTGTTGAATGTATTTATTGATAAAAATTCCAGGGCCTATTATTAGCTATTAATACAATGAAAAATAACCATATTTGGAAGGATATATGAAGTAATACAAAAGAAAGAAATCAGAAGTAAAGAAACAATTTACCAAATGAATTACAATTTAATAAGAAAATGTATATATAAATGCAGAGCTAAATAAGCAAAACAGAGGGGGATACAGAAGGAGTAACTAATTAGTTATGATGGACACGTATGTAGACCTCTATTTTAAAGTGTAACTGATTCTAAATGTATGTTTATTTGGTTTTGTTGCTCAAATCTTTTTTTTTAGAAAATAAAGATAAAAACAAACAAGTTTATAGTGAATTCTTTAAACAGGAAGTTTCAGGCACCAGTACAATCATGAGAAGCAGTGTGGTATGTAGTACATTGACATAGGATTTAGAAGACCTAGGTTCAAGCCCCAGCTCCCTGTGAATATGATTAAATCACTTACTTTTCTGAACCTCAATTTCTTTATGTGTGAGATAGTGATGACAATAATGCATCCTCTGTCTCCAATGATTCCTATAAGAATGGTCTTTTTCTAAACTACAGAGAGCTATAATAGTTACTGTAGTTATAGAAATTACTGTCATTAGAGAATATTTCTGGGGGGTAGGCTTCCCTGGGCATTTCTCAAGTGATGTCATGAAGGTGATCACCTGTATAACTGGATATTAGGCCAACTGGAAAAGATCAGCCATAGAATCATAGATTCAGTTCTAGAAAAGACCTCAAAAGTCAGATAGTTCAAGCACTTAATTTTATTGATGAGGAAACTGAGGCTCAATAAAGTTAAGTGAGAAGTGCAAGACACACAGGTAATAAGTGGGAGAATTGAAATTTGAACTCCCAAACTCTGAGCCCATGTGTATTTGCAATAAAAAAGATCATAAATCTGAAAGTGAATTTGCCTTTTTTGAAGAAAGCTTTTAAGTTACATATTACTGTAGGCTGCTACTTTAGGCTTGTGTTTGATAGGGTAGATTTTAGGTTCCAAGTTCATAGTAAGTCAATTTTTGTAAGTACAATCATGAAACATATGAATGACTCATGATCATGCTCCTAGTTAGAGTAAATCCATTAGCACACTAGATTTGGAATCCTAGCCCTGTGCTAGGAGACATCACTCTCCCTATGTCTGTCCCTGGAGCTGTCCCACAGCATCCCTCATGTGAATAAAAAGATGCAAGGAAATGAAAGGGTCAGGGTCAGTGACACAAATTCTTGAGAAATGAGGATTTTATCTATGAGATATAGTCTTTAATAAAGTAAAAGAACACTAACAGAAACAGCTACACATCTAGAAATGGGTGTCAGCTGCACTTATCTTAAGTAAGGTCAGGGAAGAGGATAAGGATGACTACTTCATACATATCTTTCTCTCGCTCTCAGCTCTATGCTAGAGTGAGCCCCTGAGATTCAAAAACAAAAATCACTTTGACAGTTTAGGTTTTGCCTCTCTGCTCTCCCAGAAGGAGACATTTCCCCAGGCTGTTGCCTTAGTCTTTCTTTGATTTCATGGGTTGGGGAAGCCACAAAAAACTTTATACTCTTCCTATTCTCTCTCACTTCACTTTCAAGAGATTTTTTTAAAAATTCCTACTATAGGGGGCAACGCTTCCCTCAAGTCCTGATCTCCTTTACCTTCCCCTCTTTCCACCCTGGAGTCTTCAGTGATTTAAGCCCTTTAGCAGTCAAACCAATCCAAAGCCTCGCTTCAAAGGACGTTTATATTAGCATCACAGGCCGTTAGAATGGATGGCATAGGAATCCTATATCCATGGCTTTCCAGAGTAATTCTTATTTTGAGAAAGAAAGATATACTTTAAGAAGTTTATTACATATGACTTTTTTTTTCTTTTGGGAGGAAAAGTAAGAAATGTAGTCTGGAAAAGACATAGAAGGTCATCTCATTCAAGCTATTCACTTCATAGGTGAGAAAACTATCACAGAGAGCTTTATAGGAACACAGATCTAGGCCTGATTGGACCTTAGAGGTCATTGAGTCCAATCTACTCATTTTAAGGATGATGTGACTGAGGGCCAGAGAGGTTAAATTACTTGCCCATGGTCACAAAGCTAGTATGTATCTGAGGTGGGATATGAACCCAGGCCATTCTGATTTCAAATCCAAGACTCTATCCATTATGCCTCATGGATAGCAAATGGTAGCTGACATTTAAAGCCAGTTCTCATGATTACTGGTCTAAAGCTCTTTCTACTACAAAGTAGAATTGATTACTTCATTCATTTGGCTCTATTCATTAGATACAGCATGATTACAGGTCCACCATACAACTAGAAGAAATAATTCCATTTTTGTCTCCATCTTTGTTTTGACTAAGGCATTGTCTCATCCTGTGGGGTTTTCTGTGTGCAGTCCAACTATTTGTGGCCCCTTGGGACCTAGTCTGCAACTTGACAATGTGTTATTAAAATTATTTTTAAAAGATAAAACATTATAAATCATATACTTTTTCATTGTTATATTTGTAAATCTGAAAAGGGATAAAGATTAGGTAAATAACATTTCCCCCTGAGTTCAGTCTAATATGTAAGTATATAAGTATTGAATACCTTAAAAATGAGTTATTTTTTGTTTCACCAAGCATGTCTTCAAAGTTTATCATCATTTATATTACTAAGTAGACTTGGTATATAGTTAATACATGGATTATGAATCATCATGATATGTGCTTAATAAATGGTTTTGATTGCTGGTATTAGAAAATGCATGAAATTGGTATAGCATAATCTATATGCTTAATTAATTACATTGTATGATTATGATAAGGAGACAGCACTCTATAAACTTAAATGATGATAGAAAAGCAGTGTGTAAGGCTCTGACATCCTGAGTTATTCCAAGTTTAGGTCTATTAAAAAAAATCTCATTTTTCTAACATTCAGTGGAATTTTACAAGCAGTTGCTCAATGAGAGTTATTTTTCCTTTGTTCTCTCTCTCTCTCTCTCTCTCTCTCTCTCTCTCTCTCTCTCTCTCTCTCTCAATAATCTATGATTTTAAAGACTGACTCAGGTGATCTCATCCCATTAAAAATCACCAGTTTTTACCCTGAATCCCTAAAAAAAGGTATATGTAACATTTTTAAGGTAAGTGTTATAGGCATGCTCATTTTATCATGC
This sequence comes from Vombatus ursinus, assembly GCF_900497805.2. Lineage (NCBI taxonomy): Eukaryota > Metazoa > Chordata > Mammalia > Diprotodontia > Vombatidae > Vombatus > Vombatus ursinus. The sequence continues at coordinate 37,477,843 of NW_020954610.1, forward strand.
CAAATATGTCACATGCATTCTTTAAATAGCAACTAATACTTTTGCCAGTCTCCATAAATATACTTGTTGTCAAAGCAATTACAGCTATTGTCAGGATAAAACTTTTCATTACTTTTTAAAAATTATAATATATTATTCTCCCCCAATTGCATGTTAATTTTTTTTAACATTTGAGTGGTTGTTTTTTTAAGTTTTGAATTTCAAATTCTATCTCTCACTCAACCACTTTCCTTGCCCCTCCCTGAGAGGGTAGGCAACCAGATGCTTTTCCTTACTTCTACATCATTCTACAATGAATGCTGCTTGGTTGGAAAAAACCAGTTCAATGCAATGAAATAATAATATACATTTTTCTCCAATGAGAAACTTTCATTATTATTATAATGATGCCTTCAAACCACGTAGGTATACTGAAAGGGATGGTGTTTGAATTATCTTCAGCAAAGTAGTATGGCATAGTGCATAAAATATTTCTTGAAATCAAGAAGATCTGGGTTCAAATTCCCCCTCAACTGCTTACTATGTAACCCTGGACAGCTCCTTTAACTTTTCTGTATTCAAGTTTTCTCCTCTTTAAAATAAGAGGGTTAGAACTAGTTGGGTGGTACAGTGGATAGAGCATCAGCCCTGGAGTCAGGAGGACCTGCATTTTAATCTGGCTTCAGACACTAGTTGTGTGACCCTGGGCTAGTCACTTAACCCTGATTGCCTCCAAAAATAAAACAACAAACAAATAAAAGGATTGGATTAGATGATCTCTAAGGTCCCTTGAAGTTCTACATCTACAAGACTACGAGGGAGCCAAAGTGGAGAAGTTTAAATGGACAGTTGTTTAAACTGGAGATCATCTAATCCAACCCTTTAATTTCAAATAGGAGAAGCCTGAGGTCTAAAGAAGGGCTGAAATTTGGCCAAGTTGTTGCATCTAGTGAAAGGCAGAGCAGGGATATCAATCCAGCCCACATTTATCAACAAGTCTGTGTAGAGTTCATTCTTATCCATGCTAAATGAGCCCTCCATCAAAGTCTTCAGATAATAATTACTTTTATATGAAGAAGGTGGGAGAGAGGGAAGTGGGAGGAGCTAGGGTTTCAGTATCTTGAGATATGATGGCAAGAGAATTTCTTTAATGACAACTCTCTGTAGATGAAAATGAAGGAAGATAAATAACGGTATGCTGCTACGTGACTTCCAAAATTTCAGTAGCAATTATGGGACTTAGTAGCAGCATGACACAGGGTACCTTAAGCTATGCTGACAAATATCCATATGTGTTCATCTTTTCATTTTCTTTTGTACTGTTGCTTATATTTTTAAACTACATGTAGAATTCATATTAGCTAAGAGAGAGGCTGTTCAGTATTTAGTTGTTTTAAAATTGAAAAAAAAATCCCAGATGTCTGGGAAAACTAAACTAAAGTCTGGGGAAGAAGCCCCAGAATTCAATGAATTAGTTTGCACTTTGGCGAGGACATCCTAGGTCTATCCTTTGATCGATTATGATTATGATATGCTGAATATGATATGATTGCTGAATGACCACCGGTGATATTTGAAAAATGGAAGGCAAGTAAAGAGGTGCCAAGTGATTATGGACAAGCATTCTCCCAAATTTCACAAAAGAGAAGCAAGGTGTAGTATGCAAAGTTATTAGAGAGCTTAACTTCCATTCCTGGCAAATTCCTATAACCATAAAGGGATGGTTTGTAAGCATTTACAAAGAACAAAAAAAAAATACTAAGATCTAAGTGGCGTTCATTTACTCTATGTTAAAAAAAAAAGGTGTAGTGGATAGAGTGCTGGTCCTGGAGTTAGAGACACTTCCCTTACTGAGTTCAAATCTGGCCTCAAACACTTACTAGCTGTGGGCAAATTATTTAACCATGTTAGCCTCAGTTTCCTCATCTGTAAAATGATATGGAGAAGGAAATGGCAAACCACTCTTGTATCTTTGCCAAGAAAACCCCAAACTGTATCACAGAGAGTTGGACAGGACAGAAAAAAAAAACTAATCAATAACAACAATGTGATACTGGGCCACATAAACAGAGGCAGTAAGTCCAGAATGTTAATGCATAATCTTCCTTTGTCATACCACATGTGAAATACTGTGTTTCCATTTGGAGACCTTATTTTAAGAATTTTTATTAACTACAGTCTATTCAGAAGTGAGCTACCAAGATGCTGAGAGGATTGGATTGAAGGAACTGGAAATATTTAGCTTGGAGAAGAGCATTAGTATGATAGCTTTCCTCAAGTGTTCAAAGGTTTCCTGTATTGGAAGAGGTATTTCTTTCCCAAGGATCAAGCATTCCTTTTTTTCTTTCTAGATAGTCACAATTTAAGAGACTCACCTGCCCCAGAGTCCAGAACTCCTCTCCTGGTTTAGGTCCAAAGATGAATTAAATTTGTTCTTCTTGTCCCTAGATGGCACAACTCCTTTCTGACAATTAAGGCTCTCTAAAAGTAGAATAGACTGCCTCAAGAGGTAATGTATTCCCATTTACTGGTTCTGTTCAGGTTTTAAATGAATTGCATGATTTCAGATATCTGTTTCAACTCTTTGATTCTTTGATTGTGTGAAGGATGGAGACAATGAATCCACCTTTTTACTGTCTAAGAGGATGTTCCCTGGAAGTATGATTGATACATGGGGAGGCACATTCACTGGGGCCTCGTTAAAATTTCTTTGACCACTCTAATGATTTGAACTAGAGTGTCTTGTCTTCAATATGGTCACAATTGTCAGGGAATGACAAAATATTTCATTTTTTTACAATCCTGTTAGCAAGGAACCAAATTCATATCCCATTTTCATGTTATAGTTCTTAAAATCAAGACATGAGTTTTACATATGTCATCAAATGATAAACCTTCATAACAGAAATAAACAGGACCATGACTTTGAATTTGTAATTTTTCCTGCATAGGAGCTTTTGTTGCATCTTTAGGTAAAATATATGTATAAATTTTCCCGTCTTAAAAATAAGTGGGGTGGGTATCCTTTTGTATTTTATTAATAGTTACTTGGAAGTCATCTTCAGTATAACTTCTTTTCAACCAGATCTATGATTTCAATAGTTTAGGGAAATTCCCAGATGAAGATTCTGTCTTCCTATTCAGATCAGTACCTACTCTGTACCTTATAATCTTTAAAAAAAATTAAATTCATTTTGAACTTAAATACAAAAAATATTTCCATGTACACAGAGTAACATAAAAAGAGGATTCAATATTAAACCATGAATTTCCATTTCACACTGCTTGCTTTTTTTTGAAAAACTAAGTAATATATACTACACATAATTTTCAAGGTTAACTTGCTTTTCTTTGCTTCCTTTCTGTGCATTTTTATAATTTTATCCTCCCTCTCTCCCCACCCTGCCCTAGAGAAAGCCAGCATTAGACACAAATATGTATGTATGTGTGTGTATGTGTGCATATGTAAAATCATACTATACATACTTGTTTATCAGGTCCAGTATCTCTGCCAAGAAAACCCCAAATGGGATTGTGAAGAGTTAGACATGACTGAAAATGACTGTACAACAGCAAATTTTGCATGTATTTATTTATATACATGTTGTGTCCCCTGTAATGGAAGCTCTTTGTGAACAGGTACTGTTTATCTTTAGTCTTTGTATTCCTAGCAAAAGCAATGTTATTCTTAGAACAATACTGCTTTTAATGTGTAAGTACAGTTCAGTCTTAGATCATTGTATTGAGAGGTCAATTACTTGCCCAGGGTTACCTCAGTATGTGTAAGAGGTAAAAATTGAAGCCAGGTCTTCCTGACTTAGAGGCTTTCCCTCCTTTCTGCCCTTCTGCCTTGGAATGAAACTAACTTCCCTTAAATTTAGTGTCTCTGAGGAACAGTGGAAGGAATGTTCAACCTGTTCTATAAACACATTAGAAAACTATTTGAAACAAAAAAAGGAAGTACCCTTTTCAATTAAAACCTGTAAGGAGAGAAAACCCTGACTTCCTCTTAAGGAGTAGCTAGGGCTTGCCAGAAGTTTTCTTCCACCTTATTTTACACTTAAGTGAACCAGTCTATTCAATTTGCCAAATTCTTTATAATAGTAGTAGTACTTTGAAATAACTAGGGAGTCAGAATTGGCAAGTATATCAGTTTTTAATGATTTGTTAGTGTATTTGCATGACAGTCCAAGATATTTATCAAACACTGAGTCTCTGAAATGAATCATATCAGCTGCAAAGCTAGGGGTAAGAAGGTTCTCCAACCCAGTGTCTCCTAATGTTTAACGAGGCAGTCATGAGCAACAAACAATGGAAAATTGCCCAGCACTACCTTCTAATTTTAGGAGCTAATGCTGTGCAAATTAACTTTACATGCTTTGACTGACACGACTCTGCAAACTGGCTTTTCCAATCACACAGGAAGATAGACTGCTAAAGCACTGACCTCTAATTCAACTATTTGTCTAGGAGCATATTTAAGAAATTAGGTCCTATATTAAAGGTTTCATATCATGTATGTATGCAAATATGTATGTATGCATATATGCATGTATTGTATTATGTGTGTTTCTACAACATATTTATATGTACATATATAACAAACACATATAAATTGTACACATATTTATATAACATTTATATGTAATGTACAAATATGCATATATAACGATTATATATAAATAAAATATATACTGTTGTGTCATGTGTGTTACATATTACATGGTTTATTTTGTATGTATGATATTAGATATGCTAATATCAGATATTACATATTTTTATATTATGCATATATGTATATACATTATATGTACCAATATACATGTTATTTTTGTTAATAACATCATATTGCCTGTGATGCTATTGAAATGTATAACGTATGTTAAATACTTATGTAAAGTATACATGCATAGATGTATAAAATCCAAAATAATCATAGATTTTGTTTATATAATGCTTTCAGGTTTATAAAGTGCTTTTTCATAACAAATGGGGAATATACAGTTGGAGATCATTCATTTCTGTGATTAAATTCAATCATTTTTTCACCAATTAATAAAATGGATTGAGCAGTTATGATTATTCAAGCCTATAAAGGAGTGAGGCATTCTTTTGCTGGGAACACAAAGGCTAAAAATAAACAGTACCTGTCCTCAAAGAGCTTCTATTGGAGGAGGCACAACATGTATATAAATAAATGAATGCAAAATTTGTTGTTGTACAGTCATTTTCAGTCATTTCTAACTCTTCTTCATAACCCCATTTGGGGTTTTATTGGTAGAGATACTGGAGTGGTTTATGATTTCTTTTTCCCACTCATTTTGCAGATGAGGGAACTGAGGCAAACAGGGTGAAGTGACTTGTCCAGGGTTACACAGTTAGTCAGTGTCAGAAGCCAGATTTGAACTAAAAAAGATGAGTCTTCCTGACTCCAGGTCCATCATTCCACATAGCTGCCCAAATGCAAAATACCAACAAAGTAATACAAGCTAATTTCAAGAGGAAGAGAGAGTAAAACAACAGGGTCCAGGTAATCAGGTAAGACATCTTGTGTAAGAAGTAATGAGTTTTGTTGTGAAGGAAAATGAGGATTCTATGATGAGAAAATCAAAGCTCTCTAGGTTATGTGACTAGCCCACTAGGAAGCTGAGATTCTAGTCTAGGACTTTGTGACTCATAATTCATAGAGATAAGAAAGAGAAATCTAATTTTTCTACACTTTCCTCCTGCAGAAATATGAGTGTTACTCAGGAGACTTGACTGTAATCTAGGCCCTGTCACTTACTAGCATTGTAACCTTGATTAACTCAGTTCAATTTTGTTACTGTTAGATAAGTTTTTGCAGGACTAGTGAGTTTTCTTTTCATTATATTTGAATTTATTTTAAACTTCAATATAAAATAAGAAAAGAAAAAAAAAACATTGCCATGTACACAGCAGAACATAAGAGACAATTAATACAAAGCAGTACATTTCCATTTTAAGAAAACCTATATAATAAACAGTATACATTATTTTCAAAGCTGTCCATCTTTTCTTTGCTTCCTTGTATGTTTTCTTTTGTCCTCTGCTGCACACTTTTAAGCTTTTTCTCCTTCTTCCCTCCCCCTCCCAGAAGGCTACAATTAAGTATGTGTATACACACATATACATGTCTATATACATATACACATATACATACCCATATACATTCGAATGTATATATGTAAGACCACATTATGTTTATTTACACTTGTCATCTGTTTCTCTGCAGGTGGATAGCATCTTCTTTTATAAGTCAAAATCTTCCCATATTTTTCTAAATCCACCAGCTCATTATTTCCTACAGCACAACGGTATTCCCACCCAGTCATATTCTATCTAGGAGATTGTCTATGAGAGCATTTTCTCCAATTTTTTGCATTCCCTCTATTCTTGGCTACATAGGTTTTATTTTTAAAGGATAATTTTAATTTAAAATAATCAAAATTATCCATTTTACACTTCAACACTGCTCTTACCTTATAATTTGGCTTAAGGTCTGATATTACTGAATCTAGTTCTTTCACAACCTTTTCCCCTGGTTTCCTTGAAATTCCTGACCCTCTGCTCTTCAAAATGAACCCCATTATTATTTTTTCTGAGAATTGTCAGTGAGATAATTTCTTTAGTAATTTAATTGGTATGGTATTACATAAATAGATTAGTTAAGTAAAATTGTCATTTTAAAAAATTATATTAGCTTTGCCTACCCATGTACAATAAATATTACTTCAATTATTTAGATCTAACTTTGTATAAAAGGTGTTTTGTGTTTATATTTGTACAGTTCCTGTGTGTCTTTTGGCAGGTATACTCTCATATTTTTTAATACTGTCTAGTTATTTTATATGGTCTAAAACTATTGATTAATATGACTGACACATAGTATAGTTTCCAGGCCTAGTGAATTTTAAAACTTCACAAGACTGACATAATGTAAACTGTTGACAGTGAACTCCCCTACCAACAAAGCCAAAAGGCCAAATCCTTTAATTCTTTTTTCAGCTATGGATATATTTTATGGTTTTAATCTAAGATACTTGTCTACTATTATGTGCCTGCCATGTGTCCAGGCACTGTGCTAGGGGCTGCAGATACAAATACATAGAATAAATTCATCCCTACCTACAAGGAGCTTATATTGTAATGAAGGAGACAGGTGAATTCATTCATATATGCAGCACAAATATAAAATTAATACATTTAAACACATAAAACTTAGTTAAATACAAGGTACTTTATAATGATTGGTACTAGTTGGGAGTAGAGAAGGTTTCATGCAGAAGATGGTGCTTCAGCTGTATCTTAAATGAAAAGAGGGACCCTAAGAGATGGGTATGAGGAAGAAGTACATAATAGGCTTTTGTGGTGGCAGGTACAATGGAGGGCAATGGAAAATTCTTCTTGAGTAACAAAAAGTTTGTATAGATCACAGAATATAGGAGGAGGAGGAGGAGTACCATTGCATTCATTAAGGTGCTTTCATCCATAAAGTAGGAATTTGAATTTGACTTGAGTCTTGTTTCTTTCTTGAGTGTGTTCTCATCTGTGAAATAGGGACAATAATAGTATGCACTTCACAGTAACTGTGACAGAGGAGCATAAAGCATCATCCTTCTATATACCCAGCCACAAGTCCCACATGCATTATACACAAGCTATGTGGATTCTTGAGAAATCAGCCTCTAAAATCACTTTCATAATTCACGAACCCATTGAGGAAAATTGCCACCAAGACCTTCACTTAAATGATGGTTGAAATAAGTTGTTGGCCAGAATATTAGACACAGGCTCTTGTTTGACAATAATTATTATTAAATCCAAATTAGCATGGGGAAAGCCTATTTGAGATTTATGGGTTTATACTTCAAAGTAACAGGTTTGTTTCAATGTGCTGAGGATAATAATGTCTGCAGCTATCTTATCTTGCAGTAAGCTTCTATATCTGCCAATTAGATATGATGAATGTTTTTATAAGCTGTCCATAGAAAGGAGAAAGTAATGGAAGTTACATGGAAGATATCTAAATTAAAACATTATTTTAACTAGGAATGCCCAGATAATTCAGACCACAGTGATTCCAGGCATATTTATCTAGTGAACTACCTTGGTTTTTCATTTTTGTGTTTATTAGCCAGCACAAGTTAAAAGCCCTTTGAAAATTCTTTAAAGTATTTTAAGTCATTAATCTAATTAATTTCCCCTATTATAAGAATAATAACTGTTAACATTTATGTGATACTTTAAGGCTCCTTATGATCAAAATATAATCCTTTATTTATTAAGACCCTTCATTACCTGGCACCTTCCAACCTTTCCAGACTTCTTTGACCTTCCCCTCCACATACTCTACAACCCAGTCACACTGGCCTCCTTGCTGATCTGCACGCATAACTCTCTATCTCCCAACTCTGGACTTTTTCTCTAGCTGACCCCCCACCCCCATTCCTGGAATTTTGTCCTTCCTCATCTTGGCCTACTGGCTTCCTTCAAGTGTCAGCTAAAAGCTGACTCCCGAGAGTCTTCTCTTAGTCTTCTCTGTCTTAGCGATGTTCCTTTGAGATGATCTCAAGTCTATCCTGTCTACATCTTGCTTCTGCATAGTTGCTTGGGTGTTGTTTCCCTTGCCCCATCCTACCTCATTAGAAGTAGACTCTTTAAGAGCAGGGACTGTGTGTGTGTGTGTGTGTGTGTGTGTATGTATCTCCAGTGTTCAGCATGGTATCTGGTTCCTCATAGGCCCTTAATAAATGCTGTTCACTTGATTTGCTAAGGGCTGCTGGTAGGTGCCATTGACTTGCTTTGTCTCCTCCAGTGAATAGGTGTCTTAGCCTTTCTTTTTCATCTGTTACCACATGGTTCTCATTCTGTGCCCAAAGGCAGCCAACAAGAAACATCATCTCATGGAATATTTGCATATCTCATATTGTTTAGTGATGAAGTGAAATATCTGCAAATAGACTCCCTTGACATTAATTGTAGCTTGTGTACCACCATTCTGACTTTTGCACCAAAGTGTGTTTTCAATGTTTTGCGTGGTGGTAGTGGGATTAAAATCTGTATTTCTTGTCAGATTCACAAGCTTCTAGTAGCTTGTGGGTTCTAAAGTATAGAATTACATGGTATGTAGCATAACTCCCTAAAAGTGCGAACATTTCATGAACTAGAATTCTGTTATTAGAAATAGGATAGAGCTTTACTCTGCCACTCTGTAAAGGAAAAGAAAGATATTTGTTTAAGATACCATCAGATGTAAAGGGAAATAAGGAAGACTTACTTATAAAGGTTTATAAAAACTCCCTATACGAGGTATGACTGACTATAGAGTAATGACTGATTATGTAACAAACTTACCAAAATTTACTTATCCCACTTCGTGCTACTCATTTTGTGTTACCCTCTTTAGAGTCAGCCCTTTGAGAAACTATTAACTTACGGTGACAATGCTGGCATTATTCAAAATATTTTTGAAACTCCATTTTTGTAATTATTTAGAACACTCAGTAATGACACATCATATTGTGAGGAGAGGTTTGGATTTTGGAAATAGATAACTTTCATTTAAAGTCAAGTCTAGTGATTAAGATAGAAGATAATGTAGCATGATAACACTTTGTGGTTAATAAAGGAAAATATTTTTTATGTGACTTTTAAATTAGCTTTCAAGGCAGTTTATAAAGAGAAGTTTATTAAAAAGGTTTTACAGAATAGTGTCATTGTAATATAAGTAATTGCTCTGAAGAGGACAATAGCTAAATGGATGGATGAATTTTGGTATGTTTGTGTTTTTAATCAGCAACATTTCATCACAGCTGTATAGTTAGTATGCATTTCTGGAAACATGCGGAGAGAAAAACCTAATCTATTCTGAACCTTTGAGGAATGAGTCACTCTTGATAGCCAAGATTACTAGTTAGTTTACAGTTTACCCCTTTAAACATCAAAAATCTTGTTCATTGTTGTTTTTGCAATTTCAGATAGAAATCTTACAAAAATGAATCACTCATATCCTGATCTTGTTAAAAAGAGCATAAGAAATACAATTTAACCTCTCCAATGACTGAGTCACCATTATGAACATCACTTGTTGTACTCTGTTGGAAAGGAGTAATGCCCTCAGAATTTCCTGAGGTGGAGAAACTACTTTGCTAAGGAACCAAAAGTCTTTAGACCTTGTGCTTTTTGAGTTCTCCAAGTTTCTCCGAGTAAAGAAGGGGCAAAATAAAAATTGGGTTGTCAACTGCTTCTACTCATTAATATCATTATGTGCTACCTGTATCATTCCCTTCCTTGGTATAATTTGCTGTTTCAAAATGGCTATAAGCATACTAAAATTTTTGTGGTAATACTTTTGTGGCAGCAAAATGTTTTAATGGGAATAATGCCTATACATTGGGGAAATGTTGAGCACACTATAGTATCTGAATATAATAGAATCTGATAGTCCTATAAGAAACAAAGAATATGAAAAAAATCAGAAAGACATAGGGAGATTTATGTTTATATAGAAGCAAGAGAACAGTATGTAAAATGGCTACAATTATAATGTACAGGACACTAAATAGAATCTTGAGTTTTATGAACTAATCTTACTATGTGTGAATGAATAATGAAACCCACTTCTATCCTTTGAGTAAGAGATAGGCTGCTATGAATACAGAATGTTGCATTCAGGCATAGTCACTGAGTTCAAGCACTGGGATTATAAATAAGAAAAAGAAATATAGTCACTGCTCTCGAGGAGTTTACAATCTAATGGGAGAAGATAACCCACTGAAAGCTGAAAGGTAGGGGTGGGGGTGCAGGCAATAGAAGGTATTCAACATGGAGGCATGATGATGGTAGAATGAAAATCAAATAGTGTAGCTGATGGGACCTGAAGAGTTGGCTGAGTTTTTGGGCATTCTTTAACAGGAGACTTTAAGAGGAGTTTGGGTGGGGGTGGGGGAAATATTCTGTAAAAAAATATAAAACAAGGAGTTGGAATGTCATGAATGGAGAAGCAGTAAGTGGGCCACTTTGGTGAGGATATGTGAAGTAGAATAATATGAAAGAAGTCTGGAAAGAAAAGCTGGAGGCAGATTGTGAAGTATTTTAAATACTGTACAGAAGAGGTTGTATTTTATCCTCCAGGTAATGGAGAACCACTAAAGCTTCTTGAATAGTGAAGTAACATGGTCCGACCTGGAAAATCAATTTGAAAGTAGTGTGGAGGATGGATTAGAAAGAAAAGGGACGGGAAGCAGGAAGAGCAGTTAGGAAGCTATTGGAATAGGAGGTGATAAGGCGCTAAAAAGTGTAATAGGCATGTAGATAGAGAAAAGCATGTAGATACAAAAGATGTGGAGATAGAAGCAACAGGATATCGTAATGAATCTGATATGCAGAGGAAATGAAGAGTCAAGGATGACTTCCCTGTTGTGATCCTGGATGATTAAAAGGATGAAAGTACCTTCCATAGAAACAGGAAGTTAGGAAGGTAGTGTAAGGAGAAAGGTAATGTGTCTTGTTTGGAGTTTAAGTTTGAGCTATCTATGCAACATCCAGATGAAGTAATTTAATAGATCATTGGTGATGCTCTTTTAGTTAAGAAGAAAAACCACTTCTTCCTCAGAGGCTGGAGCAATGGAGGCCAGAAAGGCCTTTCTATTACAGAAATGTTTTACATGATTTCACATGTATAATTGATGTCACATTTCTTGCCTTCACAATGAGTGGTAGAGGGGTGGGTAGGAGGTAAATAATTGGGAAAAAAAATTAATGAATGTTAAAAATAAATCATTTTTTGAAATAAAAAAAAGAAAATAAATCAATAATAAGTCAACCGTTTACTAAAAATATAAAAAAAAATTGTAGGCTTTGCTAAAGGCTCAGCTGAGGATTCTTAGGTGAATTTTGGAGAAAGAGGTTGGATAGGAAAATACAAGGTGATCTGAGGAGTCAAAGCACTAACACCTGGGAAATGAACTCCTTCCTCACCTCTGGCTCTTAGAATCCCTCTCTTTCTTCAAGACACAATTCAAGGTTTTTCTGAAACCTTTCATCATCCTCCCAATAGCTAATACTCTTCCTCTCAAACTATCATATATTTAGCAACTTTTATTTATTTTTATTCATTCTCTTTGTTTATTTTGCATAAACTTATATATGGACTTATTGTGTCCCCTAGTAGAATGTAAGGTCCTAAAGAAATTGTGATTGTTTCATTCTTTGTATTTGTATGTTTCATTCTTTGTATTTGTATCCTGAGAGCCTAGCATGGTGCCTAGAACAAAGTGCATGTTTAGTAAGTGTTTCTTAATTGATTGATTTATTCAAAGGTTATTAATAAATTATATAAGCCATGAAGTATTTCATAATGCATGCATTCTTCTCTTATTGATACATTCAGAAATTTCTTCCACATATATGACATTTCCCACTGACTACATGAAGTGCTTATTTGGCGGGGGGAAACGATGAAAATGAAAACTTCTTATCTCAGAGTTTCACCCAATGCTTTAAAAGTTTTGTCAATACCTGGAATATTTATTCTTTATCAGGGCCATTCCAACTCGAAAAGAAAATGTGAAACAACAGTGAAGGAGGGTTTATTCCCAGAACACAATAGCTTTGTGGTATCATTTGGCCCAGTCAATTCCACTTACGACAAATTTAAATTATCTGGATAGTCAGACAAGCCAGATAAAAATGATTGACTCAAATAACTCAAGTACAGCCAATTCCATCTTTAGGGTATTTTTTTTTATGGCTGAAGACTGGCATAAAATTGGATCACTTGACACTCTCTTTGCTCATCTTAAGCAAAGTTTGAGATGAGAGAAAGAAGGTGAAAGAGAATGGTTTTGACTTTTCTATCACATCCTAACAAATATAACTCTCTTCTGCCCTCCCACAACTACTCAAGAAAAGAAGAAAATAAAGATTTATTAAACATTTCCTATGCACTAGGCACTGTGCTAAGTGCTTTACAAATATTCTTTCAATAAAGTATGTAGAATGGACCAATGAAGTGTTTCCTATATTAGAGAATCATGATAATCACAGACATGAAGCAAAACAGAAATAAAATAAACATTTAAAACATGTTCCCCTCTGAGGAAAAAAAGGAGGAATCCAGAAATCATGGTTTTATACATTTATGTTTTCATGAGAATGAAAATCTATTAAAATATTTAAAGAGGTTGATTTGATTTTATAGTAAATATTCAAATGTTTTATATACTTCCTTATTCAGTTCATTTCTGATTTAGATATATTCCATTTATATTAGCTACTGTATGTACAGAATGCAGTAGATATATTCATAAGCACAGTATTCATGTTGTACCAGTATAAAATGTTTAATCCTTTATGACTGAGTATTTGAGCCAATGAAATAAAATGTTCACTTCAAAAATAAGCATCTGAGAACTTCACATTCATCTAGCAACTCTCTTAGAAGGCAATGATTGATTCTTATTACATTTGCACAAGATTAAATGGCACTGGTTTGCCCTTCAAATTTAATATGTAGTCCAGTCCACCATCTTGAAATAAAATGTCATTCAGTAACATTTAAATGAGTTTATTTTCAGTTATTTTAACACATTTAAAAGAAATTTGTTGTTAGCTTAGATTACAAAGAAATAATTCAATAAGCAGCTTAGCATATCCTCTAAATGGTCAAATTTCTTGTAATATTTATCTAGGTAAACCTTGTCCCCTTTATTATATTTTTGACAAACATCTTTTTGCAACTTAGCATTAATGGTTGACATTTGATGACAGGTGTGTCCTGCAATTGGCTCATATGAACCAATTGTTAAATTTTCACAGTGAGCAATAATACCTTGGAAATCCATAAATGCTACAAATCAGGGCTTGAGTCATTGTTTTGTTGATTGTCTAGAATTAAGAACATGATGGAGAAAATGTTAATAATGCAGATTAAGCTTAAAAGTGTATTGTGCTTACAATTTTTTCTGGATAGCTGGTTGTTAAACATTTAGTGGCATATAACCTCCCCCACCACATAACTTATCTAACAGCCCTGAGAGGTAGGTATATAGGTGTTCTTTTTCTCACTCTACAGAAGAATCTGAGTAGCTTTAAGATTAAATTATTTGTCAACGATTGTGTTTAATACATTTAGAAGATGGGGTTAATGCCTTATGTAGCTGCAAATTCAACATGAATGTAGTCAGACCTTGCCTCACTTCTGGCCCAGGATACTTTCCAATAAACTACATTGTCCATACTTGTAACTAGGACAGGATGGTGAAGTCTTTGCTCCAGAGAATGGGCAAAGAGAAATGGTTGGGGGAAGAATTGAGGTTCCCTGTGCCTCAAGTTCCTCCACCAACCTATTATGGGCAGTACATTCATAATCCCTCACCTGACCAGAGTAGCAAACCGCATCAGGGATCCACCATTATTGCCTTTCTCTCTCTTCTAGAATCTGCCCTATTACTACACCTCTCCAGCCCATACAGAAGCTCTGTGTAAAGTGATCTACCTATGATCTGTATTCCATACAGATGTTAGACCTACCTTCTCCCCAGCCCATCTTCCCCCCTAACCCCCAGCTCACCCTCACTGGACAGTTTGCTGTACTACTTTGCTCCTTTGACTCTTTCCCTCGGGTGAAAAGCCTCCCAAGTAAGGGCTTTGACATTGCCTCTCTAGCACTGCAAAACCACAAGTTCTCTTTAATTCTTCAGGTAAGGGTGACACCCCATTTTTCTCCCTTCTTCCCAAATCAGTCCTGTTAACAGTAGAAAATTATAAAATGAGTCATAGTATTTCTCATTACTGTAAGACAAAAAAACAAAAAACAAAAAAACAAAAACCCCCCCTGAAAACCTTATACCCCATTACAGTTTCAAAATGAAAAAAAAATGCTACATAGTGATCTTTATAATCCAGCTCTTCATTATTTCATTTTACTTTAAGGGGCTTTTATTCAGTGGCCTTTCCAGTTAATGAAATTAACTCAACATGACTGTTAAGGGAGTATACTCTCTGGTTGATCTGTCTAAAGTAACTTTGAGTTAATGAATTGTTCTTTATTGCTTTTGTGAAAAGCTGTAGTAGGTGTTGTACCTCTTTTCTTATAAGGCATTTTTACAAACCTCTGCTACCTATTCCCATGCAGAGATAATACCTATCTCTTTTTAGCCTTCTAGCAAACTTGACCTTAAGTCTACTTCCTTTTCTGATTCTTGAATAATATTCCTCTTGGGACAGATGCCAAAGCTCTCTTTGTAATTTTTCTTCCTGAGATGACTTTATGGCTCACTTTGATTTTATGGGAATATTAGTTGAAGAGACATTCTGTTTTCCACCATAATTCACATGAACTACCAGATTGACTACTTTGTTGGGATGTTCAAATTGGAGTTTTAGATAAAGTATGGATTTTTAAGTCTATATACATCTATCACATTTTGATCAGAACAGAAAACGTAATGTAAAAAAGGATGAGTAATTAAGATTTTTATTATAGTTTACATTTTTCTAACTAACTAATGTATAACTTAATATAGAGTGACATTTTTTCATTGATATAAGGAACTCCTGGTGAGGTATTTTCTATACCAATGCTAATTAGCAATTGCTCTGAAACTTATTTAATCTTTGAGAGTTAGATCATGTTTGTACATAATTGCTTATGTGCTGTCTCCCCCATTCAATTGTGAGCTCCTTGAGAGCAGGGACTGTTTTTGGCCTTTTTTTTGTATCCCCAGAGCTTAGCACAGTGACTGGCACATAGCAGGTTCTTAATAAATGTTAGCTACTGACTGACTGGGGCACTGAGAAGGTAAGTGACTTTTCTCAGGTTACACAGTGGGTATATGTCAAAGGCAGAAGTTGAATCCAATTATTCTTGTTCAATATATTGAAAATTGAAAGTTGAAAATATGTCTTGATTTTTTTGATTACTCCATGCAATTAGCAGTTCAACCCAAGTGATCCTTAACTTGCATCATACTTTAGTAGAACAGAGCAAATAATTTAAAAAAAACCATTTTGCCAACAAAACCTTCATTATTCCTCCCCACAGTTACATTATTCTATTTTCTTCCTCTTTCCCTCTGGTAAACCTATTTTCTTTAACTGCCTCCTGTGCCACCATGCTAACAACTCCCTTAAAAGATTCAGTTTTCCGTAAAAAGGAGATGAAAAGGACAAGAAAGGATACACTAAATTTGTCTGGATTTAACATCAGCTTTATAGGCATCCAGGTGACATGGTGGATTGAGAGATGGATGAAAATTCAGAAAGACCTAAAGTCTAATCTAGCTTCTGACACTTAATTGTTGTGTGATCCTGGGCAAAATCACTTAAGCTTGGTCTGTCTCAGTTTCCTTAATGGTAAAATGGGCATAATAGCACTTAATTCCCAGGGTCTTTACAAGGAACAAATGAGTAATATTTGTAAAGTGCTTTACAAACTTTAAAGTGCTATATGAATACCTGCCATTATTTTACCATCATCGTCATCAGTCATCATCGAGGCCTTGAATAGTTTAGCACTCATTTTCATGGAGATGATTGTTACTTTTGCTCTCCACAGTCTGTCTTCTGAAATTTCATGGTAGTCGTAACAATAGCTTTCATTTCTATGTATTATGTTTTATAAAGTGCTTTCTTTGCAACAACCTCTGAGTTCTTAGTGCAAGGAGTACGATCACCATTTTAGAGATGAGGAAACTAAGGTTTGGCTATATTGTGAACTCCTTCACACAACTAATAGATTTCAGAGCAAGGATTCAAACCTAGGTCACCCTTAAAAGACTGGTGCTTTTCTCGATGTAATGATGACTGACGTTGATATAGAACTCAAGACTTTTATAGTACTTTATATACATGGTATAACTTAAGCTTTATAAAAGTCCTTCGAGGTAGGTATTACTGTGTTATTATCCCTCATTTTATAGATAAGCAAAGTGAAACTCACAGAGGTTGAGTCGTTTGTTGATGGTCACACATCTACCAGTTATTCTAATATTAGAGCCAGGATTTGAATCCAGGTGTTTGACACACCAAGTCAAGCACACTATCAGCTTTACTACCCTGCTAATCATACTCTTGAACCCATTGTAATTACTACTGAGCTTTATCATGTCTTTGGAAGATGAAAATAGGATCCACTTCTAGCATTGGTCTTATGATGCATGAATGCTGAACAGCTAGAACATTTCTCAAAACAAAATGGGTGTTTTGTGTCACAGATAGTAATTAACCTGACTTTTAGTGTTGTTGTTTAGTCATTTTCAGTCACGTCCTATTCTTTGTGACCCCATTTGGGGCTTTCTTGGCAAAGATACCGGAGTGGTTTGTCATTTCCTTCTCTAGCATATGTTATAGATGAGGAAAATGAGGCAAATAGGTTAAGTGACTTGCCCAGGGTCACACAGCTAGTGAGTGTCTGAGGCTGGATTTGAACTCAGGAAGATGAGACTTCATGACTCCTGGTCTGGTACTCTATCCGTTGTGTTAATTATTAAAGCAAAATTTGGTAATTTGGATTTTGACAAAGTCAATGCAAAGAACATGGTACTATTCTCTTAAGAGCCTAATGCCATTTAGGTGTGGGTGTGTCTTTCCTTCCAATAAAAATGCCATTGACTAAGAACCCAGTAATCTCTGATTTAGGACTTCAGAAGTTATTGAAACCCTTATCTGATGCACGAATCCATCCTTCCTATAATATCTCTTACAAGTGATTTGAATACCTCCAGGGAAAAAGAAATCCCTCCCTCCTGAAGTTTTGGATGCTTCTATTTAAAAGGCTTGTTGTAGTAGTTGTTGTTGTTTTTAACTGAACTGAAATCTCTCCCTTGAAATGAACCACTGATCCCAGCTCTATCATCTGGAGCTAACGGGGAAACGTCTAATCTCTTTTCTACATTATGACTTCAGATATTTGAACACAACTCAAATCCTTTCTCTGGGCTTAGTGTGTGTAATGCTCTTGTTTAGAGCCTTGTAAGTAATTATAGGATGAAAATACTGCTAATGTTATGTCAAGTCATGAGCAATTTTCATGAACTGTGACAGACTTGCTCTGAGTTATCGCTGGTACTCAGGTGTGTCATTCAAAAGCTAAAGCACACAAAGACATCTTTAATATAATAGGTTAGTCTGCTAGGCAAGATTAATATCCTCCCAGGGGGATTATTAGTCTTCTTATGGTACAACAGTGCTAAAGGAAACCTGTGATCCTATCATTACTGAGTCTTCAGAACTGAACCCTGGAAACTTTCTCTGCAGTTCTGCCCATTAGGTCCACAAGGAGAAATGACTTAGAAGTGAGACTGCCTAATAATTTAATTCAACAAACATTAAGTGCCTACTATGAACACAGTTCCGTACTAAGTATGAAAGCTATAAAGACAAAAAAATGAAAGTTTATGTTTCTTGTGGAGCTTACTTTCTAACAATGAGGCCCTTCAGGTATTTCATTATGACTGTGACCTCATTGGAAGAGGTCCAAAATAGATCCAACAATACTGAATTTTTCTATGTGGAAGAGTTTTTATCAAATCATACTTATCAGTGTGTACAAGTGGTGTTTTTAGGGTTTATTTTTTAATGTCTTAGTTCTCTTTGACTTAACTGGCAATATGATACTTATTTGAAAATTCAGGGTGTATCAAAATAAAGTCTTTCCAATTTTTATAACATCTTCCCAGATGTTTTTAGGTCCTTTGATCCATAGAGGTCATCAAGAAGAACCTCCTTATAAATGAGGAAATAGACCCCAAGAGGCAAAATGATTTGCAAAAGATGAAGCAGCAAGTGGTCTGGCCAGAATCTGAACTGAGGACTTCTGACCAAAAAAAGAAGTATTCCTTATACTACAACACACTTTCTAGGCACCAGCAATGGTGTAGATAAAGTTTAGAATGTGACTATTGGAGTTTCTTAACCAGCTATCTTGGCATCTCACATATAACATGTCTAAAACAGAAGTCATTATCCCCTCAAACATATACTTCTCCTAAACTTCCCTGTTACTGCCAAGAGCACCACCATCCTTCCAATCTCTCAGGAAGGAAACACTGGTATCATCTTCAACTCCTCATTGTCAATTACCCCTTTTCCTCTGCTCTGTTGCATAATCTTGTATGTATAGGTCTACTTGTGACCTCTTAGCAATAGTCACATAACTTCTCTCCTAGTTCAAGCCCTTGACAACTCTCTGGTGGACTGTTGCAATCACCTCCTGTTTGATCTGTTTGCTTCAAATCTCTTTGGAAGAAGCCATCCAATCACAGGAAGGGGCCTCAAGAGTTAAGGAATACCTCTAGGACTAGGTGATATTCAAGGATAAAGAGTTTTCTGGGGCACAGTGCAGATGTCTGGAGTGCATCCTGGTGAGAAAAGCAACAATAGATGTTTAATAAATGCCATGATTGAGGGCAGCTAGTTGGTGCAGTGGACAGTGCTGGGCCCGGAGTCATGGAAACATATTCCTGAGTTCAAATCTAGCCTCAAACATTTACTAGATGTGTGACCCTGGGCAAATCAATTAACCCTGTTTGCCTCAGTTTCCTCATCTGTAAAAAAAGCTGGAGAAGTAAATGACAAACCATTCCAGTATCTCTGCCTAGAAAACCCCAAATGAGGTCAAGAAGAGTCCAACAAGACTGAACAAAAGCTCATTGATTGACAGAATGGTATAATTAGCTAAGCTGTTTTCTGAAATGTAGAAAGTGTGAGAGGTAGCTTGACTTAGCGGAAAGAATGGCAGTCAGTCTCAAAGCAGGAAGACCTAGATTGCCAACCTGTCTCTGACACATATGGCTGTGTGACTTTGGACAAATAATTTATCCTCTCAGGACTCTAGGCATTCAATGAGACCATAATTACTGCCTTTTCTGCCCATGCTTAAAGGTGATCATAACTGACATCTGTACTCTGTGAGGTAGGTGCCATAGTATTGTCATCCCCATTTTAGGAGAAAAGGATCATAGGAATACACATTTAGAACTGGAAGGTACCTCAAAGGCCATTTAGTCAAATACCCTCATCTGATACATGAATCCATCCTTCCTACAATATCTCTTACAAGTGATCATCCAATTCTCATAGAGTTCAAGGGACCTGCTCTTGGACATAAAGTTAAATTAAGTAAGTGTGAGAGTCAGGATTTACATGTAAGTCTTCTTTACTCCAATCTCAATGACCTATCCAATTTGCAATGCTGTCTTTCCAAATATGTACTAGAACTTGTGTTCCACTGACATAGCTTTGAGATTCCAGGGTCACTATTATGCCATGATAATGCATCACAGTATGACTTTTTCCACAGGCTCCTGTTCAATCATATGTGGTTTTACTCTATTGGTTAGGTGGTGCAGTGGATAAAATAACAGGCCTACAATAAGGAAAATTTGAGTTCAAATCCTGACTCAGACACTTACTAGCTGCATGACTCTGACAAGTCTCTTAACTGTTGTCTGTCTCAGTTTCCTCAACTATAAAATGAGGATAATAATAATACCTGCCTCCTATGGTTGTTATGAAGATCAAATGGGATAACATTTGTAAGTCACTTAGCACAGTGCGTGGCACATTAGAGGTACTTAATAAATCCTGCCTGCCTGCCTAAGTGCTAAAGATTACAATGAGTGAGGTACAAATGTTTAAAGATGGAAAGGGAATACAAGAATAACAAATCTTCTAGAGTGTAAGAAAGCTGTATGAGATATTTCCATTTAAGGGACTAAAATTAGCAAATGTTACCAGCAATCCAGGTCAGGGGGAAGGAATGGCTCTTCTCTTCATAGACATTTACATTATATTCATTGAGGCAAAGTCTTCCAATGCCTGAAATTCACACTTCAAGTTTCTCATCCTTGATGACATATACTTGGAAGATCTCTGATCATGTACTTCATGTATATATTAATACAGACAGATTAAAATCAAAGCATTTTTCCCTCTCATTCAAAAAGCCAGGCTGATTTTTCACAATTCAAAAGAGCAGTCCATAGTTGGTAGTATAGCAGTAAATCAGTACTTTCACACCTCTTTTTTTAATCTCTTGGCACCACACAGAATGTGCTGACCATTGGCACACAGAGCACCAAAAGGAGCCCATTTCTTAGAGTTCAGTAGAGATAAACATGCAAGTTACTCTTATGGCTTTTGTGGCTACAAAGAAGCATAAGACATGATTCTTGCCCATAATGTGCTTACATGCATGGTGGGAAAATGAGGCACAAATGCAGGAAATTTAGGTAAAAATAAATATTTTAATGTAAGTGACATCATAGGCTCAGGAGTAATTACTTGATGGAATTAATGAGTACTCAAAGTTCAGGGAAAAGAGAAGTCAGTGAAGAAATTGGGCTTTGTAGTGTTGCAAGATAAAAAAAAGTCTAGAGGTGGATTTCTACAGTAGCACTATCACCTGCCTGGTACTAGACATCTTCGTCTCTTAAAACAGCCTAAGATTCCGTCTGGTTGTTACATCACAATACTGATGCACTTTGATCTTACAGTCAGGGTTTTCCTGGAGTTAACTCCAACCACTTAGGAGAACTCACTGTTAAATTTTCAGTATGAACATTTACACCTTGCAAATTGGCAAATGCTAACCAACCAGGACTTGATTTACTGTTTTGTTGATTGTCTAGATTTGAGAAAGTGATGGATAAAATATTAACAATGCAGATTAAACTTACAAGTATGATTGGGGTGCATTATTTTTTTCAGAGCTGGTTGTTAATATTTACCAGCACATTTTCTTCTAATAGTCCCCTAAAACTCCCAAATCTTTTTCGGTTCTTTTCCACCTGATTTTCAGGACTATAATTTTACCCTTTTAAATTTCATCTTACTATATATTTGTCCCAAAGTTCTAGCTTTCAATGATCTTTTTAATATTTGGTGTGTGAGCTATCATTCCCTGCATTGTGTTATGTCTAGTGTTAGGAAATTCCCAAGCTTTCCATCTACCTCCTTTATTTATATCTTTGTAGTTGTCCTTCCCCCTTTCCTTTCCTGACAAGAAATATGGTATATTGGAAAGAGCACTAGACCAGGAATCCAGAGAAAGTTGAGTTTAGAGCTCACCCTAGACAATTAAAAAGTCTGTGATCCTAAACAAATCACTTAAACCTTGTTAGCCTCAGTTTCCCCATCCATAAAATGGGGATAATAATATCTGCAGTACGTATCTCATAACTACTTTGCATATCTTTGTACAAACTGTCCCCTTTGCTTGGAATATCAGCCTGCCCCTCAGAATCTCTAGCTCTCTTCCAGGCTTTCTCTAAGTGCTACCTTCTAAAGGTGGTCTTTCTTGATCCTCTTAGCTGTTAGTGTTTCTCTCTGTTCCCCATATTGCCAAACTGCTTTTATTTGCTTAGACAATATTTTGCATTTACTTATTTATGTTCATGTTGCCCCCTTCTCATTCCTATCTTCCCCCCCCTACAGAATGTAAATAAGAGTCTTGTGGGTAGAAATCCCACAGGATACGTTGTCCTTGTATCCTTGGTGCCTAGAACAGCGCTTGACACTTAGGTGCTGAATGATTGTTGAATTAAATTCAACTCTATTAGATTCAGAAGACTTGAGTTTTAATCCCAGGAGTCAGGAATCAGATGCTTACTAGCTAGGCGACCCTTGGAAAGTCACTTCTGTTTTCATAAGTTTCTTCATTGGTAAAATGGGAAAAATAATAGCACCTACCTACCAGGTTTGTTGTAAGGACCCAATGAGATAATAACTCTAAAGTGCTTTAAGTGCAATATATAATTGTTAGTTTTTTTCCCATTAGATTGTTATCCCCTTGAGGACAGGGACTATTTTTTGCCTATTTTTGTCTATCCAGTGCCTGGCACACAGTAGGTACTTAAGTGTTTATTGATTGATTGTAGTACTAGTATCTATTAGGGATGTTCTGAGGCTTCAGTGAGTCAAAGTACCATTCCCCATTCTAATCTATAAAATATTATTTAAATATCAGCTTGCATTATTACCTACCAATTAACAGCCTGTGATGATCAAATCACGTATTTCAATTACTTTGTAACCCTTATGTAAAAGCAATCATAATTATTTATTGAGGAAGAAAAGGCCTTCAAGTACAGCCTTGAAGGATGGGTTAGCTTTGAATACCCAGGGAGGAATAGGTACAACATTTCAACATGAGGAAACAAAATAAGCAACTACAAAAGGAAGAAAAATATATGACAGGGTATATTTAGAATGCAGCAGGAACTTTGATTTAAGTGAAGCATTTGGTTTGCATACGCAAGTAGGAAGAAATAAGGGTAGAAAAATATAGTGGGCCCTGAATTTGAAGGGCCTTTAGTACCAGGTTAAGAATGCTGAATTTTATTCTTTAAGCAAATAGGGAGTTGGTAAAGTTTTTTGAGCAGGTTCAGTGACAGGATTAAAGGGATATTTAATGGTGGCTGAGCAGAAGGGTGAATTGATTGCTGTTAGAGTGTGACTGAAAAGAAGATCAGTTATGCTGTTACAATAATCCAGACAAGGGCCATCTGTCAGAGGAAAAGAGACTTTGGCAGACCCTTATTTTGATGCTGTTATGTCACCTACCCAATAATTACAATTTTGAAATGAGTGAAATCTTGTTGAGAAATTCCTCAAGGAACATTGATACATGGTTCCAGGATGCACCTGAACCTGCCAGTCAGCAGGTAGAAGTTTTATGGGGAAGAAATAAGCAATATGTAGCTTAACGTCAATTATCCTTTACCTTTACCTTTACCTTTTAGATACCCACTGCTAATTGCACCCTCCTCTTTTAGGCATCAGAATACCACCCAAGTATTATGTTTTTGGTCACAAATGACCTGATTGACATACTCCATACTTCTGTTTGTGTATGCGAAGACTAAGGCCTATGATAGAATATCCAACTCTTCTTCTTTTTTTTTTTTTTGGTGAGGCAATTGGGAGTTAAGTGACTTGCCCAGAGTCACACAACTAGTGAGTGCTATGTGTCTGAGGCCAGATTTGAACTTAGGTCCTCCTGACTTCAGGGCCTGTGCTCTATCCACTGTGTCACCTAGCTGCCCCTCACTGTGCCACCTAGCTGGACCCTAGAATATCTTACTCTTAATGTGATTAATGATAATTTTTCTGCTTTTCAGGTTATTGTACAATTAAATTTTCATAATGGGAAATACTAGAATCACATGAGAGCTGTACAGCTTAGATCAATACCCACTAAGCTTACAATAATGAGTAAAAAGAAAACAATATAGAGAAAAGGGGAAAGAAAAAGGAGAGAAATAATTTAAAGAGTGCTAGAGATTGAATTTTGTGAATTCACTTTAGAACCTGATTCCCTTGGTGAGTAGTTAGAAAGATTTGGGAATTGAGGAAGGAAAAGTTATTTGCAGAGGAAGAACTGGAGTCACAGGCTTTTAGTATTTGCTGGATGAAAGAGATCATTGATCTGTAGGATGTTAGAGCTGGAAAGATCATTGAAATCCCTCCCTCTTCCCCTCCTCCTCCTCCTCCTGACAATTGGTAACTGTCCCTAGCTAGTAAGTAGCACAACTGGTATAAGAACCTAAAATCCAAATCCACTTTACAGTACCCTGCACTGCCTCCTTGAGGTGAGGAAACAAGTGTTAGATGTGTTTAGTTGCTAGTGATTCCAAGACATCAAAATGGAAGTGTCCAGTAGGCAAGTGTGATTTCTCTTATGCTCTGAGAGATTTTAGGTAGTGACAATGCAGATAAGGGGCAGGCTAATTGACTGACTTTTATCTTTTCTCTGTGGGCATTCTGTCCAACATTCATGGGTGGTTCTTAACTGGACATATTTGATGAAGATCATGCCTGGCTGCACTGCTGAAGTTCTATATCACTGTCAAGGTGACTGCAAGACCACTGGTGTTGGGATACAATGCAGTTTATTCCAAGAGACACTAAAAACAAAAAGATTTTCTGTAATGTATAGGCTGGTCAGACAACAGGGAAGAGAGGGTGCCATTATTACTGCTCAAAGAAGCTGCTGAATATTCCTAATTAAAATGATGGTATCAGTGATGCCTCTAAACTTTTGGCTTCTGTAATTTTAGTTGCATGTTTGGATGGATTTAAAAAAGTCTTTTGAGAAATTTGTTAGTTGCCCTAGTACAAAAATTATGGTGCATTGTATTTATAGAAGTCTACCACTGAGGGGTGAATGCACGGGAATAGAGTGGTTGGAATTTGGGTTAATAGAAAAATACAATGATTTATTTTTGAGACAATCAGAGTTAAGGGACTTGCCCAGGGTCATACAGCTACTAAGTATCTGAGGTCAGATGAACTCTGAATGCAGATTGAATAATATTTCTTTAAATTTTCTCTATTTTTTGTTTTATTTTGTTTGTGGGGTTTTTTTGGCATCATGGCTAATAAGGAAATATGTTTTGCATGATTTCACATGCAAATTGAAATCAAATTCCTTGCCTTCCCAAGGAGGGGAAAGAGGAGGGAGACTGGAATAAGGGTATATTATTAATTTTTTTTACATGTAATTAAGAAATTCAAGTCCTTCTGATTCCAGTGCTGGTGCTTTATCCACTGTACCACCTAGCTGCCCTAATACAGTGATTTTTAAAGCATTAAAAAAACTGTCTTTTAATTCTTCTATTCCATCATAACTTATTATGTCATGAATTGTTTTAGTTTTCTTTAATTTTATTACCAGGACCAAAGCAAAACACATAAAAGTATATTACATATGTAAGCATATAAGGGTGTTTGCACATACAAATGCACATACACACAGTTTTGTTCAAACATGATTCCTTTGGTAGAGAAAACTCTGAGATAAGGAACCTTCCTCTACTACTTCAAATCAGCAACTGCTCTACAATTTATTATCTCCGAGGTTTTCCTGGGGTACTGAAACATTAAGGGACTTGCTCAGAATCACACAGCCAGTATATATCAGTAGAGTAGGGAGGGAGAGAGAGGAGAGCCTTGAACCCAAGTTTTCCTAATTCTGAAGTCCACTTCTTAGCCATTAAATCTAAATGTTTTTTTCTGAAGTGAGGGTGGATTCTGGAAAACAATGTGAAACTATACCCAAGGGGCTATAAAACTGTGCATACCCATTGACCCAGCAATACCATTACTAGGTCTGTACCCCAAAAAAATCAAAGAAAAAGGGAGAAGGACCCATTTGTACAAAAATATTTATAGCAGTTCTTTTTGTGTTAGCAAAGAACTGGAAATTGACAAGATGCCCATCAATTGGGGAATTGGGGAACAAGTTGTGATATGTGATTCTAATGGAATATTATTTTGCTACAAGAAATAATGAACAAGGTGGTTTCAGAAAAACCTGGGAAAACTAACATGAACTGATGCAAAATGAAGTGAACAGAACCACAAAAATATTGTACACAGTAACAGCATTATTATAAGCATGATCAGCTCTGAAAGACTTAGTTACTCTGCTGAAGACAATGCCAAAGAATTCATGATGAAAAATGCTGTCCACCTCCAGGGTAAAAAACTGATGAAGTCTGAATGCAGATTGAATAATATTTCTTTAAATTTTCTATATTTTTTGTTTTATTTTGTTTGTGGGGTTTTTTTTAACATCATGGCTAATAAGGAAATATGTTTTGCATGATTTCACATGTATAATTGAAATCAAATTCCTTGCCTTCTCAAGGAGGGGAGAGAGAAGGGAGACTGGAATAAGTGTATTGTTAATTTTTTTTACATGTAATTAAGAAATGTTTAACAAAACAAAGAAGTGTTGAAGTGTGGGTGGGTAGGTGTGAATCATGGCATAATAAAAGTTTTTGGAATGAATATGGAAGCTTAATGTAAGGCCACACCTGAAACAAAGAAAAAATTAAGAAATGATACACAGTATAAAGTGGGTTCAGAAAATGAATTTATCCAAGATTCTCTTGATTATTCTATCTTATTCCTTGTGTTTATATACATATATGCATATAGACAATGTACATGTGTGGGTTAGGGATATTTGCATTGAATTAATTGTTGTCCTGGTGCTTTGTAATCTGCCGTATTTGGGAAACACACTGGGATTTTGGAGGCTTATGCCAGCTTTGAAACTAAGAATTATTTGAGTGAAAGGGAGAAATAGATCTGTCAAGTAGGAACATACACTCCGGAGTTGGATTGTCATTTTTTCCTGTCTTTGTATAACCCAGTACCTCTCACATAGTAGATACTTATTAAATTTTAATTTATTGAGTTCAAATCTGGCCTCAGATACTTCCTAGATGTGTGACCTTGGGCAAGTCACCTAACCTCTGTTTACCTCAATTTCCTCATGGCGATAATAATAGCACCTACTTCCCAGGACTGTTGTGTGGATTAAATGAGATAATAATTGTAAAGTGCTTAGGATGGTGCCTAACATAAGTGCTATGTATATGTTAGCCTTTATTATCATTATCATCATCATTATTATTATTTAATTGAATTGGGTCAAACTCTATAGATATCAGGATTTAGGGCAGCATTACGGACCCCAAAACAATTGGGAATCTGTGATCATTTAACTGGAGCCAGGTTACAGTTTACTTTTCCTTACTTTGTGAAGAAAGGGTTTATTAAACAAATTAAGTGTTATTAAGATTGCCAATGGCATATTGAACATGTATAAAAGAATTGCTTTTAAAGAATTTAACACATTAATTGTAGGTATGCAAATAATGCTTCTAATTACAAATGAGTCTTATCCATTAATTAAAAAGGCTGCACAGGGGATCTACATTTACAAACACTATCAGCAGTTCTAGTAACCATCTTTAAAATATCCTATGCCATATATTTTCCTCCATGACTTTACAATAGTTCCATCCTCTATTTGTCCAGTTTAATGAGATTTTGCTATAGTAGGAATTTGCATTGTATTTTCCATGTAGTTGACGGCATTTCTTCCTGCCAATCACATAATTACTAAAATGCAAATTGCTAGTTTTGTATATTAAAGAAATTAATTTAAATAAAAACAGCTTGCTTAATATCTACCCCAAACCTCTCATACTCTCAGAGGCATTAACTTGTTCTTGATAACATTTTTGAGATGGTTAGAATGGTAAGATCATTTGACAAGCATATCCTATAATGTAAAACCTAATTCTAATACAATTTGAGGAAGTTCCAAGGATTTTGCCCTAATACAGTGATTTTTAAAGCATTAAAAAAACTGTCTTTTAATTCTTCTATTCCATCATAACTTATTATGTCATGAATTGTTTTAGTTTTCTCTAATTTTATTACCAGGACCAAAGCAAAACACATAAAAGTATATTACATATGTAAGTGTATACGGGCGTTTGCACATACAAATGCACACACACATAGTTTTATTCAAGCATGATTCCTTTGGTAGAGAAAACTCCGAGATAAGGAACCTTCCTCTACTACTTCAAATCAGCAACTGCTGATGTGTGTGTATCTATATCTATATAGAATTCAGAGTTTTCAAAATAGAACCCAAGTCAGGATTTTCCTTTTAGAAAAGATGAAACCCATATATCATACAAAATTTCTGTGAAATCCCATGTCTTTCTCTACCTGATATTCAGAATTATGACTAGGACAGGTTGTCCATATTCAAGGGGAGAGAAACCTTCTCTATGGTACTTTTCTATCAGCCTGAACCCATGGCTTCCTCATCCAGCCTCCTGGCTGCCATTGCCAGGGTTCTGTCTCTGTTCCAGGACCCACCTTTCCCTCAAAGACCAAAAAATAGGCCAATCCAACTGGAAAAGATAGTAGGGGTGACCGAGAGGACAGTCCTGATAGAAGAACCACTTCTATGTCAGTATCTTAGTGAAGCTTGAATTTTATCCCTTGCCTGGCATGTTGGCCATATCACTGAAGCTGGTCCTCCTCCTCTCTGGTCAAACTTTCCTCTGTACTCCTTCCTCTCTGTTCAACCATTCCACCCCACCCCACTCCACCACCATCAGAATGCCTTTGGTGCTGTTACCCTCACAAGCACAATCTTTCCCCTCCCTCAACTGTTTTGGGGTAAAGAATTCCAACTCTGGGAGAGGATTCTGGGAAGATGGCAGAGTAGGTTAGAAAAAAATTTAATCTTTCAAGATTTTCGTCCACAAAAGAGATAAAACAGCTCCTCTGGGTTTAAACAACAAGCAGCAAGTCCTTTAGCTGGTTTGGGAGGCTGCCTTGGCCCCAGGTACAGGAACTTTTATCCCTGGGACAGTGAGGGGAGTTGGGCATATGGCCTGGGAAA
This sequence comes from Vombatus ursinus, assembly GCF_900497805.2. Classification (NCBI taxonomy): domain Eukaryota; kingdom Metazoa; phylum Chordata; class Mammalia; order Diprotodontia; family Vombatidae; genus Vombatus; species Vombatus ursinus. The sequence goes on from NW_020954610.1 coordinate 37,507,067, forward strand.
AATCAAGGGTAATTGTGCTGACCAGGAACACCAGACCCAGTTGTGCTGCAGAGAGAGGCCCAGGCGAGAAGGAACCAGCACATGCTTGGTGAGCGCAGAAGCAGCAGGGTGGGGACGCCTCTGCTGTGGGCACTTACAGGAGGCTGGAGGTCTTGGTTTGAGTTCAAGGTCAGAAGGGAGATCTGACCGTCCTCCATACCTCAGGACTAGAGATGATTATAAAAACTAAGTTATTACAAAAAAAAATACACAGGCAAAGAAGAAAGAATCCAACTATAGAGACCTATTATGGGGATAGAGAAGATTGGGGTTTGTCTTCAGAGGAGGATACTGAAGCAAAGAAACCCTCTTCTACCCCAAAGAGTAGAGTCAAATGGTCACTTACCCAAAAGGAACTCATTGAAGAACTTAAAGAAGACTTTAAAAATCAAATGAGAGAGACTGAGGAAAAATGAAAAAGTGAAAAAAAGAATAATACAAGAAAAATAAGATTATGAAAAGAAAGTCAACCAATTGGAAAAGGGGATCTAGAAGCTTAAGAAAGAATATGACTCCTTGAAAATCAGAATATGGTGAGGGGGAAGCCAGCAAAGTTGTGAGATGAAGAAATAAGAAAAAAACAAACAAGATATAAAGAATGAAAAAATAGAAGAGAATGTGAAACATCTCACAAGAAAAACATTAAATCTAGAGAAAAGATCAAAAAGAGAAAACATAAGTTAACTGGACTACCTGAAAGTTCTGATCAAAAAATAATTTTGATGCAATAATACAAGAAATAATTAAAGAAAATTGTCCTGAAGCATTAGAACAAGAGAGGAAAGTAGAAATAGAAAAAATCCACCAATCACCACCTGAAAGAGATCCTATGAGGAAAACTCACAGGAATATTATAGTCAAATTTTAAAACCCCCAAATTAAGGACAAAATATTATGAGCAACAAGAAAAAAATAACAATTTACATATGGTGGTACCACAATTAGAATCATACAAGATCTAGTAGTGGCTACACTAAAAGATCACAGGTCTTGGAACACCATATATCAAAGAGCAAAAGAACTGGGACATGCTCTGGACAAATCTATAAGAATAAGTTACAAAAGGCATATATTCATTGGCCAAAATATCATGCCCAGCAAAGCTAAGCATAATTCCGAATGGAAAAAAATGAACATTTGATCAATTTTCAGACTTTAAGGCCTTTGTTTAAAAAAAAGAACCCTGAACTCAATAGAAGGTTTAACATACAAGAGCCAAGAGAAATATAAGGTATATACCACTGATCAATTACAAGTGACTCTATAAGTATAGAATGTTTACCTTTTAAGTATGAAAAATGTAAACCTATGTCTAAGATTGATATTAGTAATTAGGTAACTTGTAAGGAAGATTGGGGTGGACCTGAGTATGATACAACTTCAAAAAGTAAAACCATTCAAGTACAGCTAAAAGAGTAATTAAAATGAGGTGCAAGAGGAAGAACCAATACAGAGGAATTAGATGGGGGAGGAGGGCTGTTAGCTTTGGAAACCTACTCTCATTGAGAGTGGGTTTAAGAGGGGAAATACATATACATTTTAAAAAAATGTAAAAGTCTTCTATAATTAGAAATAAATAAAACTCTAAGGGGATAGGGAGGGGGTAGAAGATAAAGGAAGGATCTTTAGAGGGGAGGGTGAGGGAATAAGTTAAAAGGGAGATATAGAAGGGGGTTTAGATTTAGGGGAATGGGAGGATAAGGGAGGGATTGCTGGAGTGGGGCTAGGTTAAGTAATAGGAGGGTAAAGTAACAGGTAGAAGTAAAGTAGAGGAGTTAGGCGAGAGAGGAAAAAAATATGCACAAACACAAAAACAAAGAAAGGGAAAGTATATGTATATATATGTTTGTATGTATATATGTAAGTATGTGTGTATATATGTATAAGTGTATGTATATATCAATACCTATATATAAATATATCCAATACTCAACTATAGCCTTGGTGGATAGGAAGGAGGGAGGGGGAAAAAGAACAAAGTAAAAAGTGTGCAGCAGAGAATAAAAGAAAACCTACATGAAAATAAAGAAAAGATGGTCAGCTTTCAACATAATGAACAGTATTTAATATATAGGGTTTCTTGAAATGAAAAGTTATTGCTTATATAATTTGAATCCTCTCCTATGCTTTGCTGTGCACATGACATTTTTTGTTCTTTCTTATTTTATATTTAAGTTTACAATGTTTCTTTTTCTTTTCTTATTAGATATTTAAGTTTTAAATATCTAATTTGTCTAAAACTAAAAAGAAGAATACAAAGAAAGGCAAAAACAAAAAAAAAAGAATTCCAATTCTGCTGATGTTGATAAACTCAACAGTTGATCTGGTACTATCATATAACTTATGTTTATACGGTGATCCTAGGTTTACAAAATACTTTTAATGCTTCATTTCACCCGATCCCCTATGGAACCTTGTGAGATTGGGACTAAAAGGATCATTACCTGAATTTTACAGATGAGGAAACTGGAGCTTGTTGAGATACCTTGTTCAACACGGCTGAAAATTATCAGAGGTGGACTTTGAACTTAAGTTTTCTTGAGTCAAAGTCCAATCTTTTATGCTCTGTTTCATGCTATTCTAGGCCACAGGCATTTAAAAAGAAATATGATAATGTATACTTTTGATAATGTCTCTTTTCATCTTTTCTTTACTTATAGTCGAACTCCCAAATGAGGAAACATCCTCTGCCAATGAATATATGCCTTTTGTAACTTATTCTTAAAGATTTGTCCAGAGCATGAAGAAACGAAATTACTTGGCTGGAGTCACATCCAGTATGAGTCAGAGGCAAGACTTGAACCCATATCTCCTTGGGTCAACTCTCTAGGAACATCACACTTAACTCTCTTATATTTTAAAAGTGTTTTAAATTTATTTTGGGATGGCCTTAAAAACATTCTTTTAAATTGTGACAAAGATTGAACCCCACATTGTTCCCCTCATTACAGAGATATGTGGTCTTCTGGTTATGAAACACTTTGTGATATATATTCCATCGTATTCTTATTACAGTTCATTGAAGTAGGCAAGACAGGTAATTTTATTCTCATTTTACAAATGAGAGAATCAAAATTAGAGTGGAAGGACCTTGCTCAAGGTCATAGAACTAATAAATGGCAGAAATCTGCCTAGGATTCAGATATTTTGATACCAAGACTATAACATTTTCTACTAGGCCATCATGAGCTAAAAAGGGCTTACTTTTGAGACATGCATTTGTCATTGCTGTTCTATATGAAAGCATAGATAATCTTGTGGAATTTCCAAAGGTTAAATATTTAGAGTGAGTGAAAAAATGCTCCTGTGGGGGGTAGGTAGCTGGAATGAAAGAGTGATGGTTTTCTGAGTATTGTTCCCCAAATTGCCTTCAAATTGATCTTTTTTTTATAATGTCATCATTCTGTCCTTTCATCCATCAGCTTTGGGTTTTTATTGCTTTATAGTGTGTTGCTTCCCTATAGAAACTTTTTAATGCTAAGAGCTAAAATACTTCACTGCAGTTGGTAGTTTATTCAAGAAATCTTTTCACTTGAATTGTTGAGGGATCTAAGCCTCTCTCATTCATACACTGTGTTGTTGCCCTCTAAATTCACACAGAAGAGAACAAAAAAAGCAGATGCCATGATGCTGGTTATTCAGTGACCTCTACAGTTCTGTACATCTACCATCCCAGTATATTCATGTGCATGTGTGTGTTTTTCTCTGAAGTGCCAAGGTCTGAAGTGTGAAGATTACACTGTTAAGATATATTGCGGGACATATGTTTGGTCGAATTAGGGAGGCATGAGTTAATCCTCACCCCTATACTTCCACAACACCAGCTAGGACTGTTGGGAGCAAGGAAGTCGTGGTGCACATCTCAGGTAGTTTAGGTTAACTTTAACTGGATGCCAGCTGAGGGTTAATTGGGAAAGAATAGAAAAGTCATTCTTAAGACTTTGTCAGGGAGTTATTTAGACCACCCAGAAACCTCCTCACTTTTAACTTCCCTGTCTGTGGCTATTATCTTCCTTACCTGCTTCTTAATCACCTTGGTAACTGCTTTTAACTGAGGGCATTTGAATATATATTTTATTAAGAATATTGTTTATTTGAGAGCTTGGGTTCAAAGTGGTCTATTATTGCACACAGAACTGCTACCAGGACATCATAGGATCTTAACTCTAAAGACATTGCATTATAAGGGACCTCAGACACTATCTAGTTCAACACTCCCAGTTTGCACATTTTTAATCTGAGGGAAATAAGTTATTTATTCAAGGTCACAAGGGTAGTTTGAGGCAGGATTTGAATTCTGTTTTTCTGATGACAGAGTCACTGATTTTTATACTGTGACAAGCAGCCTCTTTTGCTCATTCATGAATGGAACATAATCAGGGAATCATAAACTAGGCATCTTGCCTTCATGAATGCACAAGGTTAGCCTTACCCATCTCAGGATTAACTTGCTGCCAAAATGGCATGATGGTTTTCCCATCTCTAAGAATACCTCACTTGCCTACTCCCTACTCCTTGTTACAACTAAAGATCATAATTTAAACACAAATGTTCCTGGGAGAGGTCGCACAGGAACGTAAATTTATATTAAAATATCAATGACTTATATCCCCCTGTTTAAGATCAGGTTTTTTAGCTGAATAAAGGAGGAGGGAGTAGAAGAACACAAAGCACCTTAAAAAAAGGATCATCTAGAGGTGGCTAGGTGGCGCAGTGGATAGAGCACCAGCCCTGGAGTCAGGAGGACCTGAGTTCAAATGCAGCCTTAGACACATAACACTCACTAGCTGTGTGACTGGGCAAGTCACTTAACCCCAATTGCCTCACACACAAAGAAAAGATCCTCTAGAGATAAAAAAGGACATGTAACACAGAGACTGAGGCCACCAAAAAAAACCTTTATCAACACCAGAGTTTTGACCTGGGAAAGCTATGGATATAGGTGGCAGCTAGGTGGTGCAATGGATAGAACTCTGATCAGGATGACTGGAGTTCAAATTTGATTGTAGACAGTTACTGATTTTGTGACCCTGACAAATAACTAAATTTCTGTCTCTTTCTTTCCTGATCTGTAAAATGAAGAAGACAATAGAATCTAATTCCCCAAGTTGATGTAAGGATGAAATGAGATGATAGCTGTAAAGTGCTTTGTAAACTTCAAAGCACTATGGTACTGGTACTAAATTTATTATTATTATTATTATCATTGTTGTTATGTGGTAACATGTACATGATGTATGGTCACTGAAAGATGAGTATTCTCTGGTAGATTGATTTATCAGTCAATCACAATGGGAAGGTTTTCCAAATTAGAATATTTAAAAATAGAAGCATTGCAGCATATAATATTCTGGGCTAAGAAAGTCATATGGAGCATAAGTTTTGGCTATGTGTTGAGTTGTCTTCACTTTTTACATTTCAGACAAATTGATTTTTAACAGTAGTAGCAGATTTCCTTTAATGTAAATTTCATCTTAGTTCATCTCTGGTCTTGAGCATGAATAAGACATAGAAAAACATCCCCAGGAATTTCTAGTGATTTTTTTAAAGAGATCACCTCCCACCTACCCCAGAATCTTGTCCTAATTTTGTGTGTATAAAAGTAAAGTAGTATTTAGGAACTGATATTTGCTGACTGCCGCTTTTGTGTAAGGGACATTAGGTAGGTAGTAAAACTTTAGGACCCTAAATATATTAGCACTAAATCATTTATAATGTGTTCAGTGATTTGCATACAAATGAACATAGAAAATGTTGAGCTTATATTCTCTTCTAATTCTCATACTTTTTGTTGTTGTTGAGTCATTTCAGTTGTGTCCAACTCTCATATTTTTTGAAAACCTTAAGTTTGAAAAACCTACTGAGGCTTTTTCAGATGTCTCTATGGTTGGATGAAATGCTAGTTAAAAGAACAGTTTAGTGGAAATGCAGAAAGAGTGAGTCATATTACAAGAGTCAGGGCCAACAAGTGGGTGGCCTCTAAGAACTCTACTGGTATCTATGAAATATCGTAAGAACTAAAAGGTGTCCTAAATCATTTTGAGTGGCTCTTCTATGGAAAGACATGGACAAAAATCACAATGAATGAAAAAGTGTTGATAAATTGGAGGTAGTACCCCCATTGATTTGGAACCATTGAAGTATTAATTAACCTGTCAGAATTTTTTTAAGTGCCTGTTAAGTGCTAGGATATAGAGAAACAAGACAATAAGGGAATGGCCCTTGCCCTCAGGTAGCTTAATTCAGCTCTTGTAGGAAGTGATAACATGTACATATATAAGCATACATAAAATTATACAAAAATAGAAATAAAAGTTGGATTTTTAGGGAGAGTCCCTTGAATCTAGGGGAAATGAGGAAAAGCCTCATGTACAAGATATTATTTGCATAGAGATTTGAAGGAAGCTAGGAATTCTAAGAAGCAGAAATAAGGAGGTTCCTTTAAAGCATGGTAGAAAGCCTATGCAAAGGTACAAAGATCAGAGCTGAAATGTCATGTATTAGGAATAGTAGGAAGTCCAGTTTGACTGGACCATAGGTTGTGTGAGAGGCAAGATTGTTGGGGCCAGGTAGTAAAGACCTTTAAATGCCCCAAGGAGATGTTTATATTTAATCCTGGAGGCAAAAGTGAGCCACTAAATTATTATTTAGTATTATTGAGTGTTGATTTCATTTACTTAGTCATCACATAAGGGTTAAGGATTTTCCCATCTGTCAGTACTAAGAACTGAAAACAATTATCTAAAAGGGGAAAAAAGATATTGTACATCGTATTGTTAAGATGGAATACATATCCCATTCAACAGTAAAGAATATATTAGTAAAAATCACAAGATATATTATACAAAGTAATTTCACATTTATTCATACTATAGGTAAAATCTTATCTAGGAGAGGAGGATTAGTGGTGATCATTCAATTTCACAAATATTTGTTAAGGGCCATGCAAGGTAGAGTGTGGGAGACCTAAATATGAATAATTCAGATTCTCTATTCTCAAGTAGTTTACATTCTAGTTTGGAAGATTAGACAAGACTGGGACTCAATTGTTATAACTGATCCAAAGAAGAAAGGTGAACTTCTTACTGGTGAAAGATACAAGTTAAGAGTGAAAGAAGATTGAAGCAGCATAAATTAAGGGGATTGGGTATAAAGGCAGCATTGAGTTTAAATACTATCTCTTCTATGTACTAGCTGTGTAACCTTGGTCAAGTCAATTAGCCTTTAAGAGCATCCAGAAAACTTTCTAGGACTATAAATTAATAATAATTGCTGATTGTTATCAATAAGAGGAATTTTCTTACCAGAAATTACCTATACTGATAAAGTAAAAGGTTTGCAATAATAAGTTGAGTTAGGATGGTTAGAGCAGGAAAATACCCCTCTTATTACTCTGCTGAAAATAGTTTTTTAATAGGATTTTTTGAAATTTCATTTTATTTTTAACTTAGGGAATAAAACAAATGTTTCCATAACATAGTACAATTAAAAAGATTGCATGTGAAATTGCAAATCTATTATGCATAACATGCTATTCCTTTTAAATATATAATGAAGTTATCTAGGGGCAGCTAGGTGGCACAGTGGATAGAGCACTGGCACTGAAGTCAGGAGTACCTGAGTTCAAATCCAGCCTCAGACCAAACACTTCACACTTACTAGCTGTGTGACCCTGGGCAGGTCACTTAACCCCAATTGCCTAGAAAATCATTCTATACATACTTCTATTTATTAATTCTTTCTCTGGATGCAGATAAAGTCTTCCTTTATATGTACTTTGTAGTTAATTTGGATATTTATAATATTCAAAATGACTTACTCAAAGTTGTTCTTAAAACAATATGTTATTGCTGTCTACAACATTTTCTTAGTTCTGCTCATTTTGCTCTTCATTATTTTGTGCATGTCTATCCATGGTTTTCTAAGATCATCGAGCTCATTAAAATAGTTTTTAATTAAAGTAGCTCTGCTAGAAGTAAAATTCTTTGCTTCGCAACCAATAATTCAACACTCTATCTTCTTGCCCTTCAGAATACCCTATAAAGGAATAATAAGGGATATTAATATGTCATATCTGTGCTTGTAGGTATAGCATTGATACTGACCTTTCAATTTGTAATTTTACATGGTAATTGGGGTACCAAATCTGTGGTTTCATTGGTACCATGAACTCTCATTGTGGAAACTTCCTCCATCAACATCAATTAATAACTCAATGGCAATTTAAGTGATTTGCTTATGCTTTCACTGCCATTATATGTCAGGGGCAGGACTTGAACAGGTGGTTATTCTTCCAAATATTGTCTTTATCTACTCTTCCATGCTACCTCTTTTATGATCTGCATGCTTCTCTTGAAAAGTGGCACACAATAATGGATGCTATAAAAAATGAAAAAGAAGTGGACATTTGTTTAATTAAACATATTTCTCCCAACACTAGATAGTGATGGATAACATCATAAAAATTTTAAACCATATCATAAATACTAAATATCAAATACTTAGCAAGGTGTAACCTAATTTCCAGATTATTCTTTAATGTTTTTCCTCCCACCATTTTACAATGGCCAAAGGTATGAATCTAATTATTCCTCTATTTCCTTGTACTTTTCCTTTTAGTTGTTGGACATGTGGGTGTCTCAGAGTAGTAGTAAATATCATTGTGAGATGAACAAAATACATTCTATGTTGAAAAAAGGGAAATAAACTGTAGGAAAGAAACACGTTAGTCAAGTATTTCAACTGACAATTCCTTCAGGGCACAATCCCTTATTGGAGAGTTACATTCATTTCAACTTGTGTTTGAGTGATGGATGCCTCCAAATTCAGGGCATCTGACTCCTTACCAAAACATTCAGGCACATGTTTTACAGAAATAAGCTAACTCTGTCTCAAAGAAAACTACATATTAGCTGGTTTTTAGACTTGGAGAAAGTTTCAGTAGATCATCCTTTGTTTTGGCACATGAGGAAAGCAAGAACCAGGAAAGTTTAATCACTTGTCTAGGAGCCCGTGGCAATTAAGTTGGCAGAGCTAAGAGTCAAACCCTAGCTCTTCAGGTCAAAATCTAGCACTATTTTCACAATGTTCTCATTCCAAACTGGTTGGCTCTGGAAATTTAGGGAAAGAACTAACTTCTGAAGGTGTAGTTTGAATGGAATGTCAGTGGACTATGATTTTATGATTTTGAGCAGTGTAGAAACTTGTGCTTATATTGTTTGATCCCAAGAAAAATCAGCAGCACCACTTCATTTACATAGGAACCTATATCAATTAAGAATAAGCATAATGTGCTTAGAGAGCCAGCTTCTGAGTAAGGAAGACCCAAGTTAGAGGCCTGTCATTGATGTACGCTATTTAGGGACACTGGGCAGGTTGCTAACCTTGTCATTCACCCCAACTCTCTAAGGCTGTAAGTTGCTGATTGACCATCAATCTTCAATGGTGGTAGGCCATTTGTTACTGGGAAGTTTTCTATACCAGTGAAATAACCAATCTGGATCAAAACAAAAGAAGAAAAATGTTTAATAGAAATATAAGGCAGTTTGACCACATGTGATAATATGAGAAATATTCTTGCATTCAACTATGTTTTTTTAAGTTATATAATCTGATGGATATAGTCTTTCTGTAAGAAACAGGAGAAATTTTAAAGTTTTCTATATTTTACCTAGGTTTTAGTGCCAGTTGTACATTTCCAAAATATTTCCTTAGTCTATAAAGAATCCAAACCTTCAGCATCAAGAGATGTTCCTAAATGAATGTGTGTGTGTTGTGTGTGTGTGTGTGTGTGTGTGTAGAATGGTGTAAGTGTGTAGTCATCAAAGAAGGATGCCATGTTGGCCAGTTTGCTTCTGACAGTTCCAATCAATGTTACCTCGTGCTTGTTTATTGCACGGTGTTACTTGATCTGCTGTCATCTTTGGGCCATTTTCTTGATCTTTCTTTTACAATTCCTAGGTTAATTTACTTCAAAGACCTCTTCTGACTTGTCCCAGGGTGACATTCTGGTTCTCCTCTTGGATCAAACTTTGGGTCATGTCCTTCTCCTCTCAAGACTATTTTCTCTCTCTTGTAAATTTCCCCTAATGGCTAGTAAGTCTCAACCTGATCCCTGTAAGATGTAGAGACCCCTAAAAGGTATCAGGCTCTTTGTCAGTGTTCTCTAAATGTCTTATAACTACCTTGGGTCATCATCAACAAGCATTTATTAAGCACTTACTATGTGTCAAATACCTTACTAAATGTTGGGGAGATCAATAAAGGCAAAAAGTTCCTTCTTCTGTGGGAGCTCATAGTCTAATGGGAGAGATGCTATGCAAACAATTATGTACAAATAAGATGCCTTAAATACATTTTCTGGAAATGATATTTCTCTCACTAATTATATAGCAAGACCCTTATCCAATAGAATATAAGCTTCTTGCAGGCAGACCCTGCTTTGTAATCCTTGCATCTAGAGAAGTACCTTGCTCCACCTGTACCCCTCAATGTCCCATCCCTTTTTCCCATCAGTATTTAGAACTCTTGGTGCTGAAATTCCTCTTACCAATGCTAATTGTAACCTACTCTGCAACTTACAATCTTAGAGAGTTGCTTGGGGTAAATGAGAGGCTAACTGACTTGCCCTGGATCACATAGCTAATGTGTTAGAGGTTTAATTTAAAATTTAAACTCAGATCTTCCTAACTTGGAGATGAGCACTCTGTATATCCCTCTCTTCTCTGCTCCTAAGATTTGCAAATTATGCATGTTGAAAATGTGTTAGTTGAATTGAATTGAGTTCAGTGCAGAAGATGCTTATTTTAGTTAAGTGTGTCAGCAGCATTCTCAAGACAATTGCATTATCTGATACCATCCCTGTTTATCCAGACTAAGGAACTGATGCTGAAATCATCCATGCAAAAAGTTAAGAGATCTTGAGTGAGCCTCAAGTAAAAACACACAGATGTACATATGTATGTATAGTTGTATACATATATGCTTGCATACATGCTTACACATGTGTGGAGAGGAGGAACATAAGGGATAAGCCATTGCACAAGTATTTGACTCCACAGGTCAGTGCTTCTTGCCTGTTCATGAAGTGTGGATAAAAGATGGATGATCATGTCCATTCATTTGTGATGTCTTTCTGTAGTAGGTATTATTACCTGATATGGTGACATGACATTCTTTTTGGGCATCAAGAAGCTAAAGAAATTGTTTCATTGTTCTTTCAGGTTTCAGACTAGAGAGAGAGAAATTAGGGTGGCATCATATCAGTTGCCAGACATTTTAGAAGAAAAAACTTTGCAAAACATTGCAATGAAGGATTAAAATAATGCTTTTTTTTCCAACTTAAAAAAAAGAAACCCTTCCTATCTGTGTGGCATTGGAGTAAAACATAGCTTAGATAAACTGGTTTTAATCTTACAAAATTAGATTTCTCAAGTGCATAAGCCCCTAAATATATGCATTCCTTTCAACCCCTTTTAACCAAATTAACATTATGAAAATAAATGTTCTAGCCCTTCATGAACTATTTGCTTCTATGCTGTGCAGAGTAATTCCCACAAGATTGAAAGGCTGAAGTGTTAAGTATTATGCTTACGCAGTAACGAAGAGATCAAACCCACTGGCATTTTAAAGACAGCTAAGTTTTCATAAGCTCAGAGGTTGAGGCTATATATTGTTTTGCTGGGATTTACAAAAATTATTATCCTTTAATTCAACATTTATTGCCTAATCATGAAATTCAAATAGTTCGCTGAGCTCAGAAAGGTCTGGGTCCTATTTTATTGAATGGGGGCACTTATGATACATCCTTTCTTATGGTTGGTAAAACATTTAGGCTTTCTTGGGCAACAGGGAGAAGTTTTGAACACTTCAGCCATTCTTATATCATCCGTAATTATTTCATTGGGGTTTTGTGTTCACTCCTCCCTCCTGGTATATTTATGCAATAGTACAGGTTTAATGAAAATCTCTGACTTTGAATTGTGAAATATACAAACTCTTAAATGAAATAGAAGGTTTCCCATGCCTGGGAAGGAACATAATTACAGTGTGTTTTGTAGAAGTTGGATTTGATTTCTATGGTTTATGTTATTTTGGATATCTTGTGTGTTTGTTCATCTGTTTATTATAGTTTGATTGCTTTTTTAAAGGGGGAAAGCTCATGTGTCATATAATTTCCAATTCAAGTGAATTAAATATGGGAGGACTATTTTCTGATTCTGTTGAGAGATAGATGACTTCTAGTTGATTTATGTAGGTTGATGTCCTCCTATAATGAAAACAGATTTCATATTACTGCCACCTGGAAAGTGAGACATCAGCCTTTAGAAGCCAGATGCAGGAGGGTTGTCATTTTGGAGCTTTAAAAAAAAAACAAAACAAAGTTAAGACGAGAACTTGTTTTCTAAAAAAAAAAAAAAATGGATTGACAGGCTTAGTTTTTATAATTCCACAAATGTAATTTGCTTGTATAATTTGTATCTAGGTACTGAAAACTGGCAGAATGATTTTTAGAGGACTCGAAATCCCAGAGATATTAGCTGCTTACTCAATTAAAGGAAGATATTTGGGGTTTCCTTCTCTCTTGAACTAAACCATGTGATTATTTTCCAGTTTATTCTTCCTCCTTATCAGTTTCTTGAATATAAATATCAGTTAAAATGTGGGTGATATCATTGAAAAATACTGATTTTGTTGTGATGTATTGAGCTAGACTCCCTACTAACCTCCAAAATTTAATGAATAAATTCTGAGTTCTCCTTTTTTGCAATAGGTTGGCATGGGCATTCATTACCCCATTTCTGGATAAGAGAGATAGTGAAATACTTACTGATTTAAGCCTTTAGTTGAAGTTAAAATTTAATTAATAATAGATACAATGATTGAACATTACATAATCTCCATGGGTATCTAATATTCTAATACATCAAAGGAACTAAACTTCCTCCCTCCATATCTGCCCATTCTGTATTACTCTTGTTCATGTCCTCCTAAAAATTCAATGGGGTACGCCCAGTATGCTGAGTGTTTTCCTGTCTTGCTCTTCATTTCACAGGAATATCACTGGATTTAATATCACTTTGATACTTTTTTCCCAAAGAAGTTCTATAATATAATCCATCATGCCAACACATGGAATCCCAATTTAATGAAAGCTTAAACTCCCCTTAAATAGTTTCACCCCAAAAAGCTTGAAAATAAAAATTCATTTGTAGTACTTGGCATCACTGCTTCAGGCAAGTCACAAGGGAAATAAAATAGATTAATTACCTTGACTTCCTACCAAGAACAACTCTGAAGGAGGAATCAGGCTTGTAGTATAGGCAAGCAATATAAGATGACTATGGGATAGTTAACAGATACCCTTGCCTTCAATTAGAAAACCTTTGAAATCAAATGATTTTTTAAAAATTTAAATTAATTTAAATTTTTAAATTTTTATTTGGTATTTTATTTTCCCCAGTTACATATAAAAAAACAAATTTTACCATTAACTTTTAAAACTTTGAGTTCTAAATTCTCTCCCTCCCTCCCTTCCCCCCCCCCAATTGAGAAGGCAAGAAATTCGATATAGGTTATACATGTGTTGTCATGCAAAACACTTCTATAATAGTCATGTTGTGAAAGACTACATTTCCTTCCATCCTATCCCATCCCATTTATTCTATTCTCTCCTTTCGCCCTGTCCCTCCTCAAAAGTGTTTCTGATTATTCTCTACCCCAACTCCCTTCTATCACTCTCCCCCTTCTCTTATCCCCTTCCCTCCTACTTTCCTGTAGGGTAAGACAGATTTCTATACCCAATTGAGTGTGCATGTTATTTCCTCTGAAATCAAATGATTTTTATAAATCTTTCATTCTTGGTAAATTACCAATCATCTTGGGCCTTCTTATTTACTCGGTAATTGATTATTTAGATAAAAAGTTCATTCCAATTAAAAGTAATATAAATAATGATATCCTAAAGGAAATTCAATAGTCATACATAATTATATTGTTACATTATAGGATATATTCATAAAGTCTTAGGAAACATATAAATTCTATAGAAGACACTAGCCCAGCCCTCACAGAGCTCACATTATATTGAAAGATCTGAACCCTATTTGCCTAATTACAATTTAAAATTATACATGAAAAGATTCAAGAACAATGGCTTTTGTGGTGATAGGACTGACTATTCCAGGAATCCTTTAGCTCCCTTATATCAAATGACCTGAACAGGACAGGTAAAGAAGGTACCAGAAACCTTTATAGATGAACAGTCCAGCAACAAGGACATATTACCATGTGGTAGGCAAACAGCTCAGCATGAGGGAAGATAGCTTCTGAGGTCTCTTCCAAATGCAGACCTATGATACTAAGGTTAATCTAGGCAAGACAAGAGGAAAGGAAAGTCTGTCATAAGGCAATGAAAAGTGGTTTAGGCAGCCAGTCATCCACAGTTAATACAGATCTAGTCATGATGACTAGAGTTTAGACTCGGGCTCCAGGGTCTTGGAATAAAGGAACAAGGTCAGATCCCAACCCCCCAAAACTGGAGAACTGAGTATTCAAACACATAGGGGATAAGACAGGAGTATGTTATTATTAAAATTGGATATAGGGACAATAATAAAAGACTTGGTCTGAAGGAAAGGCTCTAGTTACTAAAATCAAAGCAATATCAAACTAGGGTTGATGATAGCAGGGCTGATGATACTGAGCAATATTAAGGTTAGGGTCTAGGTATCCTGGAGGACTGATTGGTCCCATGTCCTGGAAGGGAACTAATCTTGAGAGGAACTTCCTGTCTTGAGAGAAAATGGCAAAATACAAGTCAAGGAAATCAGCTAAATCATTATGTTATTAAATAACCTTGGAGGTCACAGAAGTGAGATGGACTATGAATTGAGTTTTTCATTGTTTTCTTTTAATTTCCTTAAATCCTTAGAGAATGTTACTTTGCAGTTTTTATTTTAGGATACCATATAGAATTTGTTTATTTTTTTATACCTAGTCTTTCTAATATAATACTTATTGAACCTATATTTCCATTTTTTTTTTTGGTTTTCACTTGTAGTCTGTTCTATTTTTTAGTTTTGGAAATCAAGGACTGCATATATAATACAGTCTAACTAATGTTTCAACTTCTCAATGTGAATATGAGGACACATTCCTGATAGCACAGAGTACATTTTTTCTGCCCTTTGCAGTTGTGTAGGATTGTCATGCCCCTACTAGAATATATCTTTTTAAAAATTAATTTATTTATTTTTAGTTTTCAACATCCACTTCTATAAGATTTTAATTTCCAAATTTCCTCCCCATCTTGTCCTTCCCCCCACCCCAAGACTGCATGCATTCTGAATACCCCTTCCCCTAATCTTACCTTTTCTATCTCCCCCCATTTTCTTATCCCCTTCCCCTTCAATTTTCCTGTAGGGCAGGATAGATTTCTATGCCCTATTGTCTATGTATCTCATTTCCCAGTTGCATGTGAAAACAATTTTTTAACATTTGTTTTTAAAACTTTGGGTTCTAAATTTTCTCCCTTTCTCCCTCCTCACCCACCCTCATTGAGAAGACAAGCAACTCGATACAGGTTATACATGTGTAGTTATGCAAAACACTTCCATAGTAGTTATGAAAAACTAAGTATATTTCCCTTCATCCTATCCTGCCCCCCATTTATTCTATTCTCTCCTCAGAAGTATTTGCTTCTGATTACCCCCTCCCCCAATCTGCCCTCCCCTCTATCATCCCCCTGCTCTCTTGTCCCCTTTCCCCCCTATTTTCCTGTAGGGTGAGATAGATTTCTGTACCCAAATGAGTGTGTATGTTATTCCTTCCTTACTCTAAATGCAGTGAGAATAAGATTCACGCATTCCCTCTCACCTTCCCCTGCTTCCTCTCCACTGTAAAAAGGCTTTTCTTGTCTGTTTTATGTGAGATAATTTACCCCATTCTCCCTTTCTCCTTTTCTGAATATAATCCTGTCTCAACTCTTAATTTTATTCTACAGATATCACCCCTTGATCTTCAACTCACCCAGTACCATCTATCTATTTATCTAAACATATAATTTTTTCCCCTCCAACTACCCTAATACTGACAAAGGTCTCATGAGTTACAAATATCATCTTTCCATGTAGGAATGTAAATAGTTCACCCTTAGTAAGTCCCTTATGATTTCTCTTTCTTGTTTACCTTTTCATGCTTCTATTGAGTCTTGTATTTGGAAGTCAAATTTTCTATTCAGCTCTGGTCTTTTCATCAAGAATGCTTAAAAGTCTTCTATTCACTGAATGTCCATTTTTTCCCCTGAAGTATTATACTCAGTTTTGTTGGATAGATGATTCTTGGCTGTAATCCTAGCTCCTTCGACCTCCAGAATATTATATTCCAAGTCCTCCATTCCCTTAACGTAGAAGTTGCTAAATTTTGTGTTATCCTGATGGCGTTTCCACAATACTTGAGTTATTTCTTTTGGGCTGCTTGCAATATTTTCTCCTTGACCTGGGAACTCTGGAATTTGGCTACAATATTCCTAGGAGTTTTCCTTTGGGGATCTCTTTCATGAGGTAATCAGTGGATTCTTTCATTTTCTATTTTACCCTCTGGTTCTAGATTATCAGGGCAATTTTCCTTGATAATTTCTTGAAAGATAGTATGTAGGCTATTTTTTTTGATCATGGCTTTCAGATGGTCCAATAATTTTTACATTTTCTCTGTTGGATCTATTTTCCAGGTCAGTTGTTTTTTCAGTGAGATATTTCACATTCTCTTCTATTTTTTCATTCCTTTGGATTAGTGTTACAGTCCCTAGTTTCCAATTTCTCCATTCTAATTTTTAAGGAAGTATTTTCTTCAGTAAGTTTTTGGACTTCCTTTTCCATTTTACCAATTTTTCTTTTTAGGGCATCCTTCTCCTCATTGAATTTTTGGACCTCTTTTGCCATTTGGGTTAGGAAATTTTTTAAGGTGTTATTTTCTTCATTTTTTTTTTTTGGTCTCCCTTAGCAAGCTATTGACTTGTTTTTCATGATTTTCTTGCATCACTCTCATTTCCTTTCCCAGTTTTCCCTCTATTTCTCTTACTTGCTTCTCAAAATCCTTTTTGAGCTCTTCCAAGGCCTGGGACTGATTCATATTTTTCTTGGAGGCTTTGGATGTAGGAGCTTTGACTTTGTTTTCTTCTTCTGGTCATATGTTTTGATCTTCTTTGTCACCAAAGAAAGATTCTAAGGTCTGACTTTTTGTGCAGTTTGCTCATGTTCCTAGCCAATTATTTGACTTTTAAACTCTTTGTTAAGGTAGGGGGTGTGGAGAATGTACTGCCCCAAGCTTTGGGGGTTTTGTGCAGCTGTTTTCAAAGATACTTCTAGAGACCTGTAAATTTTCAGTTCTTCCAACGTGGTAAGATCAAGGGTGAGGGGTTTACTCTTTTCCTGGCCTGTGTTCTGGTCTATGAGTGAGCACAAGCACTGTTTTCTGCCTTGGAACTGTGAGGAGGATTCCTTTCCATCGCCGCCACAAACTCCACCATGCCAATGTTCCTCCTACCCCCAGGATCACCACTCGGAGCTGTGACCCAGGTCTAAACATGGGCAAAGCTAGAGAATCCTGCCTCAGCACCAGCAAAGAGATCCCTGTAATCCTCCTCTGATCAGACACTTGATTTCTCCTCAGTCTGTGGGCCTGTAGCTCCAGAAGCAGCCGCCACCCCGGGGCTACGCTGGGATTGAACTTTTCTCTGACTGGGGTCACAGATCTTTCCTACTGACCTTCTAAGTTGTCTTTGGCATTTGTGGGTTGAGAAGTCTGGAAACCACCACAGCTGCCCATGATTCAGTCCCCTGAGGCTTGCTTCTGGTTTGCTGAGGCCTGGTCTTTGCCTGTGCACCTACACTGAACAACTCTCCTCTCCCAGCCCAGCGCAGTAGACCTTTCCAATCAACCATACAGGTTGTCTTCGACTGAAAATTTGTTTCACCCTGCCTTTTTGTGAGTTCTGCTGCTCTTGAATTTGTTTATACCCATTTTTTACAGGTATTTGGAGGGGTTTGGGGGAGAGTTCAAACAAGTCACTGCTTTTACTCTGCTATCTTGGCTCTGCCCCCCTAGAATTTATCTTATCTGATGAGAATTTTGATGAGTCAAAGGAAGTGAAAAGTGTCAAGCTGAATAATTCTTATACTAGCTTTGTGATTAATATCATTCTTTAATACAAAACATCATCTATTGGCAAAGCATTGTCATTAGAAACCACTTTACCTTAAATTATTTTTGTTACAGAAAGGAAATGCAAACTCTTTATAATAGGAGTGATGGGGGTGGGTTGAGAGGGGAGAGACAGGCTCTCCTATAAAGGTGAAAGTGAGTGAGGTAAATGAGCACTCATCAGCACCACCTCTTCCAATTTTATGCTATAGGTGTTGGCAAGATATTTGGTCAAAAGGGATGGGCCTAGTTAGTGGAACCAGGGCCCAGTTTCAAAGAAAAAACTCAGTCACAAGTTCTGGGCTTGTATTTTTTATTGGATTTTTCAATCACAGAATCTAGGTTAAAAAGAAGAAGAACAGTTTGGAGGCGAGTAGGCAAGAGGAATAAAGTTCCTTCCTGGCTTCACAGGACTTCCATCCCAACTCTCAGACCTTCCTTAAAATCCACCATTGAAATCCATAATCAGTCACCTTCACATTATCTGTTTTCTCCTCGTGGTCTATCATGTCTTATAAAGGAAGGTAGAAAATTATTCAAATTAGTAGAGAATGAATTTGTAATGGTCTAATTCAAATTTGTTCCATACTGTTGCTCAATAACCCTTTAGTTTGTACATTTTTTATTACCAGACTCCCTTCTCTCATTCTCTCTTAACTCCCAGTTTCACCTTCCTTATCCACATTATCAGTGTGTGACCTTACCCCATATATTTTTTTAAAACCTCACCTTCCTTAGCTACACTGTCAGTATGTGACTTTACCACATATATTTTTTAAATCCTAAGACCATTTGAAATGAGTTTCATTGACATCTATCATTTTGACCATCATGCTTGCTTACATCTTTCCTTTCTTAATGCCAGTCCCAGAGGAAGATATAACCCTGCTCCAGAAAGTAAGGCCAAAAGTTTATCTCTGATTTCAACCTCTTTTATTCTTTCATCTTGATCAACTGTGTTCTGACACTTGTATCTCTTCTCTTTCTAGTGCCTTCATTTTCTCCCTCAAAATAGTTTTTTTTTTGTTTTGACCTTAAAATTCAATGTCACTTTCCCGTTCTTAAAAAACATAAAGAAAAGCATGCCTTTACTGGAACTGACCAGCTTTCTAGGTTCCATCCTATTTGTCCTCTCAATTTCATAGCCAACCTTTTTGGAGAAATATTTTCTATCTGCTGTTTGTATTTCCTTTCTAATTCTTCCTACCTAACCCTCTTTATTTTAATTTCTGTTGCCACTCTATTGAAACTGCAGTTGTCTGACATAGTATATTAACAATTATCCTACATTGCTAACTAATATTGATTTATTTCATCTGGCATATCTTCCTCCTCCCATTTCCCTGCCAAATATAGGCATCTTCAAAGCCTTTGTGCTTGGTTTTCTTTTCTCTATAATAGAGCTCTTAACTGTGTGTGTCTGTGTGTGTGTGTGTGTGTGTGTGTGTGTGATGGACCTCTTTGGTCATCTGGCGAATCCAGTGGATTCCTCAGAATTCTTAAAAGCATTATATAAAGTCACAGGATTACAAAGAAAATCAATTATATTGAAATAGTTTTCAAAGTATTTTAAGTTAATGTACCCCAGGTTAAGAACCCCTGTTCTTCTCTCTTCTTCAGTGATTATATTCATTCTTGAGATTATATTCATTCTTGTAGCTTCAGCTAGCTCCTCTGCACTGATTTCTTTCATATTAAAATTTTTGATCCCTGACACCCCGCCCAAGCTCCATTCTCACATTTCCAATGTCAATTTGGCATTTCTGAATCGATATCCTGAAGCAACTTGAAATCTGACATACTTAAAATCAAATATGTTTTCCCTCATCCTTCCTTCCCATAAAAACTCCAACAATTCCTGACTCCTCCACTGGAACCTTACATCATTTCTTTTTATTCTTTAAGACAAGGAAGACATATGAGTAATAATATATTTTATGGTTGTGGCTTATTCCTGAAATAATCATATGCACATTGTTGCCACACGTTTTGAAATATTATTCTTTGTAAAGAGTAGATTAGATTAGAGGTGATTATTATGACCTGGTCCATCATAGAGCAGAGACTGTAGAATATAGAATGATTTTATTTTTAGCTATTTGTGCTGCAAAGCAAAATCCAGATCATATCAATTATTAGATAACGGAATTTATTGTCCTTTTGGAAGCAGTGGCTCAGAAGTGATAGAAACAGTGTTTTTAAATACTACTACCTATTGAGAGAAATTATTTCAAGAAATAAATTGGTTGTCAAAAGCAATAATTTAAAAATAAATTAAAATTTTATTCCTATTCTCCTGTCCAGCAGCAATCTCAAAATTGTGACCTCCCCTATCTTTTTTGATGGTTTCTGGTGCACCCATCTACCTTAATTAAAAGATATAAATAGTTTTCTTCCCTCTCCCTTTCCTCTTCCCTCCCCCCTTTACCCTTCACTCCTGCTCTCTCAGAATATGTGTCTTTCCACAAATAATAGCTTATTAATGTTCCATGGATCGTAAAGAGTTTATCCAGGAGTTGAAATGTTTCTTAAAGTGAGGTACTTGAAATACTTATCATTTTTGGTTTGTACATCTAGAACAAGTAAGACTTAAAAGGGAGCAACTAATATTTTTTCATATGTAGTCATAGCACCCCTTTTGTTCTCCCTATGTTTTCTTTTCTTTTCTTCACATGCTATAGTACTTCAAGGACACATGATTTTAATGAGAGTAGTACACCTTCTGAGAACACCAATCACAAGATCTCCTTGACCTGGGAAGGCAAATAGAAATATCAGCATCTCTATTCAAAGAGATTCCAACATGGTGAGATAACACTAAAGGAGGGTTTGATTGCAGAGTAGATAGAATGGGGTCTTCTCTGCCCAGATTGATTCTTTTGTGAAGGCAAACTAGCCGATCTTTTGCCCCAATTCTTACCCAGCTTTCAATTACTGAATGGATGGTGCCTCAGACAAACTGGGACCTGGAAAAGATATTAACACAAAAAGGTCTCCCACCACATCTAGGCCCATCACTAATAATCCTGACGTATCTTGCCACTGGACTCTGATGACTCTGGAAAAGAGAGTAAGGCTGATGACTTTGCACAGCCCTGCCTTACTTAAATTCAATTCACTTTCAAGTCAAGGCATCCCACTCCTGATGTCATCGTTTCTTTTTGAGAAAGAAAGAACAAGACAGAATGGTTCCTTGACCCTTAGGGTTCAGAAAAAGGGTGGATGACAAGAGCCATTAATCTTATTGTAAAGTGTCAGTTAAGATGACAGTGCCTACTGATATGGGGGGGCATATTAACAATTCAGATAGCGAACAATGGCAAAGCAGATGGTACTTACCTGCCATTCTACTATGTTACCAGAGGGAATGAAGTTGATGACTCCTTGCTCATTCATACAATATGTGCAACCATTTCCTCAGCTAGCAACTGTTGGAAACTGGGTAGTGGTGCCAAGAGATTCCATGTCAAATTGTCTCTGAGCTACTTCTCATGTAGATGAGAATGGAAGTCAGTATTAGTGGAAGTTTTAGAAAGTTTCTGTGATTGAAAAATTCAGCAACCTGTTGCAAAACTAGTGGTAGCCCTCTCCAAACTTAGTAAGGCTGGCTCACTTCAAAACCCATAGTAGAGATGATGACACACATTCAGTTCTTCTAAAAACTATACAAACAAATATTTATTGAGGTATGATATATAAGAATCAAGATTATATGCTGAAAATATAGAAATATGGAACATGGTCTTTATCTTCAAGGACCTTATTGTTTGTGGGATAAGACATTACTGAAAAAGATTAAAGGACAATAGATGGTAAAATATGATGGGTGACAACTGAATTATGTCATTTCAGTTTTCTAGGAATTTAGAGGAGAAAAATTCAAGTCAAGTCAACAAGCATTGATTAAGAATTTAGTATGTGCTAGGCTGAACTATGCTAAGAGCTGGAGAAAGAATCATAAGGAAAAAGAAGGATAGTACTTACCTTCAAGGAACTTATATTCTAGTGGAGGAAGAAAAAATAAAATGGACCTGAAAACTGTGTTAGGAGTTGGGGAGGAAATGCTCGTGGGTGGCAAAATTCAGAAAATCAGATGGGGATCCAGAACAGGAATTAAAGATGACTTTGCTTGGGCTCTTATTTAAAATGAAGGTTCTGGGGAGCAGCTAGGTGGCACAGTGGATAGAGCACCGGCCCTGAAGTAAGGAGGACCTGAGTTCAAATCTGGCCTCAGACCAAACTCTTGACACTTACTAGCTGTGTGACCGTGGGCAAGTCACTTAACACCAATTGCCTAAAAAAATTTTTAAAAAATAAAATGAAGGTTCTGGGGGCAACTCACAGTGGTAAAGAAATGTTCTGGGATAGTTGTAGGGGCAAAGACACATTCTAGTGTCAGGAGGCTACAGGCTCTGAGAGAACCTCCAGGGTGAGAAGGCAGCTAGTTGAGGGATGGTAGCAAAGTCTGAATAGTGGGTTAGAACAGTAGTTGTTGTTCATTTGTTTCAATCATGTCTGACTCTTTGTGACTCCATTTGGAGTTTTCTTGGCAAACATACTGGAGTAGTTTGCCATGACCTTCTCCAGCTCATTTTACAGATGAGGAAACTGGATTAAGTGATTTGACCAGGGTCACACAGCTAGTTAGGTTCTGAAACCAGATTTGAACATAGGAAAATGAGTCTTCCTGGGTCCAGGCCCAGCACTCTTTTCCACTCTGCCACTTAGCTGGTGTGTGATGTAATCTGTCCCCTACCTCTAGGAGTCCATCATAGTTTTAGTTTATCCCTTTTCTGTATCACTTAAATTTTACATATTTTCACAGTGATCCCCACCTTAACTGGTGTATAGCATGGTGGTCTCTTGCCAATTCTTATGTTACAAGAATTGATGTCCTTCTAGTGCTGCTCAGGATTCTTTATAAAAATATTGTTGAGGTACTGTGTATTCTTTTGTGCTCAAATTTATCACTTGTAGACCTTAGGCCCACAGAGGGAATTAAAAATGACTTGAGATTAAGGATGCATTTTGCAGCTTTTCAAATTTATAATAAAATACATATTATTTAAGGTGTTCAAGTTGAAACTGGAACATTTCCAGTGCACTTGAGGAAAAAGGAACTTTTAATATTTAGTTGATATGAGCTAAATAAAGTGGGTAATTGAAGAGTTTAGTTCCATGATTCACCCCCTTGTATCCAATTTTGATTGAAATACTCATATATTTCTGTCTACAAGTGTAAATCTAAACATAAGGGACCCCAAATACCTTTTTAATGAGACCTGCCTAGGATTTTTATAAAATCTATAAATTATTTTAACCAACTTGAAATCTTGACCCCAAGAGGAAAACAAAATTTTAAATTATTCATTTTAGTTTTCCTTTCCACTTGAAACACTTATATTTTTATTTTTTTTTAATTTTAATTAATTTATTTTGAATTATCAACAATCACTTCCATAGGCTTTTGAGTTTTAAATTTTTCTCTTTCTCCCTCCCCTTCCTTCCCCAAGACGACATGCAATCTGATATAAGCTATACGTATATATTCCTATTAAACATATTTTCACATTGGTGATGTTGTAAGTAAGAATTAGAACTAATGGGAGGAGCCACCAGAAAGGGGAAACAAAACACAACAGAAGAAAAAAAATAGCAAACAATATGCTTCGATCTGCATTCAAACTCCATAGTTCTTTCTCTGGATATGGATAGTATTTTCCATCACGAGGATGATGAGATGTCTTAGATCCTTGTGTTGTTGAGAAGGGTTAAGTCTATCAATATTAGTTATCACATAACTGGCTGTTACTGGAAACACTGTATTTTTAAAAGAGGCAGTAACCTGATGTTCCTTTTTTATGAAAATTAGTCTTGTTTGAATTTGAATCCCATCTGCTATTTACCTTAACTTTTTCTTAAGGAAGATGATAAAAAATTGGTTGCCTAAGCTATTTTCATTGTGAGTATTTTGGTAAAGGTATTTTCAATTTATGATACAAAATTTCTATCCCTTTATTTGATACTTCTCTAAACTAGACAGCTTGGTGGCATAGAAGATAGAATGCAGGTCCTGGAGTCAGCAAGGCTCATCTTCCAGAGTTCAAATCCAGCCTCAGATACTTACTAGCTGTTGGACCCTGGGCAAGTCATTTAACCCTGTTTCCCTCCATTTCCTTATCTGTGAAATGATCTGGAGAAGAAAATGGCGAACCACTCTAGTATCTTTGCCAAGAAAACCCCAAATGAGGTCATGAAGTGTCAGATATGTCTGAAATGACTTAAACAACAGCAACAACTTTAAATCCTCACCATTTGAAAACTTGCTTGGTCACTGCTGTAGTTAATTTCTATGCATTTGTGTACGTGAATGTGTAGTTAATTGAGATACTCTATCAGAAAAGAAGCAGCCTATTTGCATGCTTCACTCTATTGAATCTTTATTAGCATTCCGTTACCTCTGTTTAAGATTCACATTTTTCTTTCAGGGGAACCATGCTAATCCTAACTTTTTTTTAAAGTCATCTTCTCTAGAGACCATTACAAAATTAAAGCATTATTTAAAAATAGAACCATTCAACCCTATGTTGTTTCTTGCTAATAATTATTGCAGACATTTATATAGTGTTTTAATGTTTGCAAAACACTTGACTCTTATTATCTCATTTGAGCCTCATAACTTCTAGGAATATTAAGAGCATTAAAGTTCCTTTGCTGAAGAATCAATGATAACAGCTGACATAACACCTTATAATGCTTTAACATTGGCAGATCATTTACATAAATTACCATATTCAAGTCTAAAAGTAACACAGTGAGGTAGGTGTACCAGAAGTATTATTATCTCCATTTTACAGATGGTGAAACTGAGACATAGAGATTAAATGACCTGTTCACAGCTACTAAGTTTGAGAAGCACAATCTGAACCCAGTGTCTCCCCATGTAGCATTTAGTCCACTATGCAATGTTCAATCCAAAATTACATGATAATCAAAAGCAAAATAATTACATTTCATAAGCATCGAATATGACAAAGTGATATGCTATATACAAAGTAGACATTCAGTTCCTCTTCAATGAATGACAAAATAACATGTAATATTGTTCCATTATTACTTCAATATGAGTATATATAAATACATGCATATGGAGTAGCTATACATATATGAACACACAAACCTCACATGCATATGTTTACAAATATATGCATGTAAACATACATATGAAAATATATATGTGTGTGTGTGTATATATCTAGCTCTCAGAAAGCCTGAAATAACTATCTAACTTATATTGTAATAGTTCTTGACAGCTATCTTCTTCATTTTTTTCCTTCAGCCATCATCCTAGTCCACAACCTTGTTATATCGTACATGGGCTTTTGGTATTAATATCATCCCCCTCCTTTCTGTCCCTCATCAGTCTAATTGATTTTATATGTCTTTGCTACAGTAATCTTCCCAAAATACATTTTTGTGCAGAGCTTCTGCTGAAAATATTTATTGGATTGATATTTCCTGCAGATGGAATATAAGCTCCTTGAGAGTAGAAATTGTTTCATTCTTTGTATTTGTATCACCTGCCCCTAGACCAGTGTTTGGCCCTATCACAGGTGCTTAATAAATGCTTGTTGATTGGTTGGTTGGTTGCTTACCTAACAAAATCCAATTTAGTCATCATGATCATAGGTCAAATATTTAGAGCTAGAAGGGACTTGAATGACAAACTCATCTGACTTCTTCATTTTGTGGATGAGGAAACTGAGAGCAAAAGATGGTAATTTCCTGAGATCTTGCACAAATTAACAGGAGTTGGATTAAAACCCAGATACTTGGACTCTAAATCCAGTGGACTTCTCAAGGCCCTCTGGCCTCAACTAATTTTCCAGCTCCCATTATTTCCTTTTATGGAGCCACTTCTCCAAAACAGTTTACTTATTATCCCTAAAACACATTTTTTTTTGAATTTATGAATCAGGCCATTCTCCTTTCTGGGAAGGTTTTCCTTATTTCTATTTATCTACTACTTCTCCATCTTTAAGGTCCTGTTCAAATTCCGTGTTCTTCATAAAAACTTCATTGTCCACTCTATCCAAAATGATTTCCTTTTCCTTTGAACATCCTGATATACTTCCTTCTCTTAGCATATTTATTATGTATCATCATTGATTTTTTTTAGATTAACTTAATTAGGTATGAAATATGTCCTGTCTTCCTAACTGAATTGTAAACTCTTTTAGGGTAAAGTGAATTTTTATGCCATTGTATTTTTATTCCTAGTGGTCTGCACATAGCAGGCTTTCAAACATATGGCGATGTTAATGCAAAGTGTTTGTCTTCTTCCTTTTCTTATAAATATAGTAAGCTTCTTGTCATCAGTGCTGAGAACAATGGAACATTTTTATCTAATTAAATATCATAGTTTGTAAATTGTCTGGATTATCTTTCTTAAAATTTTAAAATTTATTTTTAGTTTCCAACATTCAATTCCACAAGATTTTGAGTTGAGTTCTAAATTTTCTTCTCATCTCTCCCCTTCCCCCACCCCAAGATGGATTATCCCTTCCCCAAATCTGCCCTCCCTCCTATCACCCCCTCCTTCTCTTATCCCCTTCCTTTTCTATTTTCCTGTGGGACAAGACAGATTTCTATATCCTATTGCCTGTATATCTTATTTTGCATTTGCATGTAAAAACACATTTTAACATTCATTTTAAAAACTTTGAGTTCCAAATTATCTACCTTCTTCCTTCCCCACCCACCTTCATTGAGAAGGTAAGCAATTTGCTATAGGTTATACATGTATAGTCATGCAGAATACTTCTCTAATAATCATGTTGTGAAAGACTATATTTCCCTCCATCCTATCCCACCCCCCATTTATTCTGTTCTGTCCTTTGGCCCTGTCCCTCCTCAAAAATGTTTGCTTCTGATTATTCCCTCAACCAACCTGTCCACCCTTCTATTATTCTCCTTTCTCTTATCCCCTTCCACCTTACTTTCCTGTAGGGTAAGATAGATTTCCATATCCAATTGAGTGTGTATGTTATTCCTTCCTTAAGCCAAACCCAATGAGAGGTTCACTCATTCCCTCTCACCTGACCCCTCTTCCCTTCCACTGTAAAAGCCTTTCCTTTCCTCTTTTATGTGAGATAATTTACCCCATTGTGCCTCTCCCAGTGCAATCCTCTCTCACCCCTTAATTTTATTTTTTAGATATCATCCCTTCATATTCCCTCTGTCTATATGCGTATATGTGTGTGTGTGTGTGTGTGTATGTATATAACCTCCATCTACCCTAATACTGAGAAAGGTCTCATGAATTACAAATGTTATCTTTCCACATAGGAATGTAAACAGTTCAACTTTAATAAGCCCCTTATGATTTCTCTTTCCTGTTATGCTTCTCTTCAGTCTTGTATTTGAAAGTCAAATTTTTTCTTTAGCTCTCGTCTTTTCATCAAGAATATTTGAAAGTCCTCTATCTCATTGAATATCCATTTTTACCCCTGAAGGATTATACTCAGTTTTGCTGAGTAGGTGCTTCTTGGTTGTAATCCTAGTTCCTTTGACTTCTGTAATATCATATTCCAAGCCCTCTGATCCCTTAATGTAGAAGCTGCTAAATCCTGTGTTATCCTGATTATGTTTCCACAATATTTGAATTGTTTCTTTCTGGCTGCTTGCAATATTTTCTCCTTGACCTGGGAATTCTAGAATTTGGCTATAATATTCCTAGGAATTTTCCTTTTGGGATCTCTTTCAGGAGATGATCAGTAAATTCTTCAATTTCTATTTTACCCCCTCATTCTAGAATATCAGGACAGTTTTTCTTGATAGGTTCTTGAAAGATGGTATCCAGGCTCTTTTTACGATGATGGCTTTCAGGTAGTCCAATAATTTTAAATTATCTCCTTTGGATCTATTTTCCAGGTAAGTTGTTTTTCTAGTGAAATATTTCAACGTCTTCTATTTTTTCATTCTTTTGTTTTTGTTTTATAATTTTTTGATTTCTTATAGAGTCATTAACTTCCATTTGCTCCATTCTAATTTTTAAGGAATTATTTTCTTCAAAGAACTTCTGGACCTCCTTTTCCATTTGGCCACTTCTGCCTTTTAAAATATTTTTTCTCTTCACTGGCTTTTTGGACCTCTTTTGCCATTTGGGTTAGTCTATTTTTTAATGTGTTATTTTCCTTAGTATTTTTTTGGGTCTCCTTTAGCAAGCTGTTGACTCATTCTTCATGATTTTCTTGCATCACTCTCATTTCTCTTCCCAATTTTTCCTGTACTTCTCTTGCTTGGTTTTCAAAATCCTATTTGAGCTCTTCCACAGCCTGAAACCAATTCATATTTTTCTTGGAGGCTTTGGATGTAGGAGCTTTGATTTTGTTGTCTTCTTCTGGTTGTATGTTTTGATTTTCTTTGTCACCAAAGTAAGGTTCTATAGTCTGAGTATTTTTCTGCTGTTCACTCATTTTCCCTGTCAATTACTTGACTTTTAAACTCTTTGTTAAGGTAGGGCTCTGCTTCCGGTGTACTGTCTCAAGCTTTGGGGGTTTTGTGTAGCTGTTTTCGGAGATACTTCTAGGGACCTGTAAGTTTTCAGTTTTTCCAAGGTGGTATAACCTAAAGATGTGTTTTTACTCCTCTCCTGGCCTGTGCTCTGCTCTGCTCTGTGAGTGACCACAAGCACTGTTTTCTGCCTTGGAGCTGGGAGGATTCCCTCTCTGCCACTGCCACAAGCACCACCACAAGCTCCACCATGTCATCACTCCTCCTAGCCCCAGGACTGCAACCCAGATCCAAGCATGGGCAGGGCCAGGGATGGACCCCGCACCTCTGTCACCTAGCTCCAGCTGACCTTTCCCACTGACCTTCTAAGTTGTCTTTGACGTTTGTGGGTTGAGAAGTCTGGAACCCACTGCAGCTGCCTGTAATTCTGTCCCCTGAGGCCTGTTCTGGGTTTGCTGATGCCCAGTCCATGCTGACCCATTTTGCACTGTACTATGCTTCCCTCTCAGACTCGTGCAACAGACCTTTCCTGTTGATCTTCTAGGTTTTCTTGGGCTGGAAATTTGTTTCACTCTGCCATTTTGTGGGTTCTGCTGCTCTAGAATTTGTTTACAGTCATTTTTTTGCAGGTATTTGGAGGAGTTTGGGGGAGTACTCAAGCAAGTCCCTGCTTTCACTCTGCCATCTTGGCTCCATCCCTTTGGATTATCTTTATTCCCACTGCTAGCCCCCTGGTGCAAGGCCATATTAATACCGATCTATAGTAGTAACCTTTTAAAAGTTTTTTTTTTCTACTTCTGTTCAACTCGTTCTTCACACTATGGCCAAATACTTAGATCCTGTTATATTACTTCTCTTTTGAAAACCCTGCCCCATTTCCCAATTAGCTACCAAGTAAACTTGATAGCCTTTACCCTGAAATTCAATGTATTTCACAATATGGCACTTCCCTCTCTTTAATTTGAAGCTATGGTTAAACTGTTTTCCTCTACATACCCCCTATTCCATCCAAACTAGACTGTTCACTTGCCCCTATAAAGACAGCATTGTCTATTCAATTACGTTATTAGCTAGGCCTCAGAATTCTTCTTTCCATAGGATTTTTCCTGATAAATTCTACCCATCCCTTAAAGACCAGCTTAAATGCCACTGTCTTCCAGGAACATTACTTGATTCCACAATGATATTTAAAAGGTTCAAAATATGTTTTTTATGCAAACATTTATTTTTTTCTCTTTCCATCCCACTTCCATTGAACAAAAAAAAGAAAAAAAAAGGTATCATAACAAATATGCATAACCAAGCAAACAAATTTCCTCAGTATGTGAAAATGTATGTCTCTTGCTACATTCTGAGTCCATCACTTCTCTGTCAAGAAGAGGGTACCATGCTTCATCTAACATACACTGGAATCATGTTTTGTAACTGCACTGATTAGAATTCCTAAGTTTTTCAGTGTGGTTGTTTATGTTTTCATTTGTTTTCCTGGTTCTACTTACTGCATACTGCATCTATTCATACAGTTTTCCCAGTTTTTTTGTGGTAATTTTTATTTTTATTTATTTTTTTGTTTTCAACATTTACTTCCACAAGATTTTGAGTTCCAACTTTCCACCCCATCTCGCTCCTCCCCCCACCCCAAGGTGGCATGCATTCTAAATACCCCTTCCCCTAGTCTGCCTTCCCTTCTATCTCTCCCCCTCTTCTCTTATCCCCTTCCCCTTCAATTTTCCTGTAGGGTAAGATGGATTTCTGTACCCTATTTCCTGTATTTCTTATTTCCCAGTTGCATGTGAAAACATTTTTTTTTAAAACATGTGTTTTTAAAACTTTGGGTTCCAAATTTTCTCCCTTCCTCCCTCCCCACCCACCCTCATTGATAAGGCAAGCAACTAAATATAGGTTATATATGTGCAGTTATGCAAAACACTTCCATAGTGGACATGCTGTGAAAAACTAACTCTATTTCCCTTAATCCTATCCCGCCCCCCCATTTATTCTATTCTTTCTTTTGACCCTGTCCCTCCTCAGAAGTACTTGCTTCTGATTATCCCCTTTCCCAGTCTGCCCTCCTCTCTATCATCCCCCTACTCTCTTGTCCCCTTCCCCCCCTATTTTCCTGTAGGGTAAGACAGATTTCCACACCCAATTGAGTATGTATGTTATTCCCTCCTTAAGTCAAATCCTATGAGAATAAGATTCACTCATTCCGTCTCACCTTCCCCCATTTCCCCTCCACTGTAAGAACCTTTTCTTTTCTGTTTTGTTTTTTTTTTTTTCTGTGGGATAATTTACCCCATTCTACCTCTCCTTTTCTCCTTCTCCTAGTATATTCCTCTCTCACCCCTTAATTTTATTCTCCAGATATGACCCCTTCATTTTCAACTCACCTTGTTCCATCCATCCATCTATCTATCTATCTATCTATCTATCTATCTATCTATCTATCTATCTATCTATCTATCTATATCTATATATACGTACATATAATTTTTTCCCCTCCAACTACCCTAATACTGACAAAGGTCTCATGAGTTACAAATATCATCTTTCCATGCAGGAATGTAAACAGTTCAACCTTAATAAGTCTCTTATGATTTTCTCTTTTCTGTTTACCTCTTCATGTTCCACTTAAGTCTTGTATTTGAAAATCAAATTTTCTATTCAACTGTGGTCTTTTCATCAAGAATGCTTGAAAGTCCTCTATTTCACTGAATGACCATTTTTTTCCCTGCAGGATTATACTCAGTTTTGCTGGGTAGATGATTCTTGGTTGTAATCCTATCTCCTTTGCTCTCCGGAATATTATATTCCATGCCCTGTGGTCCCTTAATGTAGAAGCAGCTAAATCTTGTGTTATCCTGATTGTGTTTCCACAATACTTGAATTGTTTCTTTCTGGCTGCTTGTAATATTTTCTTCTTGACCTGGGAACTCTGGAATTTGGCTACAATATTCCTAGGAGTTTTCCTTCGGGGATCTCTTTCAGAAGGAGATTGGTGGATTCTTTCAATTTCTATTTTGCCCTCTGGTTCTAAGATATCAGGACAGTTTTCCTTGATAATTTCTTGAAAGATGATGTCTAGGCTCTTTTTTTGATCATGGCTTTCAGATAGTCCAATAATCATCTTCTTTGTCACCAAAGTAAGATAATATAGTCCGACTCTTTTTGCGCTGCTTACTCATGATCCTGGCCAGTTACTTGAGTTTTAAATTCTTTGTTAAGTTAAAAGTCTGCTTCCAATGTGAAGAGTGTACTGTCCCAAGCTTTGGGGGTTTGTACAGCTGTTTTCAAAGGTACTTCCAAGGACATGTAAATTTTCAGTTCTTCCAAGGTGGTATGATAAGGGGCAAGGTGTTTCCTCTCCACAGCCACAACAAGCTTCACCACACCAGCGTTACTTCCTTGCCCCAGGATCACCCCTCAGAACTGTGATCCAGATCCAAGCACTGGTAAAGCAAGAGATTCCTGCCTCGGCACTGACAAAGAGATCCTTGCAATCCCCCTCTGATCAGCCACTCGATTCCCCCTCAGTCTGAGGGCCAGAAGCTCAGGAAACAGTCGCTGCCCCAGGCCGAGCTCGAGACTTGAGGCTGAGACCTAGCTCCTCTCTCACCGCAGTCACAGACTTTTCCCACTTACCTTCCACGTTGTGTTTGGCATTCGTGGGTTGAGAAGTCTGCAAACTGCCACAGCTGCCCATGATTCAGTCCTCTGAGGCCTGCTCCAGAATTGCTGTGGCCTGTGTGCCCACACCGAACTGTGCTCCTCTCCCAGCCCGGCACGATATACCTTTCTGATCAACCATTCAGGCTGTCTATGGCTGGAAATTTGTTTCACTCTGTCTTTTTGTGGGTTCTGCTGCTTTAGATTTTGTTTAGTGCCATTTTTTTAGGTATTTGGAGGGCTTTGGGAGAGAGCTCAAGACAGTCACTGCTTTCCCTCCACCATCTTGGCTCCACCCCCCCCAGTTTTCTTATACAGTCCATTTTATCATTTCTTATAAAGTAATAATATCCTATTATATTTCTATACATAATTTGTTTATCCATTCCCCAATATATGGACGCCTTCTTAATGTTCTTTTTTTCCCATTAAAAAAGGATTGTGATACACACACACACACATATGTACGTGTGTGCGTATATGTGTACATACGTATGAAATATTCATCCCTTTTGCCTTTTTTGATTCCTTCAGGGCATAGGCTTAGTATCCACAATGACATTTCAAAGGTGCTAGATTCATGTTCTGGTTCTGCTTAATACATGTATGACCACAGACCAGTTTCTTAACTACTCTATACCTCTCTTTCCTTGTCCTGTAAAATGTGAGGGAGTTGGACTAAATCAGACAAAGTTTTTGATTCTTTGATTACAGCTTACTAAAGGCCTTTTGAATTTATTTTTATTCCAGATATTGAATGCAATGAAACTCAAAATTGTTGTTTGTATTATTTAATCTTTTTTATTAGGAATGCAACTCAGGATTCATTAGGAACATAATAGTGAACACAAATTATTATTAGATTGATGATATGCAAACTTTCAAGTTATTAAAGAGTTTGGGTTGATAGAATGATAAAAATATTGTGGGTTTGTGATTAAACTAATCATCCCCTTTTCATTGACATTTACACATCTGACTAATGAGATTGTTTCCAAATATACTCACCCCCTTGCAATCTGGCTTTTGTCTCCACCATGAGACTGAAATATCTCTCTCTCAGATCCTCAATGATCCTTTTGTTGTTGAATCCAATGGTCTTTTCTCAGTCTTCATATGCTCTGAGTCCTCTGCAACATTGGACACAGTTGGTCAACCTCTATTCCTAGATACTTTTCCCTTGCTGGGTTTTCACTGACTCCATTGCATTATATCTCCTACCTGTGTGATTGATCCTCAGGATCTTTATCTGTGCCTTGCCCTTTCTGTGTAGGTGTGTCCCAGACTCTGTTTTTATTCCCCTTATATACTGTTTCCTGTTGATCTCATCAACTACTATGGGCTCATCATCTTCATATATATGACTCCAATATCTACATATCAAGCCCTTATCTCTCTCCTGAGCTCTACTTCTACATTTTTAGCTGCCTGCTTCATATCTCTACTGGATATCTCATACACATCTCAAAAATCTCATTATATTTTCCCATAAACCCACCCCTCACATTCCTATTTCCTTGTTCCTGTGGAGCAAACCACCCTTCTTCCAGTCACCCGGTTTCTCAATGTCAGAGTTATCTTTGACTCACCCCTCTACCTCATTTATCATATGTAATCATTACTTAAATCTTGATAATTCTTCCTCCATAAAGTCCCTTTCACCTTTTCATTGCTCTCTATTTTGCATGGCACTGCCCTAATCCAGACCCTCATACCTTCTTACTTTACCCATTTCAATAATATCCTATTTGGTTGATCAGAATTCAGCATCTAATCACTCCAATTCATTTTCCTTATGGCTGCCAAATTGATATTCTTAAAGCATATAGTGGACTCTGTCACTCCATTGCTCAAGAGGTTACAGTGTTTCCCTATTGCTTTTGGAATCAAGTACAAACTCCCCTGTTTGGCATTTAAAATCCTTCACAATCTGGTTCTAACTTATCTTTCCAGACGTATTTTACATTATTCACCCTCATGCAGTCTTTATTCTTGTGAAACTGACCTACTTTGTGTTTCCTATATAGGACATTGCATTTGTTGTTTCTATGTCTTTGCATAAGCTATCACCATGTATGTTCTCACTTCTGCTTCTTAGTACCCTTAGCTCCATTTAATTATCAGTTCATGGTCTACTTCTTATAAGAGACCTCTCCTACTTCCCCCAATTTGTATTGTACCCCACCTCTAAAATTACATTGTGTCTATTTAATATTTACTTCTCTTTGTGTATATTGTTTTTACCTTCCTCATCCTACCAAATGCTTGTTGATTGACTGAACTAAATGAGTTACCCATGATTATACAACTGGCCAGTACTTGAGCCAGAATTCCAACTTGGACCCATATCTAAAATTCTTTCTATTATCTCCATGTATTTCAATCATCTATGTGGGATATACAAATATATAAAAGATTTGTGACATTTTAAGCCAGAACTCCTCCTGTGGGAACTTTCTTATCAAAGCAATTTATCATCCTTCTTTGACATAGACTGTAAGCCTATGGAACTGCCTGAGATAACATAGAAAATAAATGATTTACCCTGATTCATACAGTTAGTAAACCTCAGAGGTAAGATTTGAACTCAGCCTTCGGTGATTTTGAGCTCATCAGCCCCTTAAATATACTTTATTACTTAAATATATAACATATATTTATAAATATACTATATGCCCTTAAATATACTATAACCCCTCAGATTTTTCAAATTTATGGTTAGGGGAACAGTACATGACCAAACAAGGGATAAAGAGAATCACAGAACATAATACAGATAATTTTGATTATATAAGATCAAAAAGTTTTCGCACCTAACAAAACCAATGTGGATAAAAACAGAAGAGAAACAAATACCCTGGAAGAAAATCTTTGTCATAAGTTTTCCTAATAAAGGTATCCTATTTAAGATATATTATGAACAGATTCAGCTTTATAAGGATAAACACCAATTGCCCATTGATAAATGCTTAAAGGATATGAACAGGCGGTTTTCAAGGAAAGAAATACAAGTTATCAGCAACCATATGAAAAAACATTCTTCACATCACCAATAATTAGGTAAATGCAAAGAAAAAGATTTCTCCCTCTCACACTCATGCAATTGACAAAGATGGAAAAAAGAGAAAATGATGCATGTATGTATGTATGTAGTCAGGAAAATAGGCATTTTTGGTAGAATTATATATTGGTCCAGCCATTCTGGAAAGAAGTTTGTAACTAGGCCCCCAACATCACTAAATTGTGATTCTTTAACCTAGTAGTAGCACTGACATATACCTTAAGAAGATCAAAGACAGAAGAAAAGGGTCCATGTGTACAAAATACTTACAGCCACTTTTTTGCACAATGATATCAAAAGCAGCCCAAAAACTGGAAATTAAGCAGGTACCCATCTCTTGGAGAATAGTTAAACAAATGCTGTTATACATGTGATGCACTATAAGAAATGATGAAATGGACAGTTTCATAGAAAACTGGGAAGCCTTATATGAACTTATGCAGAGTGAAGTGAGTAGAACCAGGAAAACAATTTATGTAATGACAACAGCATTATAAACAATAACTTTCAAAGACTTAGGAATTCTGGTCAATGCAATGGTATGGAAAAGAAATAAAAGGAAAACCTATCTTGAGAAGACATAATGAAGAATGCAAAATGTGAAATACATTTTTAACAATGTCAATGTAGGGATTGGCTTTGCTTGACTTTGCATATTTATTACATTTTTTTCATTTTTGTTGTGCATGTAGGAGGGAGAAAAATAAAAACTTGATCAGAAACATAAAAAATTAAATTAAACAAATTAAGCTCAAGAAAAAAAAAAGGAAGACTCATTTTTTCCTGAAATTTAGGTTCTATGGCCCATGAGAAATATTGTGGCCAGAATATACATGATAGGAAGTCAATAAGGTAAAGACAACCTTGACTCCATGCATATCCCAAAGGATGAACACTGTTGAGACTGAATAGCTTATATTTCAAGGTCTTGTAGCCACTTCCTCAATGTTCTCTTGTCACTAGTATAGATTTAGGTGGTAGTTATCTCTGTTCCTTATCCCCCAGTTAATATTTCCAGAAGGCACTTTATAAAAAAGCCATTTAAAAACCAGGGATCATTAATGAAAAGGGTGTTTAACAAAACTGAAATCAATGTCTTTTATTCCTTTACTTCATTTGGGAAACTTTGACATGATGAATATTACATGATCTCTACAGAGAGGCATCAAACAATCATAACTTTTAGCAAGAAAATTATAAAATAGAAATGTTTCCCAAAATATAAATTACTAAAGTGCTTTTTTTTCTTGCTCAAATTATCAAGTGGGAATACACAGGAAGGATTAGTCTTACCTAGCAAAATGGAATTGATCCATATTACTCATATTCAATATATTGCCTGCCAAACTGTTTCCAAGAATGCACTAATGAGTCTTTAATATCTGTGGTGGGGTAAAGCTGAAAAATTTTGACAAAAAAGGTTCATTTTTAATAATATGAAATTTGTGAGGATAAAGAAGTACCTAATGAGTATTGTTTTATCATTTCCCCCTCATTCCTCTTTCCTCCATTTTAAGCATCACAAATTGATAGGAAATTATGGAAGATTGCTACCTTGACACACCTTTCCACCATAAGGGATGCAAAGACTCCATAACCGAAGGAGAATGAATTTTTTTAAAAGTTTCATTTGTGGTTTTTCAACACAAATTTTAAAAGTTCAGAATTTTATGAGTTTTGTGGACTGGAAACTGCTGAAGCATTATTTCTGGTTGTTAAACATTTCTTTTGGTTGGAATATACCTGTATTGTAGTAGAAGCAATAGAGTAGAAAAGGCTTTTTTGCCCTGAGTCCATTCAGGAAAAATTAGTTAGAAAGGAAAGAAAAGAAGCAACACAATTACTTTCTGGAAGCTGTAAGGTGATTGGGATCTAATCATATTTTTTTGAAAATCATAAACAATGACCATGAGAACTATGTTTCTTCTTTATCATGTTTCTTTGGTTCAGCACAAAATTCCCCATCATTGTATGTTGATGCAGTACCAGTCTTCAAATCCCAGTCCAAATACCCTCCAATATCTGAACCCCATAACTGGAAGACATTTCTTCTCATCATTTCATGACACATTATATTCCTCTCATCAACTTGATATATTCTAATTTGTTATTATAGGTATCCAGGTCCAGAGAATATGTATCATGGTGCATAGAATTTTGGGCATGGAGGCAAGAAGACTTGGGTTCAAATCCCATCTTTGAGACTTGATAACTACGTAACTTTGGGCAAGTCACTTAACCTCCAAGTGGCTCAGGCAACTCCCTATCTTAGATTGGTTGCCATATGCATTGTTAGAAGGAGTTCCCACACCAGGTCCTCACATATCCTTTACACAATCATGTAAGTAGCTGTGTAAATCACTTGGTGGCAAGGACTTTGCCTTACTTATCTTTGTATATCCCCCATCCTGTCATTGTGAATTGTGCTTAATAGGCATTTGATTAATGTTGGTTGGAAAAATGCCTGCAGAACATCATGAACTTCAACATCAGGCAGAAAACTGTCGAACTATACCTGTCCTAAAGTCTTTGTAGTGACGTAGGAAAACCTTTTAATTCTTTCAGGCCAACATGGGACCATATAAACCACTGCAAAGAGGTGGAATTTAATAGTTTTTGAAAGTTGACATTATTGTCTAGGCATTATATTACTATCTTAAGTTAATTTAGGTCTAGGGCAAATGTAAGAACCAAGCTTTGATAGGCACTTGTGCTAAGGACAGTTCCACTTTAGGGGGTAGTAATAGTCATAGTAGTAGTCCAAGTAGTAGTAGTAGTCCTAGTAGTAGTAGTAGTCCTAGTAGTAGTAGTAGTAGTAGTAGTAGTAGTAGTAGTAGTAGTAGTAGTAGTAG
>NW_020954610.1:37545410-37631456 GCF_900497805.2 Vombatus ursinus
AGTAGTAGTAGTAGTAGTAGTAGTAGTAGTAGTAGTAGTAGTAGTAGCAGCAGTAGTAGTAGTAGTGGTAGCACTAGTAGTAACATATTATACTTTAAGATTTGAAAAACATTACAAATTTTATCTCATTTTATTCTCAAAATAACCCTAGGAGGTTGTATTATGACCCCCATTTTGCAGATGAGGAAATTGAGGCAGGCAGATTAAGAGACTTACCTACGGCTGCAAAACTCAAGTATGAGGCTAGATTTGAACTCAGTTCTTCTTGACTCTAGGTAAAGCATTCTCTCCATTGTACCATCTAGCTACCTATGTAGTGCTTAGGAATGATAATAAAGATAATAGTTAATGCTTTTTGTATATTATTTCATTTCTTCCTTATAGCTGCCTTGTGAGGTACATGCTGAGATTGTTCTCATTTCACAAATAAAGAAATGGAGGCTTGGGGAGTACAAGTCATTAAATGATTCAAGCTACATCATAACCAGTGCCAAGGATTATATACGTTTCAGGTTATTTAGAAATACTAGATGAATTGAATTGACCTTAGGGACAATGTATAACTTATAATAGTACTCTAACTAGATTTTTAGCTCAAAAAGTTCATTGGCAGTTTTTTTTGTAATAACTTGCACTAACCTAATTTAACCTCAGCAGAATGTAGAAGTTTTGTTGGTTTTTTTATTAACAATCTGTCCTCCTGGGTTCTGAAGAACTCAACTATTTTTATTTCAACAATCTGTCTGTGTGCTATTCAACATAGATTGTCTCTTACTGCTGCTGTTTTATCCCTCCTACCCATAGAGAACTACTGAAATTAGCATTTCCTTAACGAAACATTTTTATGTTTTGTAATCTTTACTCATGTATTAGGTACTAGTTAGATGTTATGTCATTCTGAATGTATATGCTCTATTTGCTCACAATGCAAGAGATCAGTGCTATAAATGAATCATGTTTTGAGGATACACAAACATTGCTGAATATTTGGGAGGCTAGAATATTGCTGAATCTGGCTTCTGATTCTTCAGAATCAGCTTCCGAGCTTCAGAAAAACACCCAAATTGATGGAAACAGTAAAATTAATTTTCTTTTAGCTCATAGGGTTGGTAGTTAATATGTGTTATTCAACATGTGACTTGATATGCCACTCTGTATGTGTTCTTTGTGTCTACTCTAGGTCTTTGGGGAGTTGAAAAAGAGACTCATGAAAATGAGCTGATCGACTTGACTACCAACCAAGGCTCTTTGATCTCAGCTAGGTCCTCAGCACCACCTGATAGACCATTTATTCATTTCTAGTACATTTCCCATTAAAATCTCCCTAATAGATATTTCATCCTTTTTCTCCCTATCTTTCAGCTCCCAATCCCTAAGCCCCCTCATTTTGTGTAGATGACTAGTGTAGATTTTAGGTGTTTAGTAAATTTTGATTAACTGGAGAACAATAATAAATTTTTTTTGAAAAATAGTGGTATTTAAACACCTCCAACCTCCTAGTATGTTTGTGAAACTATGTTGACATGCATGCATAACTCTGTGTGTGAGTGTTTGTGTGCAAGAGAAAGAGAGAGAAAGAGAGAGAGAGTTTAAAGAGAGGGTGTAGTAATGTTATCACCTGATTTATGTCCATAGGGAATATTTTTAAAATACCTTTGAATTTGATAGCTACTTCCTACTCTCTTTATCCTATCTCAAAAAGAAAATGACAATAATAATTCTGGAGCATCTTCAGTAAAACCATGTGTCTAGTTATGGTAATTTTGTCTCTGTTTACTTTCAGAGGAGCTCTCAGGCTATACTACTTTGCCATTTATTTAGCATAATATTCTTCACATAAGGACTTGGAACATTTGTTAACATAGCAAACTAAAATTTCCACTCATCATTGTGTAGGTGTTATAATTACATTGTTATGTTATATCTCCTGTGGGTTTAGTGTAGTCTTTTTTATTGGTACTATAGTTTTCATCTTTTATTAGCATTTTGAAAATAAATTTTAGAGCGAAACGAGATTAGCCCATGTTCCATATGTCGTATAGCAGAGTCAATTAAGCATTTGTTCATCTGTAACAATGTCTACTATTCTTTTCAGGGGAAAAATGAAAACCTCGGTAAAAATGTGTTTTACTAAGTCTAGGCCAAAAAGGTTTTTTTTTCATTCATTTGATTCTTCAGCAATTTAACCAAATTCAATCCATTTACCTAAAGATTTAAGTCACTTTCAAGGGATTTGGCATTTAATCCAGTTCAATAAATAGTAAGCAAGGTGTTATACTAGTTTCCAGGAATGCAACTATAGGACTTAAAAACTACTGTACCCTTCTGGACTGTAAAACATACTGGAGAATATCCCTTATAAAACAGACAGTTAAAAACAAGATATTATAGGGAAGGAGAGAAGTTGAATAACTAGAATATTAGAAAAGGCTTCTCATAGTATGAGGCACCTAAGCTGAGCCTAGACTCTAACCAGAGATTCTTTTTTTAATTATTTTTTCAATGAACAAAAATCAGTTTTCTCCCTCATGATACCTCATTTCTCCTCTACCACTACCCACAGAAAAATAAAAAGAAAAAAAATCTTTTTAAAATGTGCATAATTGAGCAGAACAAATTCTCACATTGCCCACGTCCTGATAAAATATGCCTCATTCTGTACCCTGATTCCCCACTCCTCTTTCAGGATATTGGCAGTGTGCTTTACCATTAGTCCTCTGGGTCACAATTGGGAATTGCATCGATAAGAATTCTTAAGACTTTCAAAGTCTTTTGTCTCTAGAGTGTTATTGTTGTTATATAAATTATTCTCCTTGTTCTGCTCACTTCACTATGCATCAGTTCATAGAAATCTTCCCAAATTTTAAAAATTTTTAAAATTTCCCTTTCATGATTTCTTATAGCACCGTAAGTGTTCCATTCTATTCTTATAACATAATTTGTTCAGCTATTTCCCAGTTAATAGAAAAAGAAGGAAGGGAGGGGAAGAAGCATTTATATAGTGCCTTCTATGTGCTGGGCACTGTGGTAATCACTTTTTACAAATATCATCTCATTTGATTCTCATAACAACCCTGCCAGGTAGGTGCTATCATTAACTGAAGCAAACAAAGTTCAGTGACTTTCCCAGGATCACACTGCAGCTAGGGTATCTGAGGCAACATTTAAACTCTGGTCTTCTGGGCTCCAGACTCACTGCTCCCATAAGTCTCCAGTTCTTTGCTACTGAAAAAGAGCTGGTGTAAATATTTTTTGTATATATGAGTCATTTTCCTTTTTCCTTGCTTTACTTGGTCATAAGTTTCTAGTAGTGATGTTGTTAAATCAAAGGGTATACATAATTTACTGACTTTGGGGACATAGTTCCAGATTTCTAAGCTGGGATTCTAAGAAACTGAAGTGAGGAAGGAGTATGTTCCAGGAATGGGGAAAAAATCTGAGTAAGAGATGAAATGCAGTATTCAGGAATAGCAAATAGGCCAATTTGGCTATTGCATAGAGTGCAGGGCACAGTAATTTGAACAGAGCCTGTAAAAATAGTTTGGAGCCAGGCTGGGGAGGGCTATAATGCTAGACTGAAGAGGTTGTTTCAAGATTTTTTTAAGCCTACAACAATAGGCCTGAGCTCTATGGATATCATCTTGTCATTTATGCAGAGGCAAGGGGAGATGCTAGAAGCTACAATCCAACCAAGAAGAATTGAAGGTGACTATGCAAGTGGAAGGAAAGGATCTAATGTGAGACACTTAGTGGTAGTAGAATTAAGAAGGCTTGGCAACTGATTGGTTGTGAGTCCATCAGCAGGCATTTATTAAATGCTGATTTTGGGCCAGGCACTCTCCTGAGCACTAGTGATCCACAGAGGAATGCAAACAGTCCCTACCTTAAAGGAGCTCACATTCTTAGCAAGTAAACAACCTGCAAATAACTAGGCACATATAGTTTATATTAAAGTAGAAGCAAGGCAATCTGAAAGGGCAGTCCACTAAAAGCCCTAGATCTCATTCAAACAAGTTGCCATGTAGCCCTGGTCCCCTTCTGTGTTATGGTGTATCAGTTCCTTTGAAGTTCTGGAAAACTGTCATATTTTCCCTTTATCTTTATAAAATTTCTTCTCATTGGTTCTAGCCTTTCAAGATGTTTTTGAATCCTAATTTTCTCATTTTAGCTATCTTTCAAAACTTTGTATTACCTCTTAATTCATAATAATGGCATCAAATCGTTGTAAATGAAAAGTTGCTAAGAAGCACAGGACTGAATTCTTCCTGTGGACTTTCCACTAGAGACTTCCTTTTAAGTTAACATTCAATCATTAACAAAATACAAATTCACTTCTTCCTGTTCTTGTGCCAAGAATATCATGATCTATTTTGCCTGAGCTTTGAGCTAATCTAGATAAATTGCAACTATAGCATTTCCTTGATCTACCAGTCTAGTAACCTTACTTAAAAAGGGAAATGATGTTAATTTGATGACTAGAATCAATACCTGGTTCTGATACTCAGGAGCTGTGCTATAAAGACAAATTGCTGAACCTCTCTGAACTTTAGTTTTCTCATTAGTAAAACTGATTGATTGATAACACTTGAATTATCTACTTCAAATGGTTGTTGGGAGGAAACTTTAATATACTACATTAACATAAGCTTTTATTGAGATTACCTATTACTACATTGAACCATCCTTTTCTGTCCAAAATTATTTTGTAATTTTATGTAAACTTCTTGGAATTAAATTTGCCTGGAAAGGATTTATGAATTATGAAGAATATTGTTTTCTCTTTACCACTTCCAATTTTATTAGGCAAACTTCTGAAAAAGTCTTAGAGAACATATAAATTCACCCATGCAATATTTGGAATTTTTTAAAAATAAAATATATGCTCAATGGCAGAGGGAGCATATAAAACATATCATTCCTTCATATTTTTTGAAAAAGGTATAAAAAATGAATGACATGCCTAGCAAATCTAATTATAGTCAATTCTGTTTTAAGGTATATTCACTTTTAAGCCAAATATTAGGCCATGAATTAAGATTAAATTTTATATTATTTTCATCCTCTCAGATAAGCTATTGCACTGTGTCAGGGCACAATAATTTTGTACACTGCATACGGGATTCATGAAATCATAGATTTATAGCTGGAAGGGATCTTAGTGGAGGTAACTTGGTCTAATATTCTCATTTGACAGATGAGGAAACTGAGGCCCAGAGACATTAAATGATTAGCCCAAGATCACACAGGTAATAAAAGGCATAACTGGGATTTCAAGCTAGGTGCTTCAATTCCAAATTTAGCATGTTTTCTATTTTACCATGCTGTCTAACAACATAACAATGGTTAATGAATAAATCTTGGAGGAAAATTTAGCGTTAATTTTCCTTATGATTGATTATGGACACTTAGAATTCTGACTTTGGAGGGGGAGGGGAAGGAGAGGTCTGTATGATTTAATTGGTGTTTAGGAAACTTACAGTGAATGACCAGCAATTCACATGCAATTTTATAGTATTAAGGAATTACCTAGATCAATGAAAGCCTAAGTGAATGCACATGATCACACAGCTGCTGTTTGTTAGATGGAAGATTTGAACTTATGATTTCTGATGTCAAGACTAGTCTTCATTCCTTCAGGAAGATACAGTATAATATAGTGGTAGTATAACAAGTGCGTTTATGTATGTAGGTATGTATGTATACATATACAAACGTATATGCACACATATACTAGATGTCAATGAGAGGCAGTATGTGTGAATATATATGTGTATATATGTACATTGCATATGTATATATGTATACATATAAACCTTTCCCTTTTCAATTATCTTTAGAAAAGTATTCCATTTTTATTCACCCTTGCTGTTTAATCAAAAAGTATGTATTAATCACTAAGTATGTTCTAGGCACTCTGCTAAGCATTGGGCATACAAAAAAGGTTTCCTAGATCTTCTATGAACTTAGCCAACCTGGGAACCCTTTTATATTACTGGAGAGATGATAAATTATCACTCTAGAGTTGTTTAACACATTGCTATCCCATGATGGCAGGGCCCAGGAATAAGAGAGGTCAGTAAACATACCAAGAACAATAAATAAAAATATTAATTTATGTATATTCTTTCTATTCTAATTGGTTGGAGTAGGGAGGATGCAGTGAATAAAAGAGATTGTTTTAGATATATTCTTTATGAGGAAGGCAAGGGCATCAGAGATTTAGAGCTGAAGGTGACATTAAAGATTATCTAATCCCTTCCCCTCCCTCCTCTCGTAGATGAGGAAAGTACTTTGGGCCAGAGTGGTTAAATGATATACCTATATGTGTATATACATACATGCATACATACATACATACATACACACACACATACACACATATATACATACATACACACATGCACACACACACACACACACACACACACACACACATATATAAAATGTCAGAGGCAGGCTTTGAATCCAAGTCCAATGAATCAAAATCCAGTGCTCTTTCCACCAGAACACATTCCCTTA
The DNA here is from genome assembly GCF_900497805.2 of Vombatus ursinus. Taxonomy (NCBI): domain Eukaryota; kingdom Metazoa; phylum Chordata; class Mammalia; order Diprotodontia; family Vombatidae; genus Vombatus; species Vombatus ursinus. Next base: position 37,551,930 of record NW_020954610.1, read on the forward strand.
TTAGTCAATTATTTACAAATTTGATTTTCATATTTGAAAGTAGAGTTTGTATGAAGCTTCAAAATATTTACAACATATACACAAATTACTATAATAAAATTTGACTGGATAAATGTTAAAGCACAATTGATGCTTTTAGAGACTGACATTAATAAAGATTCATCTACCTCAAGTAGAATTGCTTTTTTTTGTGTGCATTCAGGATTTCAAGCTCACAAGTGTTTTGAAATTTAGGGATTGAATAGTTTTGCTGCAGTCATTGAGAGCTACATTTTTATAAGTAAGAAATAAATACCACAATCCTAGAATTTTAACAAAATAATCTTTTTCTATGAGAGTTATTTTAGCCCCATATGATTGATTACTTAAATTATTTGCCTCTAGTAATCTATGTGCTCAGCAAATCTCTAATGCCTAAAGAATTTTGAAGTTAAAATTCTGGACAAAGTTGCACAGTCAATTTAGTGTAGAGGCCTTGAGTTATAGGAAAGAATGAAGTTGACAGTGTACATTTAAGATTCAAAATTTGTTCTCCTCTTGAGTTCACAGAATCTTTGAAACCTATCCATAGACCCCTAATTCTGCAGAATAAAGTACAGAATAGAAATCATAAGGCTCTTTTTTCCTATATCCTGAAAAAAAATCTTCTCCTTCCTCCCCTACATTCTTCTGTCTGCACATTGTGGTGGTGGTAGTAACATTGTACAATGATAACAAATAGCAATAAATAAAAGTCTATATGAGTTTTTCCAAAGATACATAACTATGGGAGAGAGTTTATAGCATAATTTCCCACCCTGATAGGCCAGATCTCAGACTTGTTATACAAGAGAATCATTTACTGTTTTAAAAGCTGTCTATAACTTTCTTTGCTGGCAGGGCAAATTGATTCTGTTGTTGTTTTCCCCCTAAAGTTAGCCTTATGAGGTGGACAAAACAACTTCTTTCTTCTGTGGTTAATGGCACAACTTTATCTCTTTCCTGCTTAGTTTTGTAGAGCAAACTGGAATGGGCATAAATTCAAACAAAGGAGACTTGCTCAATATACATTGAATTGAAAGCTGGCTGTAAAAATAGTCACTCATCTCTAGAGAAGGGAAATGTAGATCTCTCCCTCCCTTCCTCTCTCTCTCTCTCTCTCTCTCTCTCTCTCTCTCTCTTTCTCTTCCTCTCTCTCCCTTTCCACATACATACACACACACACGTGCGTACACACACACACACACAATGACAACAGTAGTGTTAAGATCAACCATTTTTCACTATATCAGGGTTCTTGACCTGGGGTCTACAGATAGATTTCAGTGGTTCTATGAAATGAGGCAGGGAAGGGAAGAGATTTCATCTTTATTTTTACTAGTGTCTAATTGAAATTTAGTATTTCCTTTCTTTCCTTTTTCTTCTAGATCACCTTATATTTGTGTTTCCTCCCCTTGTAGAAAATAAGTTCCATGAGGTTAGAGACTGTCACATTTTTTTTGCCTTTGTATCCTCAGCACTGAACACTGTGCCTTGCATATGGTAGGTATTTAATAATTTGTTGTTGATTTGGTTGAATAAATATAGAAGAAATACCTATTCTGTAACACCTACTAATGTCAAAAACATTTAAAATATAGGAATGAAAGAGTTTTTCCTTATTGTCTTAAATTTTTGGAAAGATATAATTGTATATTTGTATAAATTGTATAATTGTATATGGGAGAAATATTAGAGACAATCTTACTAAGAACAAGGGTAAAGTAGGACTTTAAAATTCACAAAAATGCTACTATAATAGATAGATAATAAAAGAAAAATATAGGCCTTGATCTATATTAAAATATAGATATTAAAACTCTTTTTTGAAAGTGGAATATTTTGGGTTTCCTAAATAAACCATCATGCCTGTCTAAAGTTTAACTGTAGTGTGGTACATGGAGCACAGGACTTTGAGTCAGAAAGATCTAGGTTCAAACGCCACCTTTGTTATGTAATAGTTTTGTGAGCTTAGATAAGCCCCTAAACCTTTATGTGTCTGGAGTAACTCACCAGGATTTGTCTGCTAAGTCATTGACAGGTTGTCATTTGCATTGAAGGAGGAAGTTTCCAAATCAGAAGTTTGTCACACTGACTAAATCATAAATCCTTTATTTGTTTGATAATCATATCTATATAATATAATATAGATCCATATAATATATAATATCCATTGTAACATATATCCATAATATACCCATATTATGTACATATATGTGTATTTCAAGAAAGATATCAGGTTATAAAATAAGCTCACAGTATCATTATCATTTTTATATATCACTGCTCTAAAAATCGGGGGGGGAAAGTTTGCTAAAGGACCATTATAATAATGACTGTTTCAAATATTTGGGCATCATATATACCAAAGACCTATATGAAAACAAATTTAAAGCAATTTAAACAAAAATAAAGGAAAATTGAATAATGAGAGAGAGAACCAGTATAAATTGCCAGGACAGGTCAATATACTAAAGACTGCAGTTTTACTTAGGTTACAGATTTAATTAAATATGTAGGCTACGTGATTGTATAATGTGATAATAATAGTTCTATAGAGGAATTAATGGACAAGAAAATCAATGTTGGGGGAAAAATCAGTAAAAGGAATTTTTACTTCCAGATCTCAGATTGTACTATAAAGTAGTAATTATCCAAACCCGGTCTGGTATTGAGATTAAAAAATAGAAAAGTAATCAATGGAATAGAATAAATAATCCCATATTGGAAATGAAAGTATTCAAAAGACAAAAGTGTAACAAATAATCAGAAAAAATGAGACATTATTCAACAAAAATAATTTGGAAATTGGGAGTGAGAGAAATAGGATTAGAGTCATGCTTCATAGCATATAACACACTACATGTCAAAAGAATAAATACATTTTTAACATCTTACATTTAAAAGAAAATAGTGTGATATGCCCATGATAATTTTGTAAAGGAAAAGAGCAATTCAATAAATTAGGAAAAATTATAGGGAACAAATGATAGATATCTTTTATTATATAAAAATGAAGGGCCTTTTCACCAAAAGAGAATGCATTGAGAATAAAAAGAAAATAAACAAACTGGGAAAATCTTTGCTGAAAATATTTCTGATTAAAAAATGACATCCTTAACCACTAAGGATTTGACATAAAATGATGAGTAAGTTCCGTTTTCCAATGCATAAATCTGGTCCATGGGTATGAAGAAACACAAAGTGTCAGTAACCAACTTAAATACTCTAATATCAGAAAAATGCACCTTGGAAGCATTTGAAAATACTATGTCCCACTCACTCAACCAGTAAAGACAGTTTAAAATAATAAGAATTCAATGTTGGCAGGTTTGTAAAGAAACACTACTATATGCTAGCAGCATTCTGAATAGGAAAGCAAATGACTGCACAAAAGATACATAACTGTTCCTTCATTTTGGCCTGAGGATACAGACAATACTGTGTTGATATTGTTGCAAATAAAGGGAAAAAAAACTATTTGAACAAAAATATTCATAGTAGCTTTGTCTGTACGAGGGGGGAAAATCACCTAACTACTAAAATATCCAAAGAAACCTGGGGAAATATCTCCATACTAACAACTCTAACTTGAAAACACAATGTGGACAGAATGCATAAAGGAAATATTGTTTTTAAAATTATCAAAAATCTTTAGATTTTAGGCAAGGAACAAATTATAGTAGCTCAAACTTCCATAGTGTATCATGATAAGGATTCTCCAATGTTGAATCCTATGGGAATAGTTTTACTTAAATTATGTACTTCTATGCTCCAGGTTGAAATGACTGTTCTTTTGAACTCCATTCCAAAACTTCATGCATAACCAATTCCCCTCTCTTAGAGCTATTTTATCATTGTTTGTAGTCATGCTCTTTTTTCTAGGTCTACTCCTTTTGTTCTTTTTCTAAAATTTATTATTTTTGTCTTTTTTAACAAGCAGTTTCCTCCTTCCTATTCCCCCTTCCCATGGACAATTTTAAAAAGAAAGAAAATTATAATAAAATATTCATAGTCAAGTAAAGCAAATTCCCACTTTGGCCATGTCCAAAAATGTATGTTTTATTTTACACCCATCATTTCTTTTTAGATGAAGACCATATGCCATCTTCTGTCCTCTGGAATCATGGCTTGTCTCATTGATGAGAGTTCCAAAATCTTTCTAAGTGTTTTTCTTTATAAATTTTTTTATAATTGTTCTCTTAAGTTCCTTCCATTCTACATACATTCATAGGGGTTTCCCATTTTCATCAAAAACTGTCAACCAACTCATTTTTATGGTACAATAATACTCCTTTCTATTTATTTACTCTAATTTGTCTAGCCATTCCTTATACCCCCTTAGTTTCTAGTTTTTTACTACTGCAAAAAGAGTTGATACACACACGCAGTTATATTTTCATATGGGTCCTTTCCCTCTTTCTCTTAGCTCTTTGAAGCACATGCCTAGTCTACTTGGCCCACTTTTAAGTGCTTGGTCTCTTCTTTTTGTCAGTATCTGCTGCCATGGCATAGTGGATTTGGAATCATAAGTCTTTGGTTCAAATTCTAGTTTTGCTTATTTAACCCTCTCTAAGCATCACACTCTTCATCTGTAAAAATGAAGGTGTAGGACTAGACCATCTCTAAGATCTCTTCCATCTCTTGAGATCCTATGATCCTGTCCAATTAGCTCAGTCCAATGTGTCATCTGCAAATCTGTCACTGGACCTGACGAAATTTATATCTTAGTAATTTGACTAAGCCCACCATCGATACATTCTCTTAATAAATTGTGAAATGATCAGCATATTTAGCCAACCCTGTGACAATTAAGCATTGGAGCTGTAATGGGGCATCTGGAAGAGTCCTTTGATTTAGAAACTTCAAACTACAGAAAGGGTTAATTCCAGGCCAGTTCAAGATGATTTGCTAGCTTTCTTAAAAGGCAACAGACCGGGAAATGCACCAGTGAGAGGTAATGGGCACCACTCCAGATGTCAGATGAAGTTGGATGGTAAGCATCTCCTTAAGTATTCCCTTCAGCTCTCCCAACTGTGGCCCCTAACTGAGGTTACATAAGTGGACTTGAATCCATTTACAGAGCTACATCAATCACAATTCCTTAGCTATTCAAAACTATCACTGTACTAGAAAAATCATGCCGAGACTAGAATTGTAGCATGTGGAAGGAGTGAAGGGAAGCAAATGGGCAAAAGAGAAAGATAATGAGTGTTTGTCAGCCTACATATAGTCATTTGTATTCTGACACAAGGTGTGTGTGTGTGTGTGTGTGTGTGTGTGTGTGTATGTTACACATTCAATCCAGTGTTTCCTGGGCACAGGGAAATGATATTTTTATATTAGGATGTTTGAGAGACTACTTGTATCCTCCATTGTATTCCCTATCCCACATCTATACCTTCAGCATTGATATTGAAATAATATCTTTACTTCACTCTTTTTCCTATTGATGGTGAAGATAAAGTTAGTTTGCCTGACACTTCACTACCCCAAACATCTGTGAGTTCATTGGTATGGGTGCTCCTTCAATCTACACAAGATTGCATGCAACTCCTTTATACACTAGTCAATTGTCTTTGAGAGTTCCTATGGCCAAAATAATGATCATGCTGTGACCAGTTCAGCAATGAGTCTTTCTAAAAATGGCTAGTCTTACCAAGAGATGAGCTTTTCATCTAGGCAGGACTCTAAATAGGATATAGGAGAACAAGGGTTACCTTCACCATTCAGTGAAGTATCAGAATAATTTTAATGGAAGTGTCTCTTAGCCAAGGGACAATTTAGATCAGACTACTCCAACTTTAAAAAATGAATGCAAAACAGTTTGGAGATGCCTCTGTAGTGTTTTTCTTTTAATTATCTGCTTCCTGTCTACTTGAAATACCTTTTTAGGTTTCTTTGAAGCTGAATTCTTTTATGAATAGCTCATAATCATTTAGTGTACATTCATACAAATACTCCCTACATTATAGAAAACTTTGCCAAATACTCCATTGATTAGAGGCAAGGTAGATACAGTTGCAGTTAACATTCATCACCTTTCTTAAATACATATAACATATTCCCTTTTATCTAAGAACTCAGCTTTAGCTTTCAAAAAAGACATCAACAAGTAATTGTGAAAACCCCCCAAAATCCTTTCTTTATATTTCCACAGTTTATAAGAACTAAGTCACTAGGGGGCAAACTGAACATTTTTAAAAATTCTTATCTGCAAAGAACATAGATTTGGTTATCCTGAGCATGTACATTTGTATTTACTTATAACCTATGTACAATTACTAATTCATTTCATTATCATAAAATATTTTCTGATAAATATAACTGATTTCAAAATAATCAAGAATAATCATTATTCCTATTTCTGCTGACAAGATAAAGCCATTACAGTTAGGATTTTTAGATTACATTTGATTGAGTGAAAGAGAATCAGACCAGTAACACATCTCACTTGATTAAGACTACAACATTGTTAATGGTTCAGACTACAACACTGATAATGATAAATGCATTAATATGCATTTGAAGTGATTGAATATTGAGTTAAATATTGATGGTAATTTATATGTTTCAGAAAAGACAGTAACATTTTCCATGGACATGTTTGAAAAATTCAACATACTAGGATATTTTTTGCACTATAGTTAATATTAATATTTTATTTTTTGAAAAGCCCATAATGTGACTGTACATTTGCAAAGAGAATAAAGGGGGAAATTTTTGGTTTTTAATACCCATGACCATTCATTTATTCAACAGGCACTTATTGAGGACCTACAATGTACATCACAATATACTAAGTACCTAAAGTACATCAGATTTGAGTTCAACTCCCAATTTTGTCACTTAAATACTTGGGTGTCCTTGAGATAATCACTTAATCTCTTGGGACCTCTGTTTTCTCATCTCTAAAATGATGGTAGTGACGTAGATAACCCCTAAGGTCCATAGTCTTGTAATTTTGTCAAATTCATGTCTTCTGCCAATACGCTGCAGGCTTCATGATCTATTAGTCTAGTGATATTGTTTTAATAAATTGGAAATGGAATTAGTTTGTCAAGATAACTTATTCTTTTTTAATTTTTTTTATTAATTTATTTTATCAATAATCACTTCCATATGCTTTTGAGTTTAAAATTTTTCTTCCCCTTCCTCCCCACTACCCTCCCCAAGACGACGCATAAGTTGATATAGGCTATACATTTACATTCATATTAAACATATTTTCACAGTAGTGATGTAAGTATAAATCAAAACCAATAGGAGGAACCATCAGAAAGAGGAAACAAAACTCAACAGAAGAGAAAAAAAATTAGCAATTCGGCTTCCATAGTTCTTTCTTTGGGTGTGGGTAGCATTTTCCATCACAAGGCCTCTGGAGATGTCTTAGATCCTTGTATTGCCAGGAAGGGTTAAGTTTATCAATATGAGTCATCATACAACGTGGCTGTTATTGTGTACAATGTTCTCTTGGTTCTGCTCACTTCACTCAGCATGAAACCATACAAGTCTTTCCAGGTTTTTCTGAAGTCAGCCTGTTCATCATTTCTTATAGCACAATAGTATTCCATCACATTCATATACCACAACTTGCTCAGCCATTCCCCAATTGATGAGCATCCTCTCAATTTCCAATTCTTTGCCACCACAAAAAGAGCTGCTATGAATATTTTTGTACATGTAGGTCCTTTTCCCGTTTGTGTGATCTCTTTGGGAGATAGCCCTAGAAGTGCTATTGCTGGATCAAGGGTATGCACATTTTTATAGCCCTTTGGGCACAGTTCCAAATTTCTCTCCAAAATGGTTGGATCATTTCACAGCTCCACCAACAATGCATTAGTTTTCCAATTTTCCCACATCTTCTCCAACATTAATCATTTTCCTGTTTTGTCATGTTGGCCAATCTGATAGGTATGATGTGGTACCTCAGAGTTGTTTTGATTTGCATTTCTCTAATCAATAGTGATTTAGAGCATTTTTTCACATGACTATAGATGGCTTTAATTTCTTCATCTGAGAACTGTCTGTTCATATCCATTGACTATTTATCAATTGGGGAATGGCTTGTATTCTTATAAATTTGATTTAATTCTCTATATATTTTAGAAGTGAGGCCCTTATCAGAGAGACTGGTTGTAAACATTCTTTCCCAATTTTCTACCTTCCTTCTAATCTTAGTTGCATTGGTTTTGTTTGTGCAAAAACTTTTAAATTTAACGTAAGCAAAATTATCTATTTTCCTTTCTGTAATGTTCTCTATCTCCTGTTTGGTCATGAATTCTTCTGTTCTCCATAGATCTTACAGGTAAACTATTCCTTGCTCTCCCACTTTGCTTATAGTGTCAGCCTTTATATTTAAATCATGAATCCATTTTGACTTTATTTTGGTATATGGTGTAAGATTTTGGTCTATGCCTGGTTTCTGCCATACTCTTTTCCAGTTTTCCCAGTAGTTTTTTTTCAAAGAGTGGGTTCTTATCCCAGAAACTGGGGTCTTTGGGTTTATCAAATAATAGATTACTATAGTCATTTACTACTATGTCTTGTATATTTAACCTATTCCATTGATCTACCACTCTATTTCTTAGCCAGTACCAAGCAGTTTTGATGATTGCCATTTTATAATACAATTTAAGATCTGGAATAGCTAGGCCACCTTCCCCTGCATTTCTTTTCATTAGTTCTCTTGATATTCTGGATCTTTAGTTCTTCCAAATGAATCTTGTTATTATTTTTTCTAATTCTACAAAATAGTTTTTTGGTAGTTTGATTGGTATGGCACTGAATAAGTAAATTAGTTTGGGTAGAATTGTCATTTTTATTATATTAGCTTGGCCTACCCATGAGCAACTGATGTTTTTCCAATTATTTGGATCAATTTTATTTGCGTGAAAAGTGTTTTGTTATTGTGTTCATAGAGTTCCTGGGTTTGTTTCGGGAGGTAGACTCCTAAATATTTTATAATGTCTACAGTAAGTTTAAATGGAATTTCTCTTTCTATCTCTTGCTGTTGGGCTTTATTGGTAATATATAGAAATGCTGATGATTTATGTGGGTTTATTTTATAGCCATCAACTTTGCTAAAGTTCTTTATTCTTTCAAGTAGTTTTTTACTTGATTCTCTGGGATTCTCTAAGTATAACATCATGTCATCTGCAAAGAGTGATAGCTTTGTTTCTTCTTTGCCTATTCTAATGCCTTCAATGTCTTTTTCTTCTCTTATAGCTAAAGCTAATGTTTCCAGTACAATATTGAACAACAGTGGTGATAATGGACATCCTTGTTTCACCCCAATCTTATTAGAAATGCTTCTAGCTTGTCCCCATTACATATTATGCTTGCTGAAGGTTTTAGATAGATGCTATTTATTATTTTAAGGAAGAGTCCATTTATACCTATGCTCTCTAGTGTTTTTAATAGGAATGGGTGTTGTATTTTGTCAAAAGCTTTTTCTGTATCTATTGAGATGGTCATGTGGTTTCTGTTAGTTTTGGTGTTAATATGATGAATTATGCTGATAGTTTTCCTACTATTGAACCAGCTCTGCATTCCTGCTACAAATCCTACCTGGTCACTGTGTATTATTCTTGTGATAAGTTGCTGTAATCTATTCGCTAGTATTTTGTTTAAAATTTTTGCAACTATATTCATTAGATAAATTGGTCTATGATTTTCTTTCTCTGTTTTGACTCTTCCTGGTTTAGGTATCAGCACCATATTTGTGTCATAAAAAGAATTTGGTAAGATTCCCTCTTCAACTATTTTACCAAATAGTTTATATAGTATTGGAATTAATTGTTCTTTAAATGTTTGATAGAATTTGCATCCATCTGGCCCTGGAGATTTTTTCCTAGGGAGTTCATCAATGGCTTGTTCAATTTCTTTTTCTGAGATGGGGTTTTTATGCCCTACTACATGGTCAATTTTTGTGTATGTATCATGTACCACCGAGAAAAAAGTATATTCCTTTCTATCTCCATTCACTTTTCTCCAGAGGTCTATCATACCTAACTTTTCTAATGTTCTATTCACCTCCTTAACTTCTTTCTTGTTTATTTTGTGGTTAGATTTATCTAGTTCAGAGAGGGGGAGGTTAAGGTCCCTCACTAGTATAGTTTTGCTCTCTATTTCTTCCTGTAACTCCCTGAACTTCTCCTCTGAGAATTTGGATGCTATACCATTTGGTGCATATATGTTTAGTAATGATATTACTTCATTCTCTATGGTGCCTTTTAGCAGGATGTAGTTTCCTTCCTTATCTCTTTTGATAAAATCTATTTTTGCTTTTGCTTTGTCTGAGATCAGGATTGCTACCCTGGCTTTTTTTTACTTCAGCTGAAGCATAATATATTTTGCTCCAGCCTTTTACCTTTACCCTCTATGTGTCACTCTTTTTCAAATGTGTTTCCTGTAAACAACATATTGTAGGATTATGGTTTTTAATCCACTCTGCTATACGTTTCCATTTTATGGGAGAATTCATCCTATTCACATTCACAGTTATGATTACTATCTGTGTCTTTTTCTCTGTCCTTTTTCCCCCCTGTTTATGCTTTTCTTTCTCCTTTCTCCTTTCCCCCCACCACTAGTGTTTTGCTTTTGATTACCACCTCCTTCAGTCCCACCTCTCTTCTATTATCCCTTTCCCTTTTCTTCCACTTTACCCTTACTGCTTCTTCTCTCCCTTCTATCCCCACTCCCTTTTCTTTCCCCCTTTCCCTCCTACTGTCTATAGTGCAAGTTAGATTTCTCTACCTAACTGATTATGTTATTCCCTTCTTGAGCCAAATCTGATGAGAGTAAGGTTCAAACAATGCTCATTCCCCTCCCTTCTTTACCTCTGCTCTAAAAGGTTTTTGTGTCTTTTCCTGTAATATAATTTACCCTTGTCTGCCTCCTCCTTTCTCAGTACATTTTCTTAGCTCAAACTAATCCACTTACTTGGATCCATTTAACCCACTTGATTAAATTTTTTTTATCATTACATCAAAGTCAACTTGTATCCACTCCCTTTATGTATACTCCTTTAACATGGTACAATAACAGTACAGCTCTCCAGAGTTGCAAGTGTCATCTTCCCTTGTAGGGATGTAAACATTTTGCCCTTATTAACAACATATTGTATCTTTCTGTCCCATTTACCTTTTTATATCTCTCTTGAATCTTGTACTTGAAGATCAAATTTTTTGTTGAGCTCTGGTCTTTTTATCAGGAAGGTTTGGAAGTCTCCTATTTCATTGAATATCCATCTGCTTCCCTGGGAAATCACACTCAGTTTTGCTGGGTGGTTAATCCTTGGCTGCATTCCAAGCTCCTTTACCTTATGGAAAATCATGTTCCATGCCCTACAGTCTTTTAATGTAGAGGCTGTGAGGTCCTGTGTAATCCTGACTGTGGTTCCATGATATTTAAATTGTTTCTTTCTGGCTGCTTGCAGTAATTTCTCTTTAATCTGGTAATTTTGGAATTTAGCTATTATATTCCTTGGCATTTTCAATTTGGGATCTCTTTCAGGTGGGGAGCAGTGGATTCTTTCTATAGTTATTTTACCTTCAGGTTCTAGGACTTCAGGGAAGTTTTCCTTTATGATTTCCTAAAGGATATTGTCCAGGCTCTTTTTTTCATCATGATTTTCAGGTAGGCCTATGATTTTTAAATTGTCTCTCCTGGATCGATTTTCCAGGTCAGTTGTTTTACCCATGAGGTATTTTATGTTTTCATCTATTTTTTTTCATTTTTTTGTTTCTGTTTGACTGATTCTTGCTCTCTCATAGAGTCATTAGTTTCCATTTGTTCAGTTCTAATTTTTAACATATTGTTTTCTTCTGTTAGATTTTGTACTTTCTTGTCCAATTGGTCAATTGTATTTTTAAGGGATTTGTTTTCTTCAGTGTACTTTTTTTCCAATTGGCCAATTGTACTTTTTAAGGGCTCCTCTACCTCTCTCATTTGACTTTTAAAATCCTTTTTGAGCTCTTCTAAGAAAGCTTTTTGGGCTTCAGACCAGTTCATATTTCCTTTTGATATTGCAGATGTGGGTTTGATGACAATGTTGTCCTCTTCAGAATTTCTGTCTTGATCTTCTCTCTTCTCATAATATGAATCTATTGCATGTTTCTTTTTACTCATGTTGTTTCTTTATTCCCTGGCCTTTAAAGAGACTATGCTCTTCTGCTGGGGAGCAGAGGGCACTGACCCAAGTTCCTTGTGGTGGGAGCCTAGGTCTTGGTCACTGACTTTGTATGCTGGGGCCTCTTATGTTGGAAGTTGGAGGCTATAGGGTTCTGGCAGCTTACCTGGTGTTGGGCTGGAGTCAGCAAGGCTGGGACTTCCAGGCAATCTAGGTTGCCTGCTTTTCCTTTCTTTTAGCTTTGTTCAACTCCTTTTAGATGGATGCTGTGGGGTGTTTATCTGCCTGGGGCCCCTTGCAGTGCTGCCTCCCTTAGTTCTGTTGAGGCACTGGGAGACTCCTTTGCTGTAGAATGCCAAGGCACCTCGTGGTTTTCTGAGCTGATTTCCACCAGTCCCCCCCACCCCTCACTGAGGCACTCAGAGGTCCAGCTGTTGGTCTTGGCCTGCTTGACCACCTGGGCTTTGGGATCTCCTCCTGGTTGGCAGTTGGAGGCTGTAGGGTTCTGACAGCTTACCTGGTGTTGGGCTGGAATCAACAAGGCTGGAACTTTCAGGCAACTCTAGGTTGCTTCCTTCAGCTCCTTTCAGACGAATGCTGGAATGCTGCAGGGTGCTTATCCATCTGGGGCCCTTTGTATTGGTGCTTGTCTTATTTTTGCTGAGGCACTGAGAGACCCATTTGCTGTAGAATGCCAAGGCACTAGAATCTCCTCCTGGTGTACTAAAGTGGGTCTTCCCACTAGCTGGCTGGGCGACTCCCGGTTCCGTACTGCTCCCCATTCCCGAGGGTAAGGGGGCCTTTCCCATTAATCCCTCTTGCTTCCTGGGCTACTGCATTGCTGCGCCCCATCTTTCTTCTGGTTCAGCTGTTCCAGGGTTTTTTCTGGGGTGATATTTTCTGGGTTTTCAGAGGTTGATAGGGGAGAGTAAGAGCGACTACATTTTTACTCCGCCATCTTGGCTCCTGGAAGCGGAAGTGAAGATAATTTATTCTTAATGAACCAGTGTTGGCTCATAGTGATCACTAAATTCTCACTAACCAGCCATTTATACAATTTGTAATTTTTCAGAAAGAGATGTGAAGCTCACAAGCCTGTACTATCCTTCATTTTAAAAATGAGGACAGTATTTCCTAGCTCCACTTTCATGACACTTATCCTACTGTCCCCAATTTATCAATGGTCAATGACAGCAGTATCTTGATCTCATATACAAGTTGTTCCAGTGTACTGATCTAAGACAAATGGTTAGAATGGTTAGATCCTTTTAAAAAAAACAATCCTTTCACCTAAATTTTTATTCAAGTCCCACTTAATCATTTTCATTCTGTCTTTTCCATTCTGAAGATTATTCTTTGTTAGAGAAAAAGAGAATCAGAATTGGGAATGAGTAACTTTTTTCCCCTTCTCTCTGTCATTTATTGTCATCATCCCATATACTACAAGCAATAGGATTCTTCCATCTTTGTAAATAATTACTCTTTGGTTGGTTGTTGTCCTTCATTCTTGAAGAGGACCAAAATGACATCACTACATTAGAATCAAGTTACAATGCATCCAATTGTGGTTGATCACACCAGTAGGAGCTCTGAATGCTCTACCACAGGTTAGGTACAGATAATCCACGTGAACATTTGGGGTGGATTCTCTAAATGTGTGCATTTCACATTTCTTTTGAGCTATTTCAATTCTGCTTTGCTCATAGAGTGCAGCACCTTCTCTGATGAGGGCAAACCATGCTGGGCAGTCCTCTGCCAGTGTCTTCCACATCACACAATCAATTCCAAAGTTGAATTGCCTTAGGAAGATTCTGAAGATCACCTGGAAGGATAAGATACCAGACATTGAAGTCCTTTCTTGAACCAAACTGCCAAGCATTCAAACTCTACTGCAGAGAGCACAACTACAATGAACTGGCCACTTTCTTTGAATGCCAAATGTACACTTGCCTAAAAGACTATTTTATGGACAACTCACACAGAGCAAGTGCTAACGCTATGGTCAGAAGAAGCGATAGAAGGACACTTTCAAGGTGTCTCTTAATTACTTGTAGCACAGTATTAAAAAACCTTCATCTCATCCTTAGCAGTCTTCACAAACTTCTGCTGATGCTGAGCTTTAGCCTTTCTTCCTCTATGCTTCTAGGACAGGTCACAGTTTTGGACTTGTCCTTAAATATGTGATCTTCTATCCTTTTTACATATCCTTTTAAAATCTGAGATCAGTGGAGAGCCATTGGACACTCTCTTTTTCCTCAAGATGATTAGCTATTGTATTATAAAGAGTTCATTACTGAGAGTCTTTTCTCTTTTAGTAAATTCACTTAGACTTTTAGGTCATTTGATTTTCCCTAAATTTTTCTCAAGTCTCAGAAATCTAATCTTAAAATATCTATAGCAAATGCCAAATTGTATTTGATTTTTCCCTTCTTATCTATCATAAACCCTAAGATGATATAGTCACTTTTTTTCTAAAGGTTCCACATCTTTTGACCTTACTAATCAGTTTTTCCTTATTGGTCAAAATCAGAGACAGTATAATAGTTTCCCCTGACCTTCAAAAAATGAGATTATAAGCAAGGCAAATCATGAATTTATAATCTACTTTTCTTTTTTAAGAGATAAATTTTATATTTTATTCTCAATTATGTGTAATAATAATTTTAACATTCATTTAGAAATTTTTGAGTTCCAAATTCTCTCTTTCCCTCCTTCTCCCTTCTCCTTGAGAAGGCAATCTGTTATTATTTTAGCAAAAAGAGACCTCTAGTATATAAGTTGTTCAGAAAGCTGACTTCTAGCCACAATGTTGCCAGTAAATGAAGTTACTTCATAGTTTTTAAATGATGGAACCATTTTATACCGGATGAATTCCAAAATCTTAGCTCAACCTGATTTTCACTTAATCTTATATTCTATTTAAAATAATTGGCCAGTAACCAACAAAGAATGACCTCTGGGGGTATGGCATTGTCTGACTTAGACCAAAAAAAATTTTTTCAGGTCAAAGTTCTCTTATGAAAGGGTCATTGTTACTCTGTCTAAATAAAGAATTGTTCATTTTGATTATCACCAACCTTTTCCCACTCAATACCCTGACTCTGCTCCCCCTCCTGCCTTTTCTACTTCCTTGATTTTGTTTTGTTTCTGTTTTTTTGCTAAAGTGTTTTCTTTTTTAAAACTCACCTAGGCAGTAGTATTTCATTTTGGACAGCTCCCACAAAGAATTTTTACTTAAAATGTGCTCTTTCTTGTTGTGAAACCTATTTTCATTCTTTAAATACTTAGATCAAGACAAAATTTAAAAGTGTCTTCAAAAGCCAAATTTAAAATTTTGAAGTAGTTTCAGAGCTTGTCAGCATTCTTATAAACAAAAGGATTCTTTGCATTATTTGATCTAAAAAAATGAACTGAAGATGCAATAGATTAGTAAGTTCCGCAGTAACTGTAAAAAGACATGGCATTGGCTATGTATATTTGGGCACATAAAGTCATAAGAACATATATCTTTACTCTGGGGAATAAGATTTCTTGCGTTTTCCCTTTATCTTGTCTACCTGCATTATGATGTTGCAATCTATTTCCACTTATTCCTGCCCCCCCCCATGCTTACAGAGCCCAGGTGTGACAAAGGAGAAACAGGTGATATTGACCTAGGTGAGGCTGTAGCCCACCAAGCTCTCAATTTCCATAGGAAAATCTCAAAATATATCATCACTGCCATTTCTCTGGCACAAATCCCAAAGTATATGGCTTTACCCACAAACTGATTGAAATAGATTTAGCCAGATGGAAACAAAAATCTTTTTTATCTCTAAGGTGATAGAAAATTTGCATTCTGAAGTGGTTTTACTCTGTATTCCTTATTTCTTTCTCTTCTTTGAGAAATTCAATAAACTGACTATGTTTATCTCCGTAATCCTTGTCCATGTGTAGCTTGAGGGCAGTATATGAATTTTAGCCGGAAACAAGATGAGTGTCAGGAGTGGGAGCTAGATGTCCTAAAGGACTTGGTTTGAACTCAACTTAAATGTTTACATCATTGTTCTCTTTCTTGATTAATTGGTTTACCTGCTTTCCTATAGGGATTCTAAAATGCTTTAGACATCCTGACAGGATGTAGAGTTCAATCAGAACTGCTCTACTGTATTTGTAGTGGTTTTGTACCTCTGTTAACTACCATATATAGGCAACTTCAGAACCTCCATGAAAGTCAACCTAAGAGCTCAGGTATTAATGGGCCAAGAGAGTTATGAAACTTAGGAGAAATGAGTTAATTCCAGTTCCATTCCTCCCACCCCCAAACAGCAATACACATCCCTATAATCCTAATCACTGTTGTGATCAAAGAAATGGTATAGCAGATCTGAGACAGATGAAGTTAACTGTCCCCATTCAACTGATCTGTAGCCCAGCTATAGGTCCTTTGGGCAAGAAAATACAAGAGTAATTTTCAGTACTTTGGCAAAGAGATCTTGAGAACCCAGGGAATCTCTATGCCAACTAATTTTAACCTTCCTATTGTTAGCTTTTATCCATTTTTGTCTTCTTGAACTGTTTTTTAACTGTTTTAGGAATTGTTTCTCTCTGGGAGTTATTAGAATAGGTGGTTTAGAAAAGGGACTGTTTGTTTAAACCCTTGGACTCTGAAGAATCCATCTTATCAGATACAGAATAGTGTCTAGACATCATGTGAACACAAAGAAACTCATCTGAAACAAGGGACCAAAGAGAGACATTTAGGGAGTCCTGTAAGTACTGCACTTTTTGGTGTACCCTGCTTTCCCTTTTCAAGTGGAGAAACTGGATTCATTGTTCCTGTGTGGACTGGGAGGTTTAATGTGGAGTAGGTCAGTCTTCCATAATTACTAATTCTGCCCACACATACCCTACGTATTTTTTTTTCTTTTCCTAGACCTTCAGTATTTTTACCATCAAACTTGATACATTTAAACTCTTAGTAAGAGGAATTAATTCTAACATCTTACTTGAGCTAGTGGGTCTTCACTTTTTTGCATCTCATCTTTTTTTTTTCAAATCTTAAAACACTATTGAAAAAGCTTAATCTAGTACTTCCAATTTGCAAAGTGTAAGAAATATAATTTCACTTCTTTTACTCTTATATATAGATATTACTATTAAGTACAGTTCATAAGTTATTAGCAACATGTTCATTTTTTTTTTCCTTTTCTACTTGGCAAGGAAACAGGATTGCACAGTGCAGCCAGAAGTTTTGTTAATATATGCCTCCATGGCTCTACTCAGTATTCATCTTCAATTTCCCCAGCATTCACTTGATCATCTTGGAAATGAAGGCTCCATTTGGGGTCTGACACCCCTACCTTTAACTCTATGCCTGCTTTCTAGGGCTTTGTGATCTCTGTGATAAGAATACAATGTGGTAGATGTATATTCTACCATTCTAGCTTGAAAAGTTATCTTTAGGTCTCATCTTGGTGCTCAGGTCAGCCAAAGGCCAGAAAGGTGGCCTATAAATTAGAAAGAGTAGTCGCCTTATCACTTTCTGAATCATACCTCTACTCTGACCTTCTTTGGAGTAACTCAGCAGTTAAGGTGGTGGGATAAGGACTGGACTTTTGAATTCACTGGTAAAGAGAACTCCCAGATCAGGAAACTCTCTCTATCAATGCAGACCAAGCTCTTCTCCAGAACCTATGGTCTTAGTGAATTACTGAGGGAGTGGAGTTGCTTAGGGTCACTCATTAAGTGTATGTCAGAGATGGCTCCTGAAGCCAATTTTTTTCCTGATTCTGAGTCAGGCTCTCTGTCCAGTGTGCCATCTTGCTTTTCCATGATACCCTCAGGGGATTGTGCAATTTATTGAGTAATAATAGCTGGCATTTATATAGTATGTAAAGGTTTACAACATGTTTTAATGTATTTTACAAAGTACTTTGTATATATTGTTATTTGATCCTCGCAATAACCTTGTGAGTTTAATCTTCATTAAGATAATACTCCTTATTCTTCCTCTTTGCCTTTGCATTGGCTGTCTCCCATGCCTGGAATGCTCTTGCTTCTCACTTCCGCCTTAATTTCCTTCAAGCTTGGAGTCAAATCCTACCTTCTCTAGGTGGTTTTCCTTGTCCCTTTAGCTGCTAATGACTTCTCTCAGAGATTAACCACCCTACATTTATTCTATATTTTATATACATGTAATAATTTACAAGTTACCTTTATTAAACAGCAGTGTATTTTAAGATAGGCACGGGCCTTTTTCCATTTCTTGGTATCCCCAGAATTTAGGACCTAATAAGTACTTAATAATTTGTTGTTGACTGATAGCAGTCAACATCTCCCTTTTTATGATATTCTTTATGCCATTTCCTGATCAGAGGTCATTATAGGAAATATGTTTCAACTTTGCATACTCAGCATTACTCCATTCCTGATTGAGTTACCTGAAATCTTTTGTGGCTGATGATGTTGGACCATGAAACACCACCACACAATGTCACTGGCATTTGTGCTCTTTGTCAAGGTAATCGCTGAATGCAAAGGCAGAACATATAATTTATTTTTCTTTCAGTGCATTTTTATTTGTTTAAACAAGATTTAGGGGGCTGGGACCCTTGATCTACTAGTCCTTGAGTTATCATTTAGGTTTTTTTTTTTTGGTCATTTACTCTCCTACATAGTCTGATTGGCCTAATCATTCCACAATTGGTGTTTGCTGTGGATTTTGTTAAACTTGCAGGTATTACATTAAGTAAGGAAAAAAGCAAACATCTTATCTCATTATATCTTTTAAGGTAATTTATGTAATGCTGATGAAAAAAACTATTTTGAGCTCAAAACATGAACCTGAGTTGTCATGGATACACACATTGAGAAGCTTTCTTCATCAATTTATTATGAGTCTGACAATTTATTTTTAGTACAGAAGAGTTATTTTACCCAAAAAAAGAGAGATGATATAATTGAGGTTCACCATTATTATAGATATTACATTAAAAGCATTACTCCTCAGAATATTTTTATATGCACACTTTCCCCCTTAACAGCATTTCATAGCCAAAGGCCACAACTCAAACCAGTTGTCAGAAAGACTGAATAGTATCCCAGGATTTACTTCTCCCTGTTAACTTCCTCTTTGCTGCTGTGTTAAGTTTTGAATATAATTGTTCTAATGGTGTTTGCGAGTAGTGTGGTTGGAGAACTGGGAGGAATCTAGTGACTAGAAGGAGAACAACCTCTGATTCTTGCCATGTGGTGACCCTCTTGCCCTCGCTCAACTCTTCAATTCACCAAGCATCAACATTTATGAAGCACCTACTAGGCACTGTGTAGGTGCCAAGGATACAAAAAAGACAAAAATGAAACTGTCCCTGTCCTCATTAAGTTTACATTCTATCAGGAGTAACAATGTGTATATAGATAAGTAAATACAATACGTCAGGGAGGAACTGAACACATGAAGACTGGCTACCTATAGTGGGTTAACAAAGACATGGATATGGTAGAGGGATACAAGACTGATATATGTGGGCGAGATAAAAGGCAAAAGAAGGCTGATCTATATGTATATCTATCCAACCATCCATCCTATTATCTGTGTGTATGAATGTAGTTTCATATATATACACATACATACATGTATATAGTGTGTATACATATGCATACATGTGTATATATGCATACATATGTATATTATATATAGCACCTGAATAAGTGGATGTGAATGGTAGCACTATAGATCTGGAAGCAGATCAATAGATGGGAGTGTAAGGTACATAATGACATGAGAACTTTGTGGGGCTTCTGACTCTTTCAAGAGAATGAGAGTAAAATTATCAGTTAGGAACTTAAAAATAAGTTCATCAGGAAAACAAGTGATTGATTTTATAGGACCAAATCTGAGATAGTAAGAGGGTTTTGTTTTTTAAATCATTAACTCTATGCAAGAAAGAGCAAGAGGGGCAATATTACATAATTAGAAAGTTTGTCTAGGAATTATTACAAGCTGGATTCAAGTCACTCCTCTGACATTCAGATTGTATAGCCCTGGACATGGTCATTTAATCTTTCATTGCTCTGGGAAACTTTCCAAGACAATAAGCTGCCAACTTACATTGGTAGAGTGAACTCTTTACCAGGGGGCTCCCTATACTGATTTCACAGATCCATAACCTCCATGACCACCTCACTTGCCTCAAAAAAATCAAATAAACAAAAATCTAAGCAAAAAAGTCAAGAATACCTTGGAACCACCTCATAGAAAAACACTTAGAATAGCAAATTGTCTTAAGATGAAAATTCGCCACTTTGTACTGGGTGTCATGGTTGGAAAGATCAATTTTGTTAATGTAATTGGAACCACAACAAAAATAAACTCTAGTAGTGGGCAATGTGATAAGAGTTCATGGAATCATAGAATTAGAGCTGGAAAGGAGCTCAGAGGCTAACTCATTTTACACATAAGAAAAATGAGGCCGAAGGTTTTTTAGGTTAGATAGAAATAGTCAGATGTGGGATTTGAACCCAAGTTCTTTGACTCCAGAACCAATGCTATTTCCTCTATACCATACATGTCAACATGGTATAGTAGATACAGAGGCCCCCTCAAAAGCCAGAGGACTTCTGTTCAAGTCCCACTTAATCCATATTCACTGTGTGACCTGGGGCAAGTCATTTAAATTCTCACTGTTCTAGGAAACTCTCTAAGAGTATAAACTTCAAAGATGATGCTGACCTGCATGCAAAAGGAATTTCATCACCTGGAAGTCCCTTATACCAATGAAATCACATCTCCAGTCCCTATCCCTATTATTAAGATGTGAATCAGAAAAGTAGACAAGAGTGAGTCTAGTTGATGGAGTTCATTCAAATATTTAAGCACTCCAATGGGTGTGTGGTCTTATTGACATTAGTACCCTCAGTGATACAGTGTCACCCATCGTTATCTACTTATCATTCTATGCTACTCTTGTCCACATTCTCCCGAATCAGAAAAGACACCCCACCCTTTCCACCTTGTGAGGATGTCAGTAGATTATTAAGGTAGTCAATGGACATACTTCCTTTCATGTGACCAGACCATATTGTCTTCCACACATGTGTCTCTTTGATGCCAAGTTTCAGTGAGATTTTCCTTCATCGCTCTTGGTTTGCAAAGTAGTGTAATCTGCTTACTCCCATTGCACTTTGAGTGAGCTACAATTTCAATTTATCAGAGACTATTGTATGGCTGCAAGTAATGGAATATAACGCCACTAAAAGAAGTTCAGTATGAAAAAGATAAAACTATGTTTCAGATAGAAGCTTGGAGTTATAAAACAAACTAGGAAATAAACTACCTCCCAAAATGCAGATATGTTCCCTTAAATTAGGTGGGGTAAAAATTCATAGCCCGTGGATAATCAGTGGAGGATAATAATAATAATGACACCAAGTCATTAATTAATATTAATAACTTTATTTTTTATTAAATTAATATTAATAACTTACATCTATGGCACTCTGAGGGTTAGGGAGTGCTTTCCTCATAGCAACCCTGTGAAGTAGTTGGCAAAAGTATCCTATTTTACAGATGGGGAATATAAGGTTAAAAGAAATTAAGAGGCTTGCCCGGGCTACAAAGCTATCAAGTGTCAACACAATATGCAGAGCTTAAAGGGCCATGTGTAAGTGCATGGCAAATCTATGACATAAAATGAAAATTCACAGTAATTTCCCATAATTTTAAAATTCATAAAGTTTCAAAGTAGAATCTATTAGTGTACTAACTGGAGTTGTTAATTTAATTCAGAAGCCATGAGTACAAGTCTCTGATTCAGTTCAGTTCAGCAAACACTAGCAATGAGACTGTAGAAATGTCTCTTAATCTCTCTGAGCACTGGCTTTCTTGTCTGGGGAGGAAATTGCATTGCAAATCTGAAACAATAATTTAATGATAACGGCCACATTTATATGTTATTGTTCACTCATTCAGTTGTGTCTGACTCTTCATGACCCCACGAACCATATTGGCCCTGGGATTTTCTTGGCAAAGATACTGGAGTAGTTTGCCATTTCCTTTTCCAGGGGATTACAAATAGAGGTTAAGTGATTTGCCCAGAGTAACGCAGGTAGAAGGTGTCTGAGATTTGAACTCAGGTCTTTCTGACTCCAGGCCCAGTGCTCTATCCTCTGAGTCATTTAGATGTCTCCTCACATTTATATAGTTCTTTACAATTTTCAAAGTGATTTACAAATTTGGCATCTTTTGATATCCCCAATAACTATAAGGTAGCTAGTGTGAGTGTTATTATTTCCATTTTTTCTAATAAATAAACATGCTTAGGCATGTGAAATGACTTGGCCTGTTAAGTGACAGTTGTAAATGACGGAAGTTACTCCTTTGTGCTTTACTATGTTACCTATTTGTGCTGAATTAGTGGGAGACATTTATCAGCAGCAACACCATTTCTAATGTCTATTAAAAGATTTATATTGGTGCCATTAGATATTAATGTCTAATGTATATAGCACTCTCCACTTCGAATCTGATGCTCTGCCTGGATTTTGCTCCCAAGACATTCCTTCCAGGATAAGCTCATCACTTCTAAATTCACCATCATGCTGCTAACTCAAGCCCTGCTTGATACCACCTCCCTCAGCTTCCCCTCCCTTCTGATTAGAGGGCTGGGGGAGAAGAGTACCAAGCTGCTCCCAATGTCTTCCTTTACAAAAAGGGAAGAAACTGGACACTCAGCTCATCCACTTTGCATCTGCTGCTCTGTGGTTTCAGTTCTACAGAACAAAAAGTCCCTGCACTGGGTAACCCTTGGTAGCTCTCCTTTCCCCTCCTCACCATTTCCTGCCTCCTTTTGTGGCTTTTCTCCCCCTTTAGATCATAAGCTTCTTAAAAGTAGGGACTGTCTTTTTTATTACTTGTATCCCCAATGCTTAGTACAGTGCCTGGCAAATCATTTAATAAATGTTTATTAGGTTTGATTGGATATATGTTTTGGTAGATTCAGCTCTTTAGATCTAAGAAAACATTACTCTAACTCTAAATATGCCAGGTTTACAATTTGAAAAAATCTAGTAAGATAAAAAATACATATTTAGGAATTAAAGTATAAATCCTGGACTTCAAAAATGAGCTGACAGATTTTGCTTAGAAATGAAACACTGAAATAATCTTGAACATTAATGGAAGACTGAGTCAGAAGAACAAGTCACATTCCTGCTGAAGAGCCACAGATGCCACAAATTAAAAACAAATTGTGCACTACATGTTATAATCATCCCATATGCTGTCATAATATTGTGGACTCTAAAGGGATTCTTATTACAATACTCTCCATAGCATAACTGGGTTTTGGTATTTCATGGTATTCAAGGTAAATGGTGGGAAGAAAGATTATATATGTTGCAGATTACCACACCTGCACTTAAAAATAAACTCAACAGAGCATTTTTTTTTTTTGGCTAGGCTATGGGGTTAAATGACTTGCCCAGAGTCACACAGCTAGTAAGTGTCAAGTGTCTAAGGCCAGATTTGAATTCAGGTCCTCCTGAATGCAGGGCCAGTGCTCTATCCACTGGGCCACCTAGCTGCCCCTCAACAATGTATATTTGAAGAACTTCACAATGAGTCAGTGAACGTTTAAGTGTCTACTTTGTTTCAGTCATTATGTCATGCTCTGGGGTTACAAAGAGAAAGAAATGTTAAGGCAACATGAACACATATAAGTATATAGGAAATATGTAATAATAACTAATATTTAAAGAATTTATTAGAATTAAAATAAACAGAATTAGTGCAATTTAAAATGGAGTGGACCAGGAAGGTATTGGTTTCCCCTTCGGTGAGGTTTTCGAACAAAGGCTGCATGACCATTTGTTGGATATGGTGTAGGTTTTTCTTTTGAATATGGGTTGTTCTACTTGGCCATCTAGATCCCTAATTCTGGAAGTGTTGTGATCAATTACTACGTGTAATAAAATCATTAAAGGATCCATAAAACACCATGAAACATTAAGAAAATTACTAATACTGTATGATTATAAAAATTTTTTTTGAAGCTTTTTTAAAAAAATCATCATTTGTCATTTCCCAGGGCACGGTCTCTTACCTCTTCATTGAGCCTTCACTTGAAAAAAGGATGAAAAAGATAAGAAAAACTAGCCTATGACCCTCAGCATCCCCTTGCCCATCATATCCCTTACCAAAAAAAGGGAAGTATGCTCCACCATCTTTTCTCCCAGACAGAGCATGTTCGTTGCAATTAATCTGAGTTCAGCTGTTTTTTGTTATTATTTTTGTTTAAATTATTTCAGCCATTACATGTATTTTCTTCATTCTGCTTTCTTTTATCTTTTTTTAATGCCTACAAATCTCCCCATGATGATTCTTAGGGAGAAAATGATATTCCATTATATTCAAATAAAGAAGAAATATGGCATAATGGGTAGATACCTATCTTTAGATCCAAGAATACCCATGTTAAGTCCCACTGCTGAAATCAATTGTCTGTGTGAACCTGGGAAAATAATTTGGGAACTCCATGCCCTTTGCAACTCCTTAAGGAGATAAGTTGAAGAGAAGGTGCTGACCTGCATTGTAGAGGGAATTTCTCCATCTATTCCAATATATCCCTATTATATTATAAGCTCCTTGAAGGCAGGGACTGTCTTTTGCCTCTTTCTGAATTCTAGGCCTTAGTACAGTGCTTCTCACATAGTAGATGCTTAATAAATATTTAATGATTGAGTGATATATCTTGGGGTTCTCTATACTTTTGAAATAACAGGTTCAGTCTCTATCCTCTGTCTTAGACATTCTTACATCACCATTACTTCAACCATAATTTTTTTTTTGTCTTGCTTTATGGAAGGCAGAAACTGGATGCTCAGCTCATCCATTATCTATCTACTGCTCTCTGGTTTCAGTTCTATGAAACAGAATGTCCCTGTGCTAAGTAACCCTTAGTAGCTCTCCTTTCCCCTCCCCCTACCATTTCCTGCCATGCTAATGTTGATTCTGCGCATCAAAGATAGGGAATGGCTTTAGAATTGACCTGTAACTTTATTGGTATAGAGAAATGATGTCAAACTCAAACAGAATCAAGGGCCATTAATCCATACTTAAGTATGCCTGCCAGTCACTTATTGACTCAGTTTTAAAATGTAGTATGATCAATGTTTTATTTTTACTTATTTTGTTAAACATTTCCCAATTAAATTTTAATCTGGCTTAGACTGCATTCTAGGCTATATGTTTGACATTTCTGGTAGAGAGAATTCCTAATAAGAAATGTCCTCTCCTGGTGCAGGTTGGCACCTCCTCTGCAATTTACTGTCTTAGAAAGTTGCCCAGAATTTAAATGATTTGGCCAGGATTACACAACCAGTCAGGGTCTGACTCAGAAAATCCTCTTTCTGTTATGCTTTGCTGCCTCCTGAATGCCAAAGATCATAAGAGAAATAATGTTTGATATAACTAAGATTTTGATATAGGCTTTAATATGTTAAAGTATTGATATTTATATTTTAGCATAACATGAAAATAAGGCAGAATAGGTTAGATCTCAGGTGATTTCCTTTGAACATTTTATTGTTTGAAAAAAAGTGTAGACCCTTAGATCTTTTATAAAGTTTGGATAATTTTTTGAAGTAGCATCCTGAATCATCTTGCAAATGTTATGCTAATCATCTATCAAGATGAGAAAGAAAAGAATATGAAGTATGAAATGTTACTTTAATTTGGAGCATATACCAGCAAATATGTTCATATAATGGTTTTAACAATAAAATGGCGTTTTAAGATGTCAGGTAACATGGTACAAATGAAAACAAAACCTGGTTAGGAGTCATGCCATCTGGGTTCCAGTCCTTGATAGGACACTACTCAATCTATTGTCATTTGGGTTAGTCACACTACTTCTCTGGTGAATCAATTATCCTCATATGAAAAAGGAGGTTTCGAATAATTTATTCATAAAATCCCATTCAACATTAAATTTGAATGATCTACATATGGTATTGTTTCTCCAAATGCGATTCGTGATTTTTTCATTTTTGTGTTTGTATTTGCTCATGAAAAGGTAAGGAATGGTGGATTTAAAGGTGTAAGAATTAAAGAAGAGAAAGTAAAACAGACAAGAGGAGGTGCATGGGGGGGAGGGGAATAAGATGGTATAGAAGAGTAAAAGATACGGCAACTTGCCAACCCAATGTTAATTTATCCAGAAATGGCCCTGGTCTATAGGAGTACAATCCACTTCAAAGTAGATTTATTAATTGATTGATCATATTCATTAATTTATTTGTTTCTTTATATTTATTGCTCAATTAGGTCATTGTGATTTCTGGCCAATTTAAAAGCTTTTTTCTTCCTTGCCTCAATCTAGTGTCTCAACAGTCTTATTTTCTAAGAACTGCTGGATCTTAGGGAAGGTATCTTAACCTTGTTTCCAGCCATCTGAAATGTTAAAATTGGCTACTCTAAAAACATCAATTAGGATGAATGAAATTTTTGTTTTTAAAGATTTTAACAACATTTCCCTTGAAATTAAAGTTGAATAGAGGAAATTACTTTGAGAGCTCCACAACTTATGAAATTTTCATGGCATAAATCTCTCAGGATAGTACCTTGCAAGGCAGTCATTTCCACTTGAACTATTTAGTTAAGGTAGAATTCCTCTGATACCCTATTCCCATAAATTTTTACTTTGAAGGCACGGTTTAGTCTAGTTGCAATTGGTGAAAGATGACTACAAACCCAAAAGATAAAATGGTCTGTGTTAAGGGAATGAAGGAAAGACTACAGCAAAAAGAGAAGAACCCTTCAGAAAAAGAATAAAGAAGCAAAATTAAAATGTAAGAAATTTGACTGATAATTAAATCAATAAATCCTTCAAATTAATGACACTTCAAAAATTCTCAGATCAGGGGACAAAATGCAAAACTCTAAATATAAATCCAAATTCCAAAGTCAATGGCCCAGGGCAAGGATCTATTTCATGTCCAAAAAGAGTAAAGAAAACTTTTTAGGAATTCAGCTTGGTAAAGAAAAAAACAATTAATCCTTAGCAAGAAGAAGTAAGTGTGATTGGTTAAAATATCTCATTAGTGCAATCAGTGCGCTAGAAGTCTTTAGGAAAAAAAAATTCTCTTTATGGTAAACTTTTGTTAAATGAAACCTAACAAACAGCCAAAAAATATATTAGGACAATAGTTACTATAGAATTAGTTCTTTCAAAACACACACACACACACACACACCAGCTTAATATAGTGAGAAGAATGGTAAACTTGGAGTCAAGTCACTTGAGTTCAAATCCCTGCCCTACCTCTTACTACCTGTATGACCTTGGGCAAGTAGTTTTCTTGTTTCCTCATCTGTTAAATATACTCCTAAAGACCTATGAACCTAGGCAATTTTTAAAAAATTTTCTATCTCAACAAATTAAAATAAGACATTAATCAGCATTAGAACTTAGATGTCATACTTCTTTTCTCCAAGAATTCCAAAGAGTATACATCTTTGCAGCATAATACTTTGTCTCCATGAATTTCTGTATCTTTTTTTTTTTTAAGTCATTGTCTGGTGACCAAATTTCTGATGATGAATTTCTCTGAATTTTGTTAAACCAATGCATGGGCAGCATATATACAGCTGCTCATTGAGTCCATGCTCAAATACTTTTAGCTTGATAGAAGCCTTCCCCCACCCCGGAACTTGTCCTTTATAGACATAGATTTCAAAAACCCATGGTCATTTCATATCCAGGGCAAGCACTGTTCTAGGATTTTAAATGAGGCTAGAAATCATAGTCATTAGAATAAAGGTTAACTTAGGGCAGGAGCTGTTTTTGTTTTTATCTTCATGACTTAGCCCCATGCCTGACAAACAGTAAACAAATGCTTCCTGATTGATAGTCATAACCCTTTTGAAAAGAGCAGAGAAACATGGGGAAGCACAAATCTATTCATGTCAAAATACGAAGAAAGTTGATCAGTCTAACTAAAATTAGCCATGTTTGTAAAATGATCAAAATATATAATAAATGACCAAACCATACAATTGTAAAACTCAGATATCACTCCTTTATTCAATTCATTATTCAGCATATTAAACATTAGTTTATTTGTAAAACACAACAACTTGGAAACTTAAGGGAAAAATATTGGCTAATTTATTTTTTACTCAGCACACTGCCATTAGTATTATGGTAATTTGAAAATGATTCATTTGAGCCTAACAATGATTCTAAAAGTAATGATCATCATGTTTTGACTACAGTTATCCCTTCCACATTGTGGAGGCTGGAGGTGCAACACCCCATGATTTGGAAAATCTATGTAGAACTTTTTGGCCTTCCCTTCATATCAGAGAAGAAGTCTATATTATTATGGTATTAAAAGATAGAATATATTGATGCTATACAATATTATACATATATTTTATGCATTTCTGAGTTTGTAAACTTTTTCTGTGTCATCTGCTGGCCTGCATGTGTCATCTGTGGCTTCCACAAAACTCCCCCAAAAAATCCCATTTAATTTCTTATTTTGACCTTCAATATATTGAAACTGTATTGGGAAAGTCATGATGTTGAAAGGATAACTGTATTTTGTGTAAATTCCCCTGAAGAGCTCAGCTGGGTACGTTTTGATACTTTAATGGATCCATTATTTCACCAGTGCAGGTATTCCAAAAAATGGTGTATATGGCATCCCATCTTTATGCATTTTCATCTTATGATTTCTTTGCTCATGGATTTCTAATAAAAATAAATAAATAAATATCTTCTGCAGAGGCACTCCTGGATGTGTGGAAGGCTGTCCTCTAATTATGTTAATATTTTGCTAAACTTGAGCTATCTTTTTTATCCTTTATCCTCATTGTATGACCAGCCCATCTCCCCCCTTTTTTAGAGTTACACTTGACCTAGATGTTACCTTTTCACCACTTGAGCACGTCATATTGGTAGTAAGCAGTAGGCTACTTAAATGACCTATGCATCTATAAGTTGTATATTGGTGAAAGAGAGATGGGTTTATGGAACTTTTCTCTATTAACTCATATATAGTTCATGTTTGTTCCCATTCAGAATACACAGTTCTTGATTTTTTTCATTCTTTTGGAATCGATCTATTTTGGGTATCTTGAAAATCAATCATAAAATGCTTTCAAAATTTTGTTAAATTTCTTCTGTATGTATTTGGTCAGGTTCAACTTCTTCTTAACTTTATCTCCTTAATTGTCATTTTCACTTCCTCAAATATTTTATCTACGTATAGTGGTAGACCCAAGTTCAATTCTCCAGCAATCCTTTATTAACTACCTACCATATGCCAAGCTCTGTGGTAAGTGTTGAGAATACTAAGTCAAAATTCAAATGATTTCTGTCCTCAAGGAGCTTATGTTCTGCTGGAGAGAGTAAGCATATATACTATTAATTAAAATAGAAATACAATAATTATTATCTAATGAAGGTAATTACTTGCACACAATATGTATAGAATAAACACCAATAAACAAGTTAACTTAAATATTTCAAAGATCAATAAACAAGTAATTTAGAGGCATGAAGGAGAAATAACTTCTGGGAACATAGAGAAAGGCTTGTTAAAAGATATGGCACTTAAGTTGTTGAAGGGAGTTGAGAGTTCCAAAATATGGGAATTAGAAGTGAGAATATTGTTGGCATGAAAATACATGAGGCTGAAGGTGGGGAGGATCATGTTTAATTATCCCAGAAAGATAGAAAGTCAGATTGGCACTTTCAGTGCCAAACAGTAAAGTTTGTATTTTGTGTAGAGGAAATCTTGAGCAGAAAAAGTAACATGTTAGATCTATGCTTTAGAAATACTCATTTGATAGGTCTTTGGAAAATGAACTAAGTGGAGAGGTTAGATGCAGGAAGATAAATTAAAGAGGTATCACAGGTGGTACGGGAGAGGGGAAATTAGAACTTGAATCAGAGTAATTCTGATTCTATATTCAAATTCAAATATATTGGTTCTGTTATCATGGGTGATCACTACAGAAATTGCATTTCACATATGTTTACCGTTCTCTTTCTAGTTCTGTCTTTAACATGTTCTTTGGATGGTCTGCCTGAGTTAAGTTTCGTGCCAAGATTTCTACAGATTCATTGTCACTATTCAGTGTCTTTCATTGTGATGTGTGGTGACACTGCTCTTAATTTTCTGTCACTTTTCCTCTGCAATGTGTAAGAACTGAAAAAATTATTTTCTAAACTAGAATAACCCTTCACTGCCATGTCTCTCTGTTTGGCAATCACTAGGTAGCCAGAATGGTTCTTGTGTTCTTTTGGTCTCACTGTTGAGGTGACTGTTCTATGTCAGTTAACTATATCAAGAGATGATGATGATCAGTGATGATGTCTTTACATTTATCCATTTTGTATTTTTCAGTATCAGCAGATTATTTAAGTCAAGTGGTAACTCTTGTAATCACATTCAATGTCTTCTCATTTTTATCTTGTATTTTGTTTCATTATTAATTTTGACCTTTGTTCTCATCTGTCAATACTGCTCGTGGACAGCTGATTTTTGATGTCTCGTTTTTTGTAGACACCTATTTGTGGTCAATTAAAATATAATTAATTTACTTTGGCAGGGGTGGCAGTAGGGTAGGAGGATGATTAGGGTAGGAAGGGAGAGAGAGAACATTGTTTGGTACTGTATATGCCCAGCACTACCCAGCTTTCTAGTTGAAGACAGTATTGATGACATACAGGCCTGAGGTCTCTGACTTGTCTTTTTGCCTTTTTTTCTTTCATTTCTTATTCTCCAAACATCTTACAATGTAAAAAGGTCAACAATATGAGATTAATATCAGATAGTCTCAACCTTCTTTGTAAAGTAGTAAGAGAGTTATACTCTGAAGTGGAAAGTCATAGGTGAAGGCTTGGGGGGGCATGAGAAAAGAAAGTCTGGAACAGCAAATACAATAATTTAATACTCAGTTAAAAATGGATAAAGGACAGTCTGTGTAGCAGAGCCCAGTTGAGCTTAGATAGCATAAATTTTGTCAATTACTGTTCAAAAAAATAGCTAAGAAGGCAGATTATTGGAGTTACTGAGCCATAGAGATTAGCAGGGCTAGTATTAGGGAAGAAAAAGGAATAAAGAATTTTTTGGTAGGAGACTATATGCTTAAAATGGATATCTGTTGAATCAAGACTTGGTAGGGAGGAATGTGGAGTTAATACAGTGATGATAGGCTACGAAGGATTCAAGGTCTTGAGATCAAAGGAAAAAGGCAGGCTTTGTAGTGATGATGAAATGGGAGGAGAGCAGGACATACTTGTTCAGACAAAATTTCCAGATTTACAATTCCAGTGAGTGGAGCAGTTTTAAGTGATGTTGAGTTCTAAGATGTGGCCACCCTGGTAGGTGCCACAAGTATAATTTGAAGATCATAGCTGTTGAGATATTCAAAGAACTATGGGAACAGAGTATTAAAAGGAATCTGAAAGAATGATTGGAGGAAAAGGAATGGCAAAAATTGTAAGGTAAATGTTGAAGTCATGAAGAAAGATGGTATTCTTCTGGAGATAACTGTAAAAAGGATTGTGACCGGTTCATGTAACAATCTAACAATCTAAGCATGAGCTTCAGAGTGTCCAAGGATTTGAGTTGGCAGGGATCTTAGATATTGCTTTTTACAACTCCCTCATTTTACAGTGGGAGAAAACTAAGTTCCACAGAGGTATAAGTGAATGTTTCTCTCCCATTAGATCATTAGCTCCTTGAAAGCAGGGACTATCTTACATTTTTCTTTGTATCACTAGCCCATAAAAGTGTCTGATACATAGTAGGTGATTAATAAATGTTCATTGACTCTGACTTTTTGACCAAGTACATATAGCTAGCAAATTACAGAGCTAGAATTTCTGCTCAGTTCATCTAACTGAATCCATGATATGGTGGTTTTGGAGGAAAGGATGTTGATTAATGTTGGCAGAGCAAGGGTTTAAAGGTGGTGATGGGTATAGAAATGTGTATATCAACTTCTTAAGGTGTGTAATTTACTTCCTGATATTAATACATGGCTGTGTCTACATAACATAATACATATGGCACAAAACAGTCATGCAATGTAAGAACTCAAAAGAAGTTTCAAGTACATCTACTATCACTCCCTTATTTGGCAGATTAAGGAACTGAGGTCCTAGAAAATAGTAAGCCAGTGACTTATGCATCCCTTAGGTATTGAAAACTCATGAAAACATGAAATGATAATGCTGAAACTTAGGGCAAGCCATTTAACTTATCTGATCATAGTTTTCTTAACAATAAAATAAAGATAATACTTCCACTACTTACCTCACAGCATTATTGTTTCATTACTGTTGTTATTGTGATGAGGGAAAATAAATAACCTAAATTTACATTGAATTTTAGAGTTCTTACAGTTTTCACATCCCTTACTCTGGTTCCTTGAGAGCATGGATTGTTTTTTGCCTTTTCTTTGTTTATGTAATATACATATGCTTATGCAATAGCACCTGTAATAACAACATCTCTCTTACAGAGTTGTTATGGGGATTAAGTGAGATAATATTCATAAAGTGATGTTTAGACCTTTAATCTGTATATCAATGCTGTTACCATTGTTATTATTAACACTAAAAGGGAAAACAAATGAAGGGGGAGGAGAGTTAGGGTAGTGGAGTTAAACCCACCACATAAACGAGAGCCAGAGGTAGTGTTACACAGTGGAAAGAGATCTGGCTCTAGAATCAGAGACCTGGATTCAATTTCTGACTCTCCTTGCTAGCTGATTCAGGACAAAGCACTTTCATTTTCAACTTCTAAGATCATTGAAATACTCCAAGGATCTCTTTCAGATCCTCAGGATATAATTTAATAGCATGGAAGAGTAGAAAGAAAAAAACATCGGAATGAAGTAGTTTTGTGACTTTGGATCATTTAAGCTGTAATATCTTTAAAATTAGGCCTTTGACCTAGGCAAGGATCAGGATATAGAAACAGAACATTTGATCAGAAGTCAGAGCCCTTGTTCAAACCCTGGTTTCAGCTTCTTGGCCTCAGCTTGACTGTCTGTAAAATGAGGAGTTTGAACTAGTTCATCTCTAAGGATCCTTCCAAGCCTCAAATTCAAGGGACCTAAATCCATTCCAGTTGGTGGATGCATCCCTTAGGAATTGATAATTACCAGGAATTGTAACCTAAGAGGTAGCAGTTCTGTGGCACTGACCTCAGAAAGTAATGTTGTGAAATGTGTTTATACTCCCATCTGTAGATAGGTCTGTTTATGTTCATAATTACTGAAAATACCCAACAACTAAAATGTATAGCTAGTGACACTGAGACAGTATAAACATATAAAAATTTACCTTGGGAATGACAAATTGAAATTCTTGATAGCTTCTGTTTCTCTGAGTTTCCTAAGTTGGAAATGGCAGGGAGTCAGGAGTTGATCAAAGCAGAAAAAGAAATTTAGGCATGAGGAGCTAGAGCTATGAACCAGATATGCTCATCAAGTTTGGTCCCATGGCTGATGAATGGAGTATGGTGAAGTGGTGGCAGTGAGGGGGGCAGGGGAGCAGGCTACAAGTGGGACTAATACGCATATACTTTAGTTCAGGGTTGATATTTTAAGGGCTCACTGATATAATTAATAGCAATCCTGAAAGGTATAATAATCAGTAATTCCTGAATATATTTCTACCTTGGAACTAATCCACTCTATTCCCGTAATGTCATTTTTACAGTAAGAGTTATTGTTGTTGGCTTTCTTCAAATGCCCATTGATTCCTTGCCTTTTATATAACAAATGAGTGTTTTTATGTTTTGTGGGTTTAGAGGTTCTTAATTTAATTTTTTCTACCTTTGGTAACATGCCAGATGGACAGCTTTAGAAACAGAAATCCCTTTTCCTGCTTAACTATTCAGGGAGCTAAGTTCAAGGTGTTGGCTCTGATCTCTGATGTCCCAAATGGTTTGGTTTCTGCTTACTTCAGAAGTATATGGTAAATATATTAAGCTGCCTACCCAGCACCAATGCCTGTGGGGCCCTACTTAATTAGTCCCTTCTCTTTACTGGCTTTCATTCAGCCAGAGATTATTATTACTTACAGAATCACATTGTCATACAATTTCAAGATATAAAGAACTTCATTTTTCAGAGTAGAACCCTCAAGCACAGACAGAAAGGTTAACTGATTTCCCCAACTCTGTGTAATGATAAAGAAATGAACCTGATTAAAGCCCACAGGATAGATCTTATGTAACTTTGATTATTCTGTATAAATGGTGGTACCTAAGAAGAATTGATAACAAACCTCCAAATGTAGAGCAATAATTGTTAGATTGTTATGCTATGGCTGCATAAGGCACTGAAAGTTGACTTTTAGCCACTTCCGCTTTTATAAATGAGTCCTTGAATGAAGCATTTATTAAGCACTTACTACATACAAAGTACTGGACAAAATGCTAAAGATAAAAATAGAAAATTAAGACAGTTCCTGCTCTCACAAAACTCATTCTAGTGAGGACGAGAACATGTAGTCAAGATTATTGCTGAAAATCTAATGGAAAGGTCCCATGGTCCTTAGTCTATGACAGGAAAACAGATGTTCAAACCTCTTCTTTAATTTCATTTTCACTGATAAAATCATATCAGTTTTTGATGTTGAACCATTAGATGGTGCCAAGGATTTTGGTGGCAAGAACTTTCTTTTCTGGGTCTTCAATAGATTGCAGCACATGCAGGAGCAGTTGCCAGGCTACCTACAGTGCCTGTGAGCATATTAATGATGCACAGTGATGGTGAAAAATGGTCTGCTCAAATAGCAGCTGGAACTTTTAGGCAGTGCTGCACACTTAAGAGGAATCATGGCATATTGGATAGAAAACTGGCTAGGAAGCCCAGAACACCTGGGTTCAAGTCTCATCTCTGATACATACTGGCTATGTGACCTTAAAAAATTCATTTAACCTCTCACTGGCCCAGGCAGCTCTTTAGAAGTACAGGTTGCCGAGAAGGTATGGACCTGGATTAATAGAGGGGATTTCCTAATTTTAAAGTTTCCTAGAAGAAATCACAAATCTAGTTCCTATCCCTATCTCTCCTGTAGAAAAAATATTTCCAACTAAAAGATGCAACAGTGAAGGGGTAGGAGAAAGGAGAAGCAGAGGTAGATTTGATATGATCATAAAAATATGAAGTGGAAGAGAACTTATAAATCTTTCAAGTCCAATGCCCTCATTTTACAGGGGACAACATTAAGGCCCAAAGAAGTTGTCATGTGCCTAGAGTTATAGAAATAGTCAGAAGCAGATTTTCCATTAAAATGGCTTCTGATTCCAAATTGTATACTATTGCAACCATGGCATACTGTCCCTTGAGTGTATCTGTTTTATCTCCAAGATTCAAGCAAATATCTATCTGGTTCATCACAAGTGTTGGAGACAAAAGAGTTGATTTTATCCATGTTGGTGAGACTTTTTTCCAATGCTCCTAACCTTGGATCTTTCCAGGCTCACTCCCTGATGATAACAACTCCCCTTCTCTCTTTTCCTACTATTCCTTTACTAGTTGCTTAAAAAGGATAAAATTAAACTATTGAAGCTGGTCATCTCAGTTTGGGATTGCAATGTAAAAAAAAAAAAATTGAACTCAGGTCTTCCTGACCTCTTTTCACTGTACTTCTTAGCTGCCTCAATCACTTGTGACCTGTGTAACATTGGACAGATCACTTAATATCCTTGGGCCTCAACTTCCTTATGTATAAAATGATAGCACTGATCTGTAGACCAAAGATCAGGGGCAAATGAGACTCAGTTCAAATTCAGCCTAGTCCAGTTGTGGAGGTTCAGACTGCTTTTCCACTCAGGATCAAGTAACAGATGTGACCAGACATGTTTCTAAGCCTAGGTTATATGTGCAGATTTGAGGAAATTCTCCAGGTCCCTGCCATGACCAATAGATTATATATTTGACATTAGGAAAAAATAGAGAGCCCCTATAGTAAAGTGAATGGAGGATGGACTCAAGAGCAGAGAGACGTGAGGCAAGCAGGCCAAGCAGAAGGCTATCACAATTGTCCAACCTGCAAATCACATGCTTCTTTTGACTTGATAGGACTGATAAATCTCATAATCTCATTAATAAGTCAACAATCTATTTGAAAATGATGAATCCCCAAGCCAGATAAACCAAGTCTCAGTTACAAAAATTATCTGATATCAAAGCTCCATTTTGGTGCAAGCAAGCAGAATTTTCTGCACTTCAAGATCATCAAAGCAAGTTGGTACATGAGCATTGTTATAATCATCCTCATCATCTTGAGTGACTTTATGCCTCCTTATTGGAGCAGGCTTTCTGGTGACAGCTGGAGGTTCTACTGAGCCAACTAGCTTTCCTTTGCCAATGCCTGTACTATTTAGACTCCCGTGGATGTCTCTGGCCGTGTTCAGAATCAAAACCGTCAGAATCTGATTTATTAAATTTTGGGTGAGGTAGTGCTAATCAAATTCCTCTTTAATGCTAAAATTCCTGAGAAAAATAGTTCCAGCTTCTTATTACAACTTACTTCATTTTAATGGGTAAGGGCATAACAATATCATCATTATCATCATCATTTTATTTTTGTAACTCAGATAAATTTTTAGCTTAGCTCAGTGTTGTGGTGAAGCCCCTAAAGACAAATACATCATGGTGTCCTTTCATTGGAATTAAAATCTTCTGATGATATAGCCAGTGCCATGCAATATTATTTATGGCAAAATCTGGGTCACTCCCAGTTTCTGCACCATGCCTGACCAGTGTATATGAAGCAAGCTCACCTGCTGAAATAACAGATATTAGGTTGATGTTCTTTACAAACCTGCTTTGGCTTCTGCCAGAACCAGATTATTTTATTAGCATTGATAATGGTGGTGGTGTTGTATTGTCCCACAATCTATGCATTATAGCCTTTCATCCCAATTCCTACATCATTAAAGAGTATGGGTTTGTTGAAGATCATTAAACAGATTTTTTCCCTGTCCATATCCTTCTTTAATTCAAATATAAGTTTTATTCATGAACTTAGCAGTCATGAAAAAATATGAACATTTCCACAAAGAAAGAAAGAAAATGGGGGAGTTATGTATGAAGCTGTGAATCTCCCACACACATCTTCTTTAATTAAATATATATGAACTTTAACATGTTAGTACCATCATAGTTCTTCTTATCTATATCCCCTTCCGAACTTCCTTTGCCTTCAGAATTTTAACATGTTTCACTAATCTGTAATCTTTCTACACACTTGAAGTGGCTTTAGTTGTTAAACTGCTTGCCAGGTGCTGGGGAATTATTTTTTTAAACAGTCTCTCCTTTCAAGGTGCTTACATTTTATTCTGTGTGTGTTTACATGTGTGAATATGTGTAAATTTAATTCAAGTATCTTCAAAGGAAAGCTAATTGTCTGAGTGGTACCTCTACTTATCATTGGAAAAATTATTCCAGTAGGGAAGTATAAAATCGATCATGGTAATAATTACAGCAAGTTTTACATAACGATTTATCACTTTGATTAATCACTATTGCCTAGCCTCCTCAATAACAAAATATTAAACTCTCTTTGTCAAGAGACAGGATTTATTTTGTTGATAGCAACATGGATAGTATTAAGTGAAAACAGAATTGATTTGAAATTAGCAAAAGAAGAACTCTTGTAATTGACAAAAATTCAACTTGTGTAAAAGATTTGTAAGTTAAATGGAGAAATCTCAACATCTTTAAAGATATATGTGCTTCAATAATTGTAGTATGCTTGATTTTGTCAAGGTAGGTGTTCTCCAGGAATGCAGATTTTAACTCTTTCCCTCTTTATGCTTCATAAGTTTCTATGATTTGATAACTCATTATCATCATCATCACCATCATCATCATCATCATCTTCTTCCTCTTCTTCCTCCTCCTCCTCCTCTTCTTCTTCTTCTTCTTCTTCTTCCCTCTTCTTCTTCTTCTTCTTTCTTCTTCTTCTTCTCCTTCTTCTCCTTCTTCTCCTTCTTCTTCTTCTCCTTCTTCTCCTTCTTCTCCTTCTTCTCCTTCTTCTTCTTCTTCTTGCCAAACTCTCTGAACTGAAGTTGCTTCTGGAAAATCCCTTTTCTAGAAAACTTGATACTTATATACAGAATCCATAGGGTATTATAAAAGCTCCTGGCCAATTGTAATAGACTTGTTATCTAGTATATTTGACTTCATCGAACAACTTTCAAAGACTTTTTGTATTTCCTCTTAAGGTCTATGATTGATTAAGATGTGTTCTCATTCAAGGTTAAAATGGGGTAGGATGATTTCTACCCCACCCTTACACAATGATATGTATATGGGCTCTCTTGCCCTATAGATTGTAAGATTCTTGATGGCAAGGACTGTTTACTTTATAACTTTGAATCCCCAGTACCTAGCCCAGTTCATGGCATGTGGTTGGCGCTTAATAAGTGCTTGCTAGTTCATTGAATTAGTCAAATTTCTAATTAATAGGACAACAACAAACAAAAACTCCCCAGCTAATTCTCCAGTCACCAGAACCACACCTATTTCTTGCCATAAAATATCACAACTGTTATTAAGTGGAAGCTAGTTTATGGTGTGAAATTTGGCAGAAGAATCAAATCATCAATGGGCAGTATCTTTGAAGATGGAGGACAAATATAGCCTAGCAGGTGCAGCTTTAATTAGCTGCCTTCATTGAAATCCTCTTGTGGGCAGTATAATCCCACTTTGAAGGAGTTCCAGATAACAGCATGATTCTGTTATATGATGGAGACAGCCTTATGGTCTAAGTCAGATGAGGGCAAGTGTATCATGGGCAACTTCATGTCAAAAAGAGAGGCATGAAATTGGGGGTGGGGAGATCATCTGTTTTCAATTGTGGCAGTCAGTTGGGACTGAAAGGGGTTATTGATGGAGTCTAGCTTGCATTGGTGATCATTGTGTTACTGAAGCATTCACTATCCAGTAAATCTAACTTATACTGGATTGGTAGCTATGCAGTGGTCATAATTCTCTTGAATTTGTGCAATTTATCCAAGCAATTATAAGAGATTCACTTTCTAAGTCCAAAAAATAAATGCTGTTATTCATGATTTCCACACCAAGCCAGTCATATTTGTACTTTTTTATAATGAAAATTTCTCCAAAATATCTGTATGCCTTATATGTGTATTCACATACACCTGAGACTAGATTGCAGTGAGAACTTTAAGAATGATGAATGACATTACAGATACTAGAGGACAGTGAATATTAAGTGGTTAGAGATGCTAATTTGAAGTTCGTATATTTTAACATGCCTCAAAGGATTCATTAAAATTTCAGAATAGCAAGGAAAAAAGCATATATTTTGTGAATCAAAATTTCAAAGTTTCAAGGCCAAGCTGAGAATGCATTTTTTCCTTCTGACTTTGATTACATGTATTTGTTTATATCCTTCAGGTTTGTGATTTTGTGTGCTGAAATGTTTTAAAAATACAATATTTTGTGTGATCATGAAAATTTAATTTGATATAAATTGTATAATCTACTCACAGCTGTGAAATATTCTGTGATGAGGCTATATAGACTCAACCATAGTTAAGGAGTTGATAGAAGGGGCAACAAAATTGAACTTTATGTCATGAAGATATACACCTGTCTAAGAGTATTTGAGAAAGGATAAAAGCTAATGGAAACATGACTGATAGTCTTGAGGTATATAATTTGTTTATATGGCCAATTTATGTTTAATATATTCATTTATATCTTTCTGAGCTGTTGTTCCATATTACCAACTGTTTTTTGGACTTTTTAAACAGGGATGTCCCATAGGCATCTCAAGTTCATTTAAAAAATGGAGCCCATTTTCATATCCCAAAATATTCACCCTTTTCCCAAAATTCTCTATTAATTTGGAGAGTACCATCATACTTTCATTCAATCAGGTTTTCAACCTTGGTGTCATCCTCCACTCCTTTCTTGCCCCATAAATCAAAATGTCATTTTTCAAAACTGAATCTTTTTTATATTTACAACATCTCTTACTTTTAATCCCTCTCCTCTGCTCATACAGCCACCACCATCATTCAGGCATTTGTCACCTCTCACCAGAACTTCTTCAATAACCTCTTATTTGGTCTCCCTGCCTCAAGGCTTTCCTCACTCCAACCCATCCTTCAAACAACTAACTAGGGATTTTCCTAAAACACACTGATAAGATCACATCACAGGTTTGCCTTCATGCAAAAAAAAAAAAAATCTAGCAGCTCTCTTTTGCCACAAGAATTGAATATAAAATCCTTTGTTTTACATTTTAAGCTCTTTACAAGTTGGCACCTCCTTATCTTTCCAGCATTCTTATTCTTTTCTCTCCTCCTTTCACTCTGTGATCAAGCCAGACTCACTGTTCTGTTCACATGATGCTCCATCTCCCTCCTACATGCCTCTGCACTAGATATCCCCCATGTATGGAATGATCTTCCTTCTCACTTTAGCCTCTTGAAATCCCTGTTTTCCTTCAAAATTCAGCTCAGATGCTACCTTCTTTGTAAATTCTCTCATTGCCCTTCCCCCTTCTGTTGATGTACTACCTTTCAAAATCATCAAGTATTCATATTGTACATTTTCTGTACCTAGTACATTTCTAATTAGAATGTAAGCTTCTTGAGACCATAGCATTTAGCATAATGTGGCCCATGGTGAGTACTTAATAAATACTTTCTGATTGATTGATTGATTAACAATCTAGACAGAAGAAATAGATGATGAGAGTTCCTGTAACCATTCATTCTCTAGCTAAGAGGCAAGATATATAGGGAAGGGATACCTAAAGTTCTGAAAAATCTGTTGGAAATCTCATTTTGCTAAATGTCAGGAGTAGTGAGATGAGGAGAATATACTTCAAAGTTCTCACTGAGGTCAAGTCTTTCAGAAGAATTATACCCCAGGTTAATAGCAGAAATTATTACAGATTCAGCCGTTGAGCCAATGTCAGTAATCTTATAACAATTATGGCAGTAAGTGAGTTACAGCAATTTAGAAGTCAGGAAGATACTGTGTTTCAAAAAAAGAAAAAGAAACAAAGGTAGATTTAGATTATTCTCAAAAATCTGTGAAACAGTTTATTAAACAGATGGTTTGTACATTTGGGAAAGCAAGTAGTGATCATTATAAGCTAGCCTAAGCTCAATAAGGATAAGGCAGTGAGAGAGTGTCTTCATTTTCATTATGACACATTTACAATACTGGTCAATTAGGGGAAGAGTATTGTCATCATTAATCTGAGTTTCAATAAGGAATTTGACATTTTCTGGTGCTATCCATGTCAGTCAACAAGCATTTATTAAGTGATATGGGGGCGGGGTGACAGTGCAGTTTGGTAGATTCCTAACTGTTTTAATGGCTATATAAAGCAGTTAGGTGGCATGGTGGATAGATAACTGGCACCAAAGTCAGGGAGACCTGAGTTGAAATCCAGTCTCAGGCATTTATTAGCTATGTGACCTAAATCATTTAACCTCTGATTCCCTCCGTTTCTTCATATGTACAATGGGAGAAATAATAACACCTACTTTTTGGGGTTGTTATGAGGATCAAATGAGACAATAATTATAAAGTATTGCCACAATATCACTACTATATGTTTATTTCCTTCTCTTCCCGTATCCAAAAACTGTTTTGAAATGAATTTTGTGGCATATCATAGACCCAATTCACATTCTTGTCATAGAATTTTACAGGTAATTTTACTCTAACTCTCATTTTATGAATAGAGAAACTGAGATCCAGAAAGTTTTAGTGAGGAAGTATTTGTACTGACAGGAGCACTAGATTTGGAGTCAAGGGTCATAGGTTCAAATCCTGGCCTTGACACTTCAATTCTGAACCTCAATTTCCTCATTGCTGTAATGAAGTTAGTCTAAAATCCTTAAGATTCCTTATAATTCTAAATCTTAGACACTATACCATTCTCAAAGTCAGAGACTTACTAATGAGCAGAGCCAGTACTGAAATCTACATTTCCTAATTTGTAGTTCATTTTTTTTGTTTTGTTTTGTTTTGTACAGGCATACTTGGGAGATATTTGGGGTTCGGTTACAGACCACCACAATAAAACAATTATTACAATAAAGAGAGTCACATGAATTTTTTGATTTCCCAGTGCATATAAAAGTTATATTTACACTATATTGTAGTCTATTAAGTATACATATCTTAATTTAAAATATTTTATTGTTAAAAGATGCTAACCATCTTCTGAGTCTTCAGCTAATTCTAATCTTTTTTGCTGGTGGAGGGTTTTGCCTCAATGTTGATGGCTGCTGACTGATCAGGGTGGTGCGGTAGCTGTGACATTTCTTAAAATAAGACAATTAAGTTGGCATCATAGATTGACTTTTCCTAAGTTACACTTACAGGCCTTATTCCTTCTCCTAATTTCAATATTGTTGTGTCTCAGGGCATAGGGAAGTCAGAGGAGACAAAGAAACATGGGGGAATGACCCATCTGTGGAGCGTTAGCTGTCTCATATGGGTATGGTTTGTGGTACCCCAAAACAATTACAATAGAAACATCAAAGATCACTGATCACAGATCACCCTAAAAGATAATAAAAATGAAAAAGTTTGAAATATTGCAAGAATTACTAAAATGTAACACAGAGAGAGGATATGAGCACATGCTGTTGGAAAAATGGTGCCAATAGACTTTTTGTATGAAGGGTTGCCACAAACCTACAATTTGTAAAAACAAAAACAAAAACAAAAAACAAATCACAATATCTGTGAAGCACAGTAAGCACAATAAAGCACAATAAAGTAGCCTGTAATTACGCAGCCACTGTCTCCATTCAACATATTTAGCAATGATTCAAATAAATCTATAGATGCCACACTTATAAAATTTGTAGCTGAATAGGCAGGCATGTAGATAGCATAGTAATACAGCGCTAGCTTTGGAGTCAGAAAGTCTTGGGTTCAAATCCTGCCTCAGAAACTTACTATCTGTGTGCCCCTGGGCAAGTCACTAAACTTCCCTCAGTTTCTCTTTCCTCATCTATAAAATAAGGATAGGAATATCACCTAACTCCCAGGGTGGTTGTGAGGGCCAAATGAGGTAATAAATATAAAGTGCTTAGCACAATTGCTGGGCACATGATAAGCATTCTATAAATATTAGCTATCATCATCATTATTATTAATATTAAGTATTATTATCATCACTTCTCTCAGCTTCCATTTCTTCATCTGTAAAATGGTGATAATAATAGCATCTACCTCATAGGGTTGTTGGGATAGAATTAAAAAAATATATAAAATGATTTGCAAACCTTTAAATGCTATATAAATGTTAGCTAGTATTAGTAGTAGTAATACTGGAAAAGATATCTAATTGTTTAGATTTCAGATTCTTATCTGAAAAGGTTAAAATGATAAAATCTAATAAGATGAAATTTATTAAAAACAAAGGTTTTCTATTGGTGTTCAAACAATCAATTTCATATGCACAATATGGGGAAAGATATGGATAGCAATTCACTCACATTCAAAAGATAATAATTTTAACTGTTTATTTGCTTTAAGTTAAGTGAGACGGCTGCTCTAGAAGCTTACACATTATGAATGGAAGTTGTATACAAAATAGGGGCAAGTCTCATTGTACTATGTGCAGGTCAGACCACATCTGAAGTTCATTTCTGGATGTCCCATTTAAAGACATATACTGTCTTGTGTCCAGGGAAGGGGCACCAGGATGTGGAGGAATGTAAAATCATATCATACGGGAAAAAGTTTTAGCCTGGAAACTTTATAGGGAACATGATAATCTCTTCTTCAAATATTTGAAGAGCTTTAATATTGAAAAGATAGGCAGCTAGGTAGCCCAGTGGATAAAGAAGGCTCTTGCCTTCTACAAAGGAATAGAAGGTATGCACTAAAATGCATATATCTCAGGAAATTTGATGAGAAAGAGAAAACTAATAGATGGAAATGTTTCCCATCAGTTAGCAGGGAAGGCAAGTCATCATGGAGAATGTGGCACCTGAACTTTAAAGGCAGATACTGGATTCAGAGAGGCAGAGTTGAGGAATAAGTGAATTGTGAGCCTGGGAGTCTTCTTGAGCAAATTCCTACCAGTTAAAGCTGCCCCATGATAGTATGATGGGTCTTCCATTTATTGGATATATTCAATCAGAGGCTGTATGAGCACATTTGGGGAATGTTGGGAGTTTTATTTGATGCCTCTGAAGTCTCTTCAGCTGCTAAGATTTAATGGTTGTGTAATCCTTGGTTAAAGGCAGGAAGTCCAATAACTGTGACTTGAATTACTTTTTGTGGTGTTATGGTTGGGGTTGCAATTGTGGAAGGAGAGTGGAAAGTGAGGATGTATGCTCCAAATGATGTCCATATAAGTTTTACAACAGCCTGGTCCCTTCACCTGCTCCTAAGTATACAAGGATGTGAATAAAATAAAGCAATTCAGCTTGAGCAGTGGAATTGAATGGGGTGTCCCTCAGCCAAGTACAGTAATTTGGCTGTTTCTTCTTTAATTTTTGTCTCAAGCTAGTATTGAAAGTTTTTATTGAGTGTACTAAGTATAAAGTTAATGACATCTTTAAAAGCAACCAAAAGTTGAGTATTTTCCCATTCCTGCATAAGTGACCTCTAAGAGAGGCAGTCTGTATATGCTTGGGAACTCATAAAAGAACTATAAAACTTAACAAGACTAAAATACCATCAAATTTATAATACATCCAGAC
The DNA here is from genome assembly GCF_900497805.2 of Vombatus ursinus. Classification (NCBI taxonomy): domain Eukaryota; kingdom Metazoa; phylum Chordata; class Mammalia; order Diprotodontia; family Vombatidae; genus Vombatus; species Vombatus ursinus. The sequence continues at coordinate 37,596,823 of NW_020954610.1, forward strand.
ATTATAAGAGCATGGTACTTAATGTAAAGTTAAACAGGGTTTTCTTTTTAAAAATCTAAACCAAATTGCAATTATATGAGCAAAAGTTGATCGTAAGATTTAACCCTGGTTAGATTAAAAAAAAAGAATCAATGGGTTCATGATGGTGACATTAAATATCTAACATCTTGAAATGGTCCTGCCTAATTATTGGTGAAGAGTTGAAAATGTGTTAATAATGAAGCACATTCATAAGAATTTTACTGTTTATTGTCACAACCCACAACGAAAAAGGGGTGAGCAAGCAGAACCAATGATGCCTGACCCTGTAGTAATGCAGTTATTGATCCCCAACAAAGAACTCAAGAGAAATGGCCCATTTCTGTTGACCTTTGGATGTATTGCTTGGCTAATGCTTGAAGTGGAACAAATTGTGAGTTCAGTTTCTGAATAAAAGCAAAAGAAGCGAGGAACACCTAGGTTGTGACATTGAAGGATAGGAGTAGGAAATGGTCTTAGAAGAGTACAAGGGCTGTATTCCATTAGGTACATGTAGAAGGGTAAAATATTTCATTAAATGCTCAACTGCCTAAAATACCTAACTTGTGCTATTGGCTTTTGTGGGGAGGGGGAGTCAAGAACCGAGAGGAGGGAGACCGTCGAAGTATGAAAGCAAGCTGCTTCTAAATAGATCAAAGTGTTCTGAGAAAAGTGAGATGGTACAATCCATAAACCAGAGAAGTAGATTTGGGACTCAGATATGGAAGAATTTCTTCTTGTTGGGAGTGGTTATACTTACATAGATAAATAAACACACATACATACAAACATATGCACACAGAGGGTGAAGAAGAAAGTATAAGAAACTTTGTTTTACAAGTTTCAAGTTTCCTCTACTTATTCTTGGTGACTAGGGTCCCCAAGCCCTCTATAACATAAATGGAGAATCTCCAAAGCACTTCAATGACTACACAGATAGAGATCAGAGTTGTTCTAATTTTAGATTATAAACTAATTCTAATTTTAATCTTACATCACAATTCTAAAATATTGAGGTAGAAAATCACATCATGTTCCTAAGGTAAAACAAGTCAAATCAACAAGCGTTTATTCAGTACTTACTATATGCCAGAACTAGATTCTGATTTAAAAAAAAAAACTATATTCAAGATTATTTTACACTATACCTAACTCATTTTGATGGAAGTAGAGAAGCAGAACAAGCATGACTTTAAGTAGCATTTAGGCAAAATAAAGAATTACTATAAAGCACATACCAAAGAGAACAGTTGCTGCAACCATCCTTCTTATAATGGACAGTCACAAGAATTGGCTGAGTATTATTATTGAGATTATGGTATATTGAAAGGAATGAAATCATTCACAAACTGTGTCACTGGGTAAATTCCTAGTATTTCAGTCAGCCTCTTATCACATTCTTCACCACTTTGTGCCTTCTATACATACAGAAAGTGAGGAAACATCTGCTTAATGAATGTCCAGATGTCTTTGAATTTGGAATTCATATTAGCATAAATTGGGAAGATTTATGTAGGAATTCTTTGTAACTATTGCATGTACCAAACACATTTATTTCTATAATAGGCTTTTTGCATGCTATCTGCCACCTGGCCTCAATGTAATTTTTTTGCTGATTTCTGTGGCTTCATTGCTGCAGCCCCTTTTATAGTTGAGAGGCATCCCAAGACATTTCCAAAGCAGGGCATTTGAGATTGTAGACCTGATGGGCCTGTAATTACTCAATGAACAAAAAAGAACATTTTCAAAAGAAAGATTGTGTGACTTCAATGTGGCAACTTGGAGGCCAAACTTGAGTTTTTTGGGACTCTTAAAATGTACCTTCCTGTAACAATATTATTGTTACATTGATTCACCCAGGGCTTAGCACAGTGTCTCCCATGGTAGGTGCTTAAGAAATGTTTATTGACTAACTAATTGACTACTGTCATTGTACTCCACAAATAAATCTTTCTGTTTATCTCACAACCCCTAGATGTTTTATTTGACCAAAAATAAATCAGTTTTAAAAAAGAGGTGTAGTATAGGATTATAGAGACTGTGTTGCTGAATGGGTTCTGTTACTTTTATAGGGAAAATAGGATCATAGAAAATTCTAAATGCCTTATTTCAGAGGCTGCCATGTGAAGAATGGATGGGACATCTGCTTGTCTCTAGAGAGTAGAAGGTTAAAGAAAAGCAAGTTAGGATTCATGTAAGTGGAAACTTTCTAACAGTTAGAGCCTGCCCAGAGGTCCAGGTTTGCTGTTTCCCATCTCCTTCAGAGCTGTCATTAACAGGGGTGATTATTTCTCCCAAATCCCACTCATTTTCCTCATTTTTTGCCTTTTGTTGAGTAGATGTAAACTATTCCAGCTCCACCCCTGGTAGTTTAGTTTCTAGGACTACTGTTCTTCAAAGCTCTGCCTCCTGAAACTCTATTCCCTGCTCCCTGGTAGCTCAACATTGCCTGTCTCCCATGTTTTGCTGATGTCTGCAATTCTCCCATTGACCAAAGAATGGCATCCTTTTTCTCCAGAGGATCAATGTTCTTGCCACTGGACTGTATGGAATGACCACTGGAGCTACCTCTCACTTTACCCAAATGTGTTAATCACACCTCAAATTCAATCATTAGGCCAGAGTACTCCTATTACTTTGAAAATATTTTGCATGGATCTCAGACCAAAGTTCTCATAAAGCTATGGGAAACTCCTTTCTTATTTTGTGTCTCATCTTCAACCCCATACAAAGTTATGGTAAATCAGTGCTATTTGTATTCTCTTGCTGACAGTACCTTCTATGGGATTTCTGGGCCAGTGTATTTCCCAGTCACCCTGGCATTCTTTTTAGAGTTAAGACAAAGGAATACCCTCATTTTCTTCCCAGTTTTCCCTCTTTCCTTTATGTTCCTCTGGGGCATTTGGGATGGGTAATTCAAATTACCTCCTGGTGCTTCATGGAAAAGTCCTAAAAGGGGGAGCCAGCTGCTCCTGTTGAAGACACTGTTCCAAGGGAGGATATTTCTAATCCTGGCTACATTATAGTTGAAAAAAAAACACTGCTGCATTCTGTATATCATGTGAAAATCATAATCATCTTTATGAAGCCCTGGCAATTCTTTTATAAGCTTTCTTCAGTTTATGATCATTCATAGGAAGTTTTCAGTTTTGACAAGTTTCACTTGATTTCATTACCATCTTATATTTTGTTATAGTTGCTATGCAGATTGCAGAGATCTGGGAAGTATAAAGTGGCCTGATACAGACTTTTAGTGATCTTCCACCTGAATCTGGACTTTTAGACTCCTAGCATATACCATAAGCAATATAAGTCAGTTCTTCCACATAGTGGGTACTCAGGTGTTGATTGAATATATTAAAAAACAACAAATAAAACTCGTTAACAGAAGCCCATAAGATATATTTGTCTCATAGTGCTAAATTCTCAAGTGGACTGGATTTTCAAGTAAGTAGTATTTTCTGATAAACTAAGGTCCCTGTCACAGAACTTTAGTATACGTAAAACATTGCTATAATATGGTCTCTAGCACTCTCTAGCACTTCTGGAAATAAAACTCAGATGGCATCTGGGATGAATATACCTTATAACATATACATGACAGCACAGCTTCAGTATAGTATCATATTTGCTAATCCATTTCCCTAAAGCATGGACAGTAATCATGGAATAATAAATTAAAGTTTTCTTTGAGTTAATTAGGAAGAGAGAAGCATTGTAATGGGGAGGGAAATAAAACAGAAAAAGCAAAAATGAAAGAGCTCTCAGGGTATAAAATTCTCCTAAATGTTCCTTTGAGACAGTGCCCCCCAAAAGGAAACATGATCGATATGGTAGTCTTGGAGAGCCATGAGTGGAAGCTTAAAATTCCTCTTACTACTATCAGCCTCCTGGCTATCCCTTATCATTGCAAGAAACTGATTCCAGCTTTTAGAGCAAAAAACTCTTATATTTCCCCCATAACTGGAGACTTAGTGACTACATACTCTAACTTCTGAAGCAATGAAACCTTCATTGGAAATTGAGGATGAAGTGGCAAGTGTTGGGAGCAAAGCTTAAGTGAAACTCCATTCTTTGTTGCCCACCTCCCACAAGAAATCATAAGGGTTAAAGTTTTCAAAAAGAATGGTAGACTCCAATAGCATTCTAGAGGGGAAGATTAGGAGGCTGTAAGACAAATACCTTTTTTTTTTTCTCATTGCTAACATTAAGAGAAATATGAATACACTGTTGTAGTTTTTTTATGAAAAGAGTCTTTCATAACTGAGTTCATTTAACAAAAGATAAATAAAAATAAATCATTGTCAGGGCAAAGCCTGCTGATGATTGCAAGGAAAAATCCTGAGACATGCTGGGGCAGTGGACTTAGTTTTATTTGAGTGTGGCTTTCAATTTATGGTGTCAGCTAAATCAGAGGGAGAGAATTTATCGGGTCTTATCAGTGAGATCCATCCCTTCTGGATGGGTGTGTTAGCCCCTCCCCCTTACGGGTTTATAGCTCCTCACTGATGCATTGTGAAAGAAAGTCGAAGTCCCCCCGGCTCTAGCTTTTATTTATGCTCTCTTTCCGAGGCTCCCTTCTCCCCCGCCAAACCAAGAGAGCCAAGCAAATGGCTCATCTTCCCCCTGCATGTCTGACCTGCCTTTCTTCTGAAGAGACTGGAGGAGAGACAGTACAAGCGCTAGCCGGTGGGCTGCCTTTACTGCAGGCTTTTCTGTGCAGGCTGTCCCTCTCCTTTAAAACCGTGCATCCCTCCCCTCCGTGGCAGCAGCAGCAGCAGCAGCAGGCTGGCTGCTTCCATTCAGCCCCATTTGGTATGCATGAACACCACTGCTCCAAGCCAGGAGGTTGCTTTCTTAAGGAGGATCGGGGGCTAAGGCAGAACCCCTTTACTAGTCTTCCAAGTTCCGGAAACCCCCTGCCCTGACGGGACTGCAGAGTGCTGAGATGACCCTGGCATGTCAGAACTGTGGGGCACCCTGGGTTTTCTAAGCATTTGCAGGTGGACAGCTCCTTTTTTTCCTGGTGGAATTGGGAAAGAGTCATGAATCAAACTGATGCTCATCGCCCACTAAACTGGACCATTAGGAAGCTGTGCCATGCCGCTTTTCTCCCATCTGTCAGGCTTCTTAAGGTATTGTAATGTACTGACTTGACCTGCTCTTTTCCTCCTTTTCGAGGTGTTTCACTTTGGGCCATTGTGGTCCTTGGAAATACTCAACTTTCCTCAGGCACTGACACACCTTTTGGAGAACACCAATGCATGCCAATCTGCTTTTACAACTCCTTGCTTTGGAGGGGTCCCTCAGTGCCACCTCTGGAGCTCTGAGGGACCTTTGATAATGACAACGTGATCACTGAGAGTAGAATGAATTGGCTTCTTTTTTTTCCTGTTAGCTCTTTCTTATAAAATGGAATTAAATGAACTTCTTTAGGAGGGGGAAAGGACTGATGTGGGAGTGAAATTTTTTACTACATTGTGAGAGGTTTCTTAAGGGTCGGTCCCAGATATTTTCCCCTGTTGCCTTTATCCTACTTGCTTTTAAATTGAACCTAGGTGAGAGAACAAAGGAGTCTACCGATCTCTTTAAAACCGTAGGTAGTTCTTGATCAGTCCCATTTAAGAGCTAACACAGAGCAAGTCTTATCAGATATTGGTGCTTCTGGTACCCTCATTTTGAGCCAAATGTTAACAATTTTGATCTCCTAAGTCAAATCAAGTTACTTCTTGCAGAAACAAAGTAGTGTGAAAGTACCGTAAAACAGATATGGTGAATGGTCCATGAGCATGACTGAATCTCCTTATTTGCATTACATAAAAGAATATTGCAGCATCTGAACTAGTGCTGCTACACAACATTCCAAGATTTAGCTCTTTTTGAGGGTACACAACATCTTAGAGAAAATGGCCCACTGCTTCAGAATAGCCTCTTTCAAATCATCTGATTCACATGGAGGAAAATTAAAATAAGAGGTACATAAAATCTAAAATCCCCCCCAACAATGAGAATATCTGTGTTGCTTATTTTTAAACAGTGTGGTTGTTTCAGCATTTCATATCCATTTTAAAACTAAGAAGACCACAAAACCTATTAATTTTTATGTTGTATTTGCATTATTTAGTGTGACATTTTTATGTAGTTAGCCCTGGCATTATAGTCACAAATGTAACATGGACATTCATGGTTTGTGAAGTTAATTCTAAACCAGTTTTCTTCTCAAAATATTTTCCCCCTGAGTATATATTCAGATTGGGTTAAATTTGATCTTGGCTATCGGTGGCAACAAGAAATAGCATTCATTCTTCAACCCATTATCTTGATTTCTCACTTCTTACAATATACTATCTTGTATTGCCCATATGCTTTCACAAAAGGCATGCACTGGAATTGCATGCCATTTTTCCAAGGACCAGAATACAAACTGTCATGGAAGGTCCTCCCTGCCAAGAGCTTTATTTGGCAGGACGAGAGGATCCTTGGAGAAAACTGCTTTTACTGCTCGGGAGTGTGTATGGTAGGGAATGAGAATGAGGCCAGGAAGAAGGGAGGGGGTGGAAAGTGTCCGTTTCTCACCAGAATAATGAGCATGTACACTAACTCGAGCCAAGTTAAAGCAATCTGATTTGGGAGAAAAAAATTACAAGATGAAATTAATAGCAAACAAATTTGCAATTGGCTAAATTCATCCTACTAATACTACCTCCACCAGAGAAGAGGCTTAGTATAGGAAGGTTTTTGAGCTTTACCAATAATAAAATTAATGATAATGTTTTTGGAGGCTAAGCCAAACTCTATGCAATCTCATTCATTCTCACCTGCTGTAAGGCTGGATGACATTTACCAGTTAAGAATATAGACTAATCATTTGTGATTTCTGTTTTGTGATTCCAAGACCAATAGAGGTCACTTTGGCGCAATTTAACTTTCTTGAGATGGATACATTGTTTCAGAATGATTTATAGTTTGGAATCAAAAGATTGGGGTCCAAGTCTTGCTCTTCATACTTTTACTAGCGAGGTGAATATGAATATACCCCTCACCCTCTCTGTGCCTCATTTTTTGTATCTATCAAATGGAGATAATAACACACATACAACTTATCCCATAGTTTTGTTATAAAGAAAGTGCCTTTTAAAACGTAGAAGACTGAGTGAATATGAGTGGTTATCAGTACTTAGGTAGTCAAAGGGGGCTGTGACATGATTACTGTGGACAGTCCTTTAATGATACAGATTGTGCTTCACCCACGGGGCCTCTTGTCCATGTCCTCCCAAAAGTTCACCTGCAGAGATTCAGTTAGCATCCTGGGGACCTACTATACTAATGATACACTTGCACTCTCTTTCACTTTCTACCCATATCTAATGTATCTCCTTTTTTGATCATCCATTTCCCTAATGGTATCTGTTATAATAATTATGTCAGTTCAATATTTGTTATTGCTATTATCCTTTATATTATATGTGGATGACATGTTATTGACCTAGTGAGACCTTATTTCTCAAATATGCAGTTAGGCAAGTTGAGTCAGAGGTCAGTGTTTCTATGGCTCATCTGCTTGTATGATTTCAAAATCCATTTATTTTGGGCACGTCATTTAAAACAAGCAAAATTAAGCTGTATAGCATGAGTCATTTTAGTTAAATTTAAAACTATACATTTGACTTTGAAATAAAATGAAAGTGATGCATAAAACATAAATGACAAACCATTTACCATTTGCTGAGAAATCAAAAATAGAATCCATACACTAATTTTTAAAAAAATTAAGTATTTATTAAGCACTATCTATGTGTTAGGTATAGCAGATACAATGGAATTATCCTTACTGATATAATTATCCCTACTTATATTCTACTGTAGGAAACTAGATACGCAGATAAAGATATACACACACATACATACACACAACTTATATGTATGTATGTATATATATTATATAATTATATATAACATGTATATGTGTGTATATATATACATACATATATACATACACACAATTTGGGGTAGGAATGTATATGTATACAAACACATATACATATATACTATATGTATATCGATATGCATATATACCTACATATGTACATATATGCAGAATAAATATAAAGACATTAAATACCACATAGTTCAAGGAGGGTGCTAGAATCTGAGGGGATAAGGAAAGACTTCATTAAAATAATAATAGCTAACATTAATATAGTGTTTGCCAAGCAGTTTACATGTATTTTCTCATTTTATCTTCTCAACAATGCTGTGAAACATTATTCCTATTTTATAGATGAGGAAACTGAGAATTAAAGAGGTAAAATGACTTGCCAGGGTCAAACAACTAGTAAAATGTCTGAGGTAGGATTCTAACCCAGATCTTGCTATCTCCAGGTGAAGTGCTCTATTCATTATGCCATGCTGCTTCTCAAATAAATTGCAATAATATCTCATTTCCTTTGATGACCACTTCCAATTTTTCCCCTCTTCTCCTTCTCTGAGATGGAAGGGGGCAGAGAGGGGAGGGATAGTACAGCATAGTTACCATAAAACAAGCCTTAAAACCAGGAACACCTGAGTTCAAGTCCCACTCTATGTGCCCTTGGGCAAGTCACTTGACCTCTTACTTTTCTAGGTAACTCTAGAGGTTAGAGGTGTCCATCTGCCTTGATGAAGGAATTTTGCTCAAAATCACTGTATGTGTATTTGTTTAAACTATTGCAGCTTAAAACTGCTTTAAAACTTTTGAGATAGCCTGTATATGAATGTATTTATATAATTGATAATGATTGAAATTAGAGTAAAGGACTGTGCTGGATGAATCTTTGTTGTCCATGATTGACTGACCAGTTAAAATTTAAGATGTTCTATGTTGCTGAATGTCTGAGCAAAAGATAAGTAGGTAACAGAGAAAAGAGGATAAAAATCTCCATGGAAATCTTATTGCAATATGTCATCATGATGTGGCAGTGACCCTGAGTACCTTAGGCGGGTGCCAATGGAGAATAAGAAGGTCTGGCATCTCATACAAAGTTGGAAAAGCTTTGAGTAAGGGCCCAGCAACAGGCTGTCATCCAAAGATCAGTCTAGCAAAGTTCCGAATGGCTTAGTCCCAGAGTCAACCATTTGCTGAGAACTGTCAGAGCTTTCCTCTGTCTATACTCCTGGAGAACCCAGGTTCACCCGAACCCCACGATGAAGAATCAGAGAGGAACATTGGAGCTGCTCACCACCTCTTCTGTTCAGTAGATCTATTAACCATCTGGGCATCTAGGACTTTGTGGAAAATGGCTAAATGAACTTGAACAATTCAATGATTCAACAGGTAATATTTCTTCACTTCCCTGGTACTGCTTTGACCCAAAGTCTATTTTTCAGGTACCTGGTTTGCCAGTAGATACAAAACAGGACATGATGGCTTGATTTGATTTAGTTAAACTAAGTAACTCACAAATACCGAAAGGCTAGACTCCATCCAACTTTATTTCTGATGCTTTTCTTCCAGACATGCCTGTCTTTTCCAAGTTTAACAAAACTGTCATGTTAAGAAATAGCTTTATAATCTATTTTCTTAGTTTCTCATCCTCTGATAGAGAAAAGTGGTTCTCCTGAAAAATAGGAATACTTCATTTGAAGAATAATTTAAACTCATTCACTTTGGGGCTATACTTAAAAGTTCATTCTGTAACTAGAAATTTTTGGTTTTGTATTTTATACTTTTTTTACTTCCATCTCAAATTTTGAATTTGATTATGTTTAGAAATAACATTTAAATGTGAATTCCTGAAAATGTACATTCTGCTGGCAAAAGGGTAGAGGCTGTTTTGGGATGAATAGTTTTTAAAAATAGAACCCTGCTGATTTTTTTTCTTTTCTGTTTGCCTTTTACATCTGTCTCATGAGTTGGAGGATTTATTTTTACTATAAATGCCAAACAATAGAGTTTATTTTAATAAGAGACTATTCTTAGCATTTTTCATATTAATGCCATTCATTTCTGATATTCTAGAGTTGTTAATATATACAAGGTTATTGTTGTTATTGTTGTTCAACCAAGAAGATTTAATATATCTATTATGAGAGAAAAAGTCCCTGCCCTTATAGAGCTTGCATTCTATTGGGGAAGATCGCATATACATGAATATGTATTTAAAATCAACATGCTCTTTTTGGACAAGAGTTAGTCAACAAGTAATTATTAAGCACCTACTATGTGCCAATTACTGTGCTAAGTGCTGGGGATATAAAGAAAGGCAAAAGATAGTTTCTAGTCTCAAGAAGCTTATAGTCTAATGGGGAAACAACATGAAAAAAAACTACATACAAACAGGATGTGTATAGGATAAATTGGAAATGATCAATAGAGGGAGAGATTAACATTAAGGGGGGATGGGAAGGATTTTGTATAAGGTGGAATTTTTAGCTAGGACTTGAAGGATGTTAGAGAATCCAGGAGACATATATGAGGGGGGATATCATTTTGAGCACAGAGAGCAGTTAGTGAAAATGCCCAGAGTCAGGAAATGGAGTGTTTTGAATAAGGAACAGCAAGGAGACCAGTGTCACTGGATTTCTGAATACTTAGAAAGAAGAATAAAGAGGAGTTAAGGTGTACAAAGATTGGAAATATAGGAAAGGGGCAGGTTGTGAAAGATGTTGAATGCCAAATAGAAGATTTTCCATCCTAGAGCACATAGGGATTCAATAGAATTTATTGCAGGGGGAGAGGGGAAAAGGAGGAATAACATGGTCAATCCATGTTTTAGGAAGTTTAATTTGACAGCTGAGTGGAGGATGGACTTGAGTGGGGAGAAAGTTAAGGTAGGGAGACCTCAATTGGAATAGTACAGGAATGAAGTAATGAGGACCTGGACCTCAGTGTGACAGTGACAAAGAAGAGAAGGGACATATACCAGAGATGTTATATAGGCCAAATTGACAGGACTTGTTCCTATACTGAATGGGGGATGGGGATTGAAAATGAAGAGTTGAGGATGACATGTAGGTACTAAGTATAGGTGAATGAGAGATGGTGGTGCCTTCAATGGCAATAGGGAAATTCAGAAGAGGATAGGATTTGTGGGCAAAGATAAGGCACTAGCAGTTAAGGGAATCAAAAAATGCCTCATTTAGCAGGTGATATTTGAACTGAGCTTTGAAGTGAAAGCAAGGAGGAAATGCTTTCCAAGCATGGGGCACAACCTATAGAAAGACATAGAGATAGGAGATGCAATGCGGGGTGTGCAAAGTCTTGCAAGAAGAAGTTTGGTTAGAACATAAGATGCATGAAATGGAGTACTTACAGTAAGTCTGGGAAGGTAAGTTGAACAGCAGATTCTAGTACCAGGTCCGTTGATGATTTAATTCTAAAAATTCTCTTAATCAGGCCTTACCTCAACTTCTTCATTTACTCAGCATATGTAAGACAGCATGATATAATGGAAAGAGTATTTCTGCCTCTGGAGAGTCAGAGGACCTGGGTTCAAATTTTACTCAGACACTTAAGACTTGGCTGGCCTTGGGCAGGTTTATTATCCTTTTTGAGCCTCAATTAACAGATCATTTTTGAACCAAGAAACTCAGATAACTGGAAATTTTCTGCAGCACTTTTCTGCATCCTGTTGTGAGAGAGACAAATAACAAGGAAAATAGCTGGTGAGTTTTCAAAGAAAAAAAAAAGCAATGTTTGCAACATATCATAATTTACTGCAGCATTCAATACCCTCTACATCAATAGTAGAACATGGTTATATGTCTTCTTCATAGTAACTTAGAATGGTGTGATAGACAGAATATTAACTAGATGTCAGAAGACTGTATTTGTAGGTTCAGCACCACTATGTACCCTGTAACACTAAACTCTCTGAGCCTTTTTCCTATTCTATAAAATGAAAATATTAAGGTTTGTCCTGAGGATAAAATAAGATGAAACATGTGAAAGCATTTTTGAAATAATAAAGTACTGTACTTTTATTATCATAATTACCATCTTGATATATGATGATATATACACATAATATATGATCCTTTAGAACCATCTGAATCATGAAAGTAACTTTAAATTATGTTCAGAATACATTGTGTTAAATATATTTGTATTAGATTCCAATTATTTGAAAACTACTTATCTTTTTGGGAGCAAGAGTCACTTCCAGCTCTAAAAATGATGATTCTAGAATATTTTATTCAATAACTTTGCTGGATGAACAGGAGTTTACTGTTTCATGAAGATTCTTAGTAAAAATCTTGTGTTTTTGATGACATGATGGGAAGAATATTGCCCTTAGATCAATATTACCAATCTCCTTGAAGTTGAAAAATCTTGGGGTGTTTTTTTGTTTTTTTTTTAAATAGATTTTTATTGATTTTTTTCACATCACTTAAACTTAACCTATATCCCTCCCATAGAGTTATCTGTTAAAATAAAGCATTTTTTTTAAATAAAGGAAAAATACAAAGGGGGGAAATTCAGCAAAACTACAATCCATTAGAAAAACCTAATATTATCTTGATCATTCTATATGCCTATACCCATCCTCCCTCCCCCATTTCCCCCAAAATACCACAAAGTAATTTGGTGAACTATTTTTTCCACATATATTCTTTGGAGCTAAGCTTGTTCTTTGTAATTGTGCAACAGTAATTTCTTTATTGTTTTGTGGTGGCTAGCCATTGTAATATATTGTTTTCCTCACTCTGTTACTTGAATTTACATTAATTCATGTAACTCATGTCATGTTTCTCCATATTCATCATGTTCAACATTTCTCATAGCAGTCATATTCTACTACATTCAGTTTATTTAGTCATTCCCAAACTGATAGGCATATCCTTTGTTTTGAAGTCTTTGCTACCCAAGTATTTCTATATGTATTTTTGTGTATCATCAACCCTTTTTTGTTGATGACTTTTGAGGTGTATATCTCTAGCAATTGGATCATTAGGTCAAATGGGGGGAAATCTTGAAACTTAAATACTAAAATAGGAGGCAGCGGTGGACAAATTCTCTCTCTTTCCCTCTCTCTCCCCGTGTGTGTGTGTGTGTGTGTGTGTGTGTGTGTGTGTGTATCAAGATAAATAGCATATCCAGAATAACAAGGAAAAGGCATTCAGAAATTCCCAAAACAGCATCAAAACAAAAACAAAAACCAAGCCAGCAGGTTCACATCTTCAGATATTCATTGGTATTATATTATGAAAACAACACAGTAACAACTATAAAAAGGGAAGGTAGCAAGGGTAATAAATAAGGTGAATTTGAAATCCCAATGTAGCCCGGTAAATTTGTCTTCGTGGGTATCACTGAGGCTTGACCAACTTTTAAGTGATACTTAAATCCTAGTCATTACATATTATCTAGTTGAAGCCCTGGAAAGAGGTAGGGGGAAAAAGTACTACATGGTATACTTCAAATGTACGACTCAGCTCAGGGTTCTGCATTCTCTATTGCCTGACAGGTGGCTTTTTGAGAAAGTGATGCAAGTAGCTTTATGGAAATTATGAGTCAACCTAAGTTTCTCTAGAGAAGTCTTCATTTTGGTAATCTCAGTTGTGTTAGAATGAATGAAAGCTTCTGACTCTCTGAGGATTAAATGGGAAGGTGACCAAAATCTTGAAGTCTTGGTTTGCTGGATTTTTGAAATACCTCCTTCAGGGGAAAAGATCTGCCTTATGGGTAAAGGATATAGCATTCTTTGCTACATCTTCAGATCTGTTTGCCCTTTCCCCATCTCTCAGCATCAACTCAGAATTCTCCAGTTAGCTCTTAAACTAGCTAGATTCCATTTTTAAAAGGAAAAGATGTCTAAATACAACAGAAAGCCTTATTTTTTTTCAAATGGAAAAGTATTCTATTAGCTATTTACTCCTATTTTGTTTCGTTGAGAGGAGGAACTTTAGGCTTGGCATCATTAAGCCTAAGGGGCAAATAAAGTGTTAAAAATAATTAATTCTGTAATACACTTAGAAAAACTTAAAACACCATACATATGTAAGTTATTATTATTACTGTGAATAATAAAGATTTTTATACAGATTAAGCTATTTTCATGATGATATCAGAAGCTCTTTTTATTTTTATTTTTTTGTTTTTTTGATGAGGCAGTTGGGGTAAAGTGACTTGCCCAGAGTCACACAGATAGTAACTGTTAAGCATCTGAGGCCAGATTTGAACTCAGGTACTCCTGATTCCAGGGCCAGTGCTCCATCCACTGCACCACCTACCTGCCCCCAGAAGTTCTTTTTAGATGAGTTGTGATAGACCTTATTCTGGAGAGCTAAAATGCCAATTCTTTTATTTGTTCATTTTCCTTTTTTCCTTCATTTATATGATTTTCCATCCATATGTTGAACAGATTGGTATATTTTCTTTTTCTTTACTTCTTTAAATTTTATTTTTTATTCTAAATCTAAACACCAAAAAGAGCATTTTTTCATGTACCCAGCAGAACACACACACACACACACACACACACACACACACGCACACACACACACACGCACACACACACACAGGATTGCCCAAGGAACCATGAATCTCCATTTCATACTGCTTACATTTTTAAATGGTATGTAAAAATTCCATAATTCTTTCAAAACTGTCTAGCTTGACTGTGCCTCCTTCTAACCTTCCTTCAGAACATTTTTAATGGCACTCTTTTTTTGATATCATTCTTCTAACCTTTCCTTCCCCATACTCCCCCAGTTAAAAACAAGGTAGGAAGAAGGAAGGAAAGGAATAAAACATTTATTTATTAAGTGCCTACTATGTGCCAGGAACTCTGCTTACCACTTGGGAAATATTATCTCATTTCATCCTCATAATAACTGGTAGGTAGGTGTTTTTATTATCCTCATTTGGCAGTTGAGGAAACTGAGACAAACAGAGGTTAAATAATTTGTCCAGGGTCACACAGCTAATGTCAGGTTGGATAATGACAATTGGGGCTTATAAATTCTTCTAGGACCCTGGGACACTATTTGTCCATGCCAAGAGACTTAAACTGATTTAGAGCAACTAGGTATAGTCATAAGATTTTAACTATCTTGAGATTCAGTTCTATCCTAGCCATATTAGTTTTACCTTTTTTAACCTGAAAATAACTATCTTAGAGAACATATATGTAGAGTAAGAGATAAATTCTGATTTCTGTCTATAATCCATAACTATTACACTATACGCTGTAAAAAGCAGAACTTTCTTTTCCCTGGTGTTGCTCTGAATATAACTAAAAGACCTTTTGGAGATTTACAAAGAATTTTAATTATATATAATACTAATAACCATTATGCTCTATAAAACACTGCACTTTTTTCATTTCCCTTGAATCTCAAAGTAAATTTTAAAAATTATTTAAAATTTTCAAAACTGATTTAAACATTTTTTTATTTTTAAAGATTTTCCCCTTTTTTAATCCCTAGAATTTTTTTCCCAAACCTCAGTTCTTGCTAGACTTCAGCTAGTCTATTCAACTTTTTTTTTTTTTTTAGTGAGGCAATTGGGTTTAAATGACTTGCCCAGAGTCACACAGCTAGGAAGCATTATGTGTCTGAGGTCACATTTGAACTCAAGTCCTCCTGACTCGAGCACTGGTGCTCTATCCACTGCACCACCTAGCTGCCCCCATTTAACTCTTTTGTACTCATTCTTGATTTCATTATTCCTCTTTGTGTCTTTTCTATGTATCCCTTTAAAATCTTTGCTCATCTTAGGTATTTTGAGGTGAATTTGTCCTTTATGCCTCTTCTTTTTCTTCTTTTGAATCTCTCCCTTTTCTCCAGTTTACATGGCTAACCCCATAGCTTAGACTCTAATCACCTTTTATCTTGGACTGTTGTATTAGCCTCCTAATTGGAATCATGAATATAGCATTGAACTGGGAAATTGAATACTTGAGTGACTCCAGACAAGTCACTTAGTCTCTCTGAAGCTGCATTTTCCTCATCTGTAACACCTACCCCACAGGGTTGTTATGAGAAGCAAATGAGATAACATATGTAAAGTGCTTTATAAATCTTAAAGAGCTATAGGAATGCTAACTAGTAATTAATTAGTATCCCCAACTCAAACTTTTCAACCCTCCAACGCTTTCTCCCTGCAGATACCAAAGTGATTTTCTGACATGTCAGATCATTACTTTCAGTAATTCAGTAAACTGCAGTGACTCCCTATTACCTCTAGAAGCAAATGTAAACTCAGATGTTTGGTGCTTAAAGCCCTTCCCAATCTGACTGTATTCTACCTTTCTGGGTGCTTTTCTGATGCTCCTGGCTGCACTGCCTCCTCCATCAATTATTTTGTGTATATTTGCTCTCTCCCTCTCTCTCTCTCTCTCTCTCTCTCTCTCTCTATATATATATATATATATATATATATATATATATATATATATATACATACACACATACACACACATAGATATATCTATGTGTGTGTGTTTACGTGTCTATGTCTATGTGTATATTTATGTATATGTACATATTTATATGTACATATATGTGTGTATATGTACATATATGTGTGTATATGTATGTACGTAAGATTTGTCTCCCCAGGCTAGACTAATATGTCCTCTAAGGTAGAGCTCATTTCATCTTTCTTCCTTGCATCCTCAAAGAATAGCACAGTTTATGGCACATTCTAGATGATTAATAAATCCTTGATTAATTGACTCCTTTCCAGGTGATTTTTCTCCTCTGTATCACTTGACATTTCTTCCACCATTGTTAGGAAAATCTCTATATGTGTTTTATGTAAGCTCCTTGAAAGTAGAGACTATTGATCCAAGATTGCGGAGTAAGAAGTAAGTTGCTCTTACCCTCCCTTATCAACCTCTGAAAGCCCAGAAAATATAGCCACAGTAAAAACTCTGGAACAGCTGAACCAGCAGAAAGGTGCAACAGTCCTATAGTCCAGGAAACTTGAGGAATTAATGGGAAAGGACATTTTTGCCCTAGGGGAGGGTATGAAGTACAGAAAGGGAGATGTCCCAGAAAGTTAGCCGAAAGCCCCACTTCAGCATACCAAGGGGAGATCCTGAAGCCCAGGTGGTGGAGCAGACAAGCACCAACACCAGGACCCCTGAGTGCCTCAATATGGGCAGGGGGACCAGTAGAAATGGGCTCAGAAAACCACCACGTGCCATAGCATTCTCTGGAAACCAAGTTTCCTGGTGCCTCAGCAAAAGTCTGGGAAACACAACTCCAAGAGGGAAAGCCCCAGGTGGAGAAACATCCTTCAGTAGCAAAACATCCATCTGCAAGGAGCTAGCAACCTCCAGGGGCCAGACTACCCAACCCTACCCCTAGAGCCCCAGTGTTGCTTATTCCAACCCAGCACCAGGTAAACTGCCAGAATCCTACAGCCTCCAACTGCCAACACTGGGGGCCCTAGCTCACAAAACCAGTGACTAGACCCCAGGCTCCCAGCACAAGAAGCTTGGGTCAGTGTCCCCTGCTCCCCAGTAGGAAAGCTCAATTTTGTTAAAGGCTGGGAAATAAGCAAACACCATGAGCAAAAAGAAATGTACCATAGATTCTTACTATGGGAACAGTGAAGATCAAGGCAGAAATTATGAAGAGGACAACATTGCCAATAAACCCACATCTGGAACCTGAAAAGGGAATATGAACTGATCTGAAGCCCAAAAAGCCTTCTCAGAAGAGCTCAAGAAGGATTTTAAAAGTCAAATAAGAGAGGTACAACAAAAACTAGGAAAATAAATGAGAGGTATGCAAGAGAGAGTCAATAGCTTGGAAAAGGAAGGACAAAAATTAGCTGTAGAAAACAAATCCTTAAAAATACAATTGGCCAAATAGAAAAAAAAAGTACACCGAAGAAAACAACTCCTTAAAAACAGGAACTCCTTTCCAAACAGAAAAGAAGACACAAAAACTCACTGAGGAGAAAAACTCCTTAAAAAATAAAATGGGCCAAATGGAAAAGGAGGTACAAAATCTAATAGAAGAAAACAATTTGTTAAAAAAGAAAGTATTTAGCTTTGTTTTTGCATCCCTGGTGCTTATCACAGTGCCTAGAACTTAGTAAGTAATTAATAAATATTTGTTGAATTGAATTAAATAAAAAAATTATATCCAAATGTCAAATGCTGTTGACTCAAGGTGATATCACTGTGGAACATTTCAGACCTCATCTTTGATTTTTCTGAAAAATATTAAGTATTATATATATGATATATATATAATTTCTAAAGATATTATGTATATATGTATATATATATATATATAATTTCTAAAGATCTTTCTAGACTTCTGAGAATAATCTGCTAGAAGGGTAACTGATAGATAATGACAAACTGAGAGCAAAGATCTTTAATTAGGCAAATGTATTGAGAGCAATAACTAGAAATTTAACAAATTTAACAAAGATTACTTAAGATTGCTTTCTCATTCACTGAAACCATTAGTGCTAGGACCCACCCAAAATACATACCCTCTTCCTTTGAAAGAGAAACACTTGCTCAGCTTGCTTTCATTTAGATGCTCAATGAAGATCTATGATCAATTAGTTAATATGCATTTATTAAGCACTTATTATATGCCAGACATTGTGCTAAGTGCTGGGGGTACAAAGAGAAACAAAAGACAGTCCCTTCAAGGAGACCATGATTTAATGGAAATCATAATCTACTGGAAGAGATGTTCAAATCTCATGGGAGGATTAATTCCTCTAGGGAAGAAATCAAGGAGGAATGGGATGAAGTGTTAGCCAAGACTCATTATATTCCTTGGTCATGATTCCTATAATTGTTATCTATAGGTGGATGTTCCTATAAATGAAATCTTGGAGCAATGAGTCATGCCAAAGAGCAAGGGGAGTGGGGGAGAGACTGTCAGTTTGCACATCTCTTTTGCTATCAAAATGGCTTCAATATACATTAATGATAAATTAAAGTGTTTCTGGCAGACTTGAGCCTAAATTTCAGATTAGAGTATTAGTATTAATATTTTTGACATCACAGATAAGATTTAAACTATATTTGGGAGTATTGGTTCATTTGGTTGATTAAGGAATTTGAACTTGAGATAATTTTCTAAGAGCCAAGGTTTCAAGTAATTAATTGAATAAATTATTTTGTACCTGGAAAAAGTAAGACATGATAAAGTGGTTATTCTAGGAATAAGTAATGATTTTATGGTGCCAGATGTCTGCTTCCAAAATATTTACTCAAAGAGAAAATGTGGAATTAAAATTACACCTCATTCACTGGTTATATTAGAGGAAGAATGCTTTCTAATTTAGTGGAGGCACATTGATAGATTTCTTTTTACTAATTTAGTGGGCTTATTTATATGATGAAATGTAGAGAACACTATTTAGCAACAAGTTAAAATGCATGCCAACACTGCTTTTACTCTGTCCTTTGAAAGGGGGCACGTGCTTTTAACTAATGTCTAGAGATATGGGCAGATAAGATAAGAATATGTAAACCCAAACCTTGGTAATCTTGGCACATCTCTCCTGGCCTTTCTGTATTAAATGGCAAAGGTGCCTTTGGACCTTTGTTTCACTATCACTTGGTTATTTTACAGTGATATACAGTAAATAGCCCTTAGAGTAGTCAAATGTGAATATCAGTTTATCAGATTCTTCCTGGAAAATTGTCTTGAATCTAAATAAATCTCATATGAAAAGGTCATAATCATAGATTGTTTTCATCTGTTTTACCCTGTATTGGAGAAGACCAGATAATGTATGTAACTAGAAAGATAATTGATAATTGCTTGTCTAGGTAATCTATATGATTATTTAGCTGTTTACTATAAGAAAATGTTGCTGAGAATGAGCTGGCAGGGAGGCTTCTATCAGAAATTTGTGCTCTCTAGTATTATATCAAGGCAGGGAAAAAATATGACAGTTTCAACATTATGGCCTGACAGTTTAACCTGTGAAGGTATAGAATGCTTTCTGCAAGCCTAATGATGGGAGACTTTAAAAACTTTCCCCTTAACACCAGCCATTTGGGTGATATGGGAAATGTTTTCACTAAGAAACAGAGGTAAGTTACCAAATGCAACTGAGAGTGGTTTCACATTAGACTTCTTTTCTTTTTCATTTACAATACAAAATTTTGAAAGGCTGCTCATATTTGAAAAGCCAGATGAACAGCCTCCATAAGGCAAAAATCAGAAAGAAAATTTTCTCATCATATTGTCAGTCATCATCTATAAGACATTTGAATTGTATCCAGTTAGGCTGAAAATGTTTGAATGATCGTCATTGCTTTGTGAACAAAATAGCCGCATATATTTACTTTTTGACTGATAGTATTGGATGAAATATTTATTATTTGACTTATTGGGCTTTTCTCCAAACAAGAACTATTTGTTTAAAAATAATGCAGCATTGAATTTACATGAACAAATGAATGAATAAATTAAAGAAAATATCTCACCTCAATGAATTCAATTCTGTAAACATTTATTAAATATCAACTATGTACACAGTCCATGAACGAAAGTAGAAAATATTTTAGATGTTCAGGTTTTATATATGCATGTGAGGAATAGAATATTCCAGGACACATTTACTTATTTATACAGAGGATTAGGTTAATGTGTTTTGTCTAGGATGTAACTAAAGAAAATTCTGTATCATTTCTGGATTATTTAGGTAATGTAGACAAATATGTTGTGCTTAGATTAGACGTTGTGCTTAGAGATTAGATGGAGACTTTTTCCATTCCTACTCTCAGGATGTTGAATGTCATTGGACAAGGTCAAGCAGTCATGCTGACTGGATTCACTATGAGTTTATGCTATTAAAGCTCACTTAAGCCCTTGCCACATAGAAATCCTTTGATTCTTACTTACTTAATTTTGTTTTATCACTTTCTACTCCACCTACAGGCTGTTCATGTCTTCCTATCTCTCACCAGGTCTCCTAAATTATCTGCCCCCTCACCATCTGAGCAGAGACCTTCATTTCCTAATATGCTGAGAAAATAAAGTCCTCTTGTCATAACATTCCTCTTTTCTCCTATTCTTTACTTCAAAAACCCCTTAACATCATCCCCTATTCTCTTTTCCATTGCTCTAGTTTCTTATTAAGAGATTGCTTTTCTGATTGCCAAGGAGAGAGGTGCTTCTACTTTTTCCTTTGAACCTATCTACTCTCAACTCTTCTGGGTGTCTGCTATTTTTTATCACTCTTCTTCTCTCATTTACAATTTTTCTGTATCTACTAGCTCCTCCCTTGCCATATAAAAAATATGTTTCAGTCTACTCCATCCAAAACAACAACAGCAACAGTAACAACAAAACAAGCGAAACCTTTTACTTGATCCCACCACTCCACCAGGTGGTATCTCATTAGATAGCACAGGTTCAACTTATCAGCTCTGTGCAAATGACTCCCAAGTCTGTATACTCATAGTCCCTCTCCTGAGTTCTTCTCCTTCATTTCCAGTTGTTTGTTGGACAGTTCTACTCAGATACCTCAACTTCAACATGTCCAATTAGAGCAAATTGTCTTCTCCCCTAAAAATCTCCCATCTCCTCCAAGCTTCTATTTCTGTTGAGGCATCACCAACCTTCAAGTTACACAGATTTACAAACCTAGAATTATCCTTGACACTTCTCTCTCATCTCCTATATCCAACTAATTACCATGTCTATTAATTGTACTTCTATATCTTTTATATCTATTCCATCTTCTTCACTTATATGGCTACAATCATAGTTCATTGCTTTTTGCCTAGATTTTTATGACTTATGATATGATCTTCCTACTTCCATTCTCTACCTTTTCCTAGTTACATATCATGTAACTGTCAAAATAATTTCTTAAATTATACATATGTAATTTGTTGCTGAAGAATCTTCAGTGGTTCCCTTTTGCCTCTAGGACAAAATAGAAACTCTTGTTTGTCCTCTAAAGCCTTTCACAGTCTCACTCCAGGCTCCTTTTATAGACTAATTTCCCATTATTCCTCATTCAAATATTCTACATTCTCCAGCTAAACTAGCCTATGTACTGAATCCTCCAAATTTAGCCTCCTATAGCTAGCCTCCTACTCTCATGGAGGCTGTGACTCATGTCTATAATGTATTTTCTACTCACTTCCACTTCTAAAACTCCTTACCTACCATCACTGCCATCTCCTTAGCAATCCTTTCTTTAATTAATAGTATTTTCTCCCTTCATAAATTATTATAACTTTGTGTATATCTTAATTTATCTCTAGAATGGAATATATGTTCTTTGATGGCAAGGAGTGATAGACATTCATCTTTATATCACCAATTGCTTGCACAGTGGCTTGGACTTAGTATGAATGAATGAATTTTCATTTATTATGCACTTAATATGTGTAAAGCATTGGGGATACAAAATAAAAATACATTTTCTGCCCTCAAGGGGCTCACATTCTAATGGGGGTAGACAACATATATAGGAGGATTCAGCTGCAAAATTTGATGGATAGATCCCATGGCATAGCATCAAAGCAACTGGTGATGCCTCTTTAATGGAGTTTCCACTGATAAAATCATATTCAATTCTAACATTTAACCATTTGATAGTGCTCAGGACCAAGGTGGCAATAACTTTATTTTCTGGACCTTTATTAGCTTTGTTTCTAGGCAACATCTCTCTAACAGGTGATTCTAAGGATTTTGGTTACAACCGATGGGCTAGAAATGGGGTTGGTGGTCCAGGAAGTTCTAATACTCCCGTGGTTTTAAAGTTAGCTGTCCATTAGTGGCACTTCATCAGCAGTTAGTATTGATTTTGGTGAAAAAAGTGGATCCCTTCTCTACAGCAATTTATCCCGTCATTGATAGCTGTGTGAACTGGGCATAGGATCAGTGGCCTTGGGAGCAAGACCTAAGACCCAACTACTCCCAAGTATTTCTCCATCCAGATCTCAAGGAAAGTGACAAAGTGGTGTTAGTATGACTTACCTTCAAGTCATCTCTCCTTCAGCTTCCCTTGCTATTATATCATGGATGGCTTGCCTGCTCTGCGCATGAGAGTTGGTTGGCAGTTGATGGCAATGGCTTGTTCTCTCCTCAAAAGAAGTTGCTTCCTTGTACGTTGGCTGCAGGTACTGGGTGGGGACACAGTGTGATGCTGGACAATTACTGGGTAGTCACTGAGCTTTCTTCCAGCTCCAGTTCTTTCATTCCCATGAAAGAAAGCCTTACTGTCTGATGCTTTTAAATATAGGGAATATCTCTCTATAAGCCAGACAAGTTTTTCTTCTTAATGAAGGAGCTTAGGAAATGCCTATGTTGTCATCGTTGTTGTGAAGTGGAAAGACTGCCATTGACATATCTGCCACTAACTTCCCTGTGTTACTTTAATTCTCTGATTTTTCCCCTTATCTACAAAACATAGAGAATTAGATGAGATCTCTAAGATCATTTCTGGTCCTAGAATTCTATGATCTAAGCAGTAACAGATAAATGGAAAAGGCATCCATTTAATATCTTAAAGATGCACAAAGTATTTACTCTTTATTGAAAATGTTTTTAGTCAACAGGAATCTAAGAGTTAGGAGCAATTTCATCATAGTAGAATTTGAAAGCAATCAGCTTTGATGTTGTATAGTAATATTAACTTGAGTCTGTGCTTAGAGGCTAGTTTTGCATAGTGAATGGTCTTGCAATGGCATAAGAGTAATAGGTATTAGATAATATGTAGGGTAATAAGGCAGGGAACACTTACAATGTTTTTTTTTTCTTTCACTCAAATATTAATACATTTACAAAATATTTTCCTGTAATACCTATATTCACAAGCAGAACGACAATTCACATTTAGACTTGACCATGCTAAAAATGCTACTGTAATAATTCAGCTACCCCCTTAAAACATCTGAATCCTTGTGTGCAATGGATAGCATATTGCACAAACTGGAAATTCAATGAACAATTCATGTCCCACTCCCACTCCCACTTTCAGCAACTTTAGAGTCTATGTTTGGTGTCAAGTTAAAGATGAAACCCCCTCTGGGCTGCTCAGTCATCCCCTGGGTTACTACCTGGGACTTCTATTGACCCTGGGGTATTCAGGATAGTTTTACAGGATCCAGAAGTGCTCTGTGATGTTATGGAAAATTAAAGTCCCTTTAGGAAGAGGCACAAGTGTCCTATTTCAACTATGCAACTCAAGAATAAAGAAGTGACAGTACTATTATAATCTGCCCTAGTCAAACTGCAGAAGTGTTGTGCTCAGTTCTGAGTGCCATATATTAGACAGGATATGGATAAACTGGAGAGCATCCAGAAGAAAGAAATCAGGGTAGTGAGGGGGCCTTGAATTCCTGTCATGTGAGAATCTGTTGAAGATTGCACAAACGTTTCTTTGCCATATTCATTCTAATACCACACTCAGGTTCATTGGAAACAGATTAGGAGATAATTGGGATCAAGCACTAGCTTTACATTTATAGGAAGACCATGAAGCTGTGGAAGTGAACTCTTCTGAAAAATGAAAATAGGGTTTAACTGGAAGTATTTAAGAAAAAAGAAAAGAGAAGTGATTTAGGTTATTTATGTATATTATGTATATTTATGTTATTGATGAATATATGAATGAAGGAACAAATGAATGAGCAAGTGAATGATGGAAAAAAAATGTATTAAGCTCTTTGGATGTGCCAAGTACTATGCTAAGTATGGGTGATAGAAATGCAAAGGCTAAAGCAGTCTATGTTGTAGGAATTTGCATTCTAAGAAGGGGAGACCATACATCTATGGGTGTGGTGCCCCTCAGACTGCTTGCAATCTTGTGAACTTTGAGTAGAATCAACTTAACAATTTATTTCAATAAACATTTATCAAGAACCTACTATGTGCCAGGCACTGTGCTAAGCAATAGGGATACAAAGAGAGGCAAAAGACTGTCCCTGTGAAAAAGTTACCAAAGTAAGTCTTTAAGTTCACTATATGAATATCTTGGGAAAATGACCTCCTGATCATTTCCACACATGCTGCCTGCACTCGGAACATCATCTTTATCCTTCCCCCTTAATCCCCATCCCAACCTTGAACTCTACTCCTGAGACCTCCATCTCAGAGAGATGAGTTTTTGTCTTGTCTTGCCTAGAACCAAAGGTACTTCCTGGCCACCTCCACACCAAACCTACCTTGCCTATCATGTCCCTCTCTACTTTCTTTCATATGTTGTCTTCCCCACGATAATGAAAGCTCCTTGAAGGTAGAGTTATTGTTGATTGATTGTATTTGTATCCCCAGCATTTAGGATAGTATCTGGTAAATTAAGAAATGCTTGTTGACTGACTGACTATCCATAGAATCATAGGATCATAGACCAAGACCTGGAAGGTAAATCAAAGGCCTGCTTGTCCAAACTCCTCATTTCACAAAGCAGAAAACTGAGGCCAAGGAGTTGAGTGATGTGTCAGGGTGGCCGCTATCATAACAGTTGCCTTACTTGGAAGTATGGAGTTTATGAAAAATCATTTACTAATCATTATATGATAAGCACTGTGCTAGGAATACAAACAAACAAAAAAGAACAAACTTAGCTTTCAAGAACTTTATATTCTAATGAGGGAGATAATACACTGATTGGAGTGGTGGTCAGGGAGCATCACTTTAGTCCAAAAAGTGAGGGATGGTGAGTGTAGCCCTGTGGCCTTTGAGGAATAGATTGACACACCCCTTCCAAAAACAATAGCAAGTTGATTTGATCATGAACTTCCAGAATTTGGTGATGGGGATTGGGGCAAGGCAGAGGGGAAGTATTAGTGTGTGGGGGGGAATGGGGGAAGCGGGGTATAACCTACCCAGAAAGGTTTCTGATGAGTTTTCAAGATAACCAAAGAGTAGGGCATGAAATGAAGTACAGTTGTGGCCGATGTGAAACACATACCAATCAGGATACTGGGCCCCAGAGAATTTCTAGAAATGAACAGGACATGGTCTCTTATCCTGGTGGCAAGTCTGCTGGGAAGATTGTTGAAAAGACAGCCAAGAAGTAAGGAGAGAGATTTTTTTTTTATTTTGTTAATTTATTTTGAGTTATCAAGCAATCACTTCCATAAGCTTTTGAGTTTTAAATTTTTCTCTCCTCTCTCCACTTCCCTCCCCAAAATGGCACACAATCTGATATAGGTTATACATATATATTCCTATTAAATATATTTTCTCATTAGTCATGTTGTAAGGAAGAATTAGAACCAATAGGAGGAACCACAAGAAAGAGAAAGCAAAACAAAATAAAGAAAAAAAAAGAGGGAATAGTATGCTTCTATCTGCATTCAAACTCCATAGTTCTTTCTTTGGATGTGGATAGCATTTTCCAACCCCGAGATTTTTGGAAATGTCTTAGATCCTTGCATTGCTGAGAAGGACTAAGTCTATCAAAGTTAGTCATCAAACAACATAAGAGAGATATTGTTAAAAGACAATGTTAGGGTTCTGCTGAAGTTTGAAAAATACACTTGAAAAAATACAATTCTTGCCTTGTAATTCTAGATTTCTTTCTATTATGCATTTTTTAAACAATATCTTTGCCAGTAGAAATAGAGTCCTATTTAACAGAGCTTTGAGGTAGATTTTTGGGGGAGAAAAGTCCTAGAACATTAAAATTGTAACTCTACAATTTTTTGGCTCTGAAAAAAATGAAATCAATAGGGATATTGCTTGGAATAAGTGCAACATTAGAATGAATATGGCTAAGAAATCTTCCTGTGATGAATTCTGATTTTGGAAAAGTGTAATAAGAGACTAGTTTTTTGGCCAGAATATTCCCATTTTGGAAAAAAAAAAGTTATTTTAAATAGAAAATATACATATAACATCTAACAAAGTCCAAATTCTAGTCTCTAAATACTAAAATCCTACTATTAACCAATCAACAAGCATATTTTTTAAGTGACAGCTGTATGCAAAGTATCCTCAATGAGTTTTGGAGGAAGACAGTACATATGCGTGTGTATACACACACATATATATGCAATGGAGAGGATTGGGAGTTTGATGTAGAAGGTGGCATTTAAGCTTTGAAACAAATTAAAGATTCTAGCAGGCAAAGATGAGGGGAGAGGGTACTCCAGGCATGAAGGATATCCAATGGAAAGATATGGAGACAGGAGATGAAAAGACATGAATGATTATGTTTGCTTATATTGCAGAATGCAAAAATAAGAGTAACATACAATGCTGGGAAGATGGGTTGGGGCAGGTTTTGAAGGCCTTTAAATGTCAAAGAGAGGACTTTATATTTGATCTAGGAGTAATAGAAAGGCACTATAGTTTATCGATAAGGGGAATGATGTGATTAGATATGTGTTTTAGGGAAATAATTTTGGTTGTCGTATGGGGGAAGGAAGATCAAGGGAAGATTCTTGAGGTGAACATACCAATTAATGCCAAGTGAAAGGTAATGAAGCCTTGAACCAGGATGGTAAATATGAGAGTAGAGTTGTGGTGGGCAGAATCAATAAATTTTGGGAAATGTTTGTATTTGAGGAGTGAAAGAAAGTAAGGAGTCAAGGATGACATTGAGGATTCAACCCTAGTGGAGTGGTGGTACTCTCAATAGAGATGGGGGAGTTAGAACAGATGGGTTTGAGGAAAAAAAGTTAATCAGTTCTCTACTTTGAATTTGTTGAGCTTGAGATGCCCATGGAACATCTAGTTTGAAAAGTCCAGTTGGTAGTTGGTACTATGTACAAAGCACCATGTTAGATGCTGTAGAAGAAAAAATTTAGATAAAATACAACCCTTGCCTTCATTGGCACCCTATTCTATCATATGTTACAGTAGGATATAATAATGCAGAGATAAAATTATAGTCCCTGATGTTAAAGAACTTACATTCCATAGAATATATATGACAACTATAAAGATAAAAACAATATAAGGTAGGGAATGATAGAAGCAAAAAGAAAAAAATTACATCCAGAAAAAGTGAATAATGTTTCACAGGAGAGAAAGGGAAGGAGGAAGGGAGGGAGACACACACACACACACACACACACACACACACACACACCACCCTCACATACAGAGAGAGAGAGAGAGAGAGAGAGAGAGAGAGAGAGAGAGAGAGAAGGATAAAATGTGAAGTAAGCCCTATAGGAAAAGAAGAATTCTAAAGTGCACAGATGAGACATAATAGTGCATAACAGAGTCAAAGTGTTAATTCTGAGGAGCTGAAATGGCATTTCCAAATGGAAGAATCAAGGAAGTCTTCTTGAAAGAGATGGCATTTGAGTTGAACTTTAAATGATAAATGGGGATTTAAAATATGGGAGTAGGAAAAGGGTATTCCAATAATAGAAAATTCTATGAGCACAGGTTCTGATTTGAGAAATCACAGGACAAGTTCAAGGGGCCTTGTGTAATCCCATTTTGCTAGAATGTAGGGTCCTAGGAAGGGAATAGTGTGGGTTAAGCTTAGAGAGTTAGGACGGCACCAGATTGTAGACTAGTTATAATGTTAATCCAGTGAGTTTTAATTCCATTCCCTTGTCAGTTAGGATCCTAAGAACATGACCAAATCACCACAAGTATGATGATTTTTGCTTGTATTGGAAAATGTTATCTACCTTACATAAGGCACAAGAGAATGGGAGGAGAGAGAGAGAGACAGAGACAGAGAGAGAGAGAGACAGAGACAGAGAGAAAAACAGAGAGAGAGACAGAGAGAGAATATGGTTTTACTATTCCAAAATCATTTTTAAAGGATACTTTGAGGTATTGTTGAAATATGTGTTTAAGCACAGCAATGATACATAAATTCAAATTATTTTATTGCAAAGGAATAGACAGATTAGCCTTTCCCTGTTAAAGTGGTGTACAATAAACAGTTTTTAGCAATAGTAGTTATAGGGAAACCTATATTTACATGCTCTGGTACACCGTTAATACTAATAGAGTAATCTGCCTGGTTCCCCCCAGATGAAGTTTAAGTTCTGTATTGCCACCTGCTCATCCTCTGCCTTAACACAGTTCTGTAGATACCACTACTGCCAACAGCTATATAAATGCAGAGGCAAAACAATTCATTAGTCAGTAAATTTAGGAATTGTTGAATAGCCCCAAGATGCTTGATTAAGAGTGCTATAGTGTAGGAGGTCTGCTCCACTTTTTATCCCCCAGGCAACTATATTTTTGGTATTCAAATATCACTCTCTGGAAACTGCTTCATCATGGAGTTATATGGTCCTGTCCGAAAACACCTAGAAATTATCTTCTACAATTCAAGATGGTAACTGGCTTAGGAAACAATATAACCCCTTTATTAAAAAATGGGAAGCTTTGTTCCTTTGCATATGATCCATCATGCTATATGATATTGCCCTCTCACCTCCACCTATTCAAATTCCTGGGTTGTTTTTCATGGCACAGCTCTGGAGCCAAGTGCTATTCAAAGTCTTTTCTGATTCCTAGTCTCTTGTTACTGTTCTCTCTTACTTGAAGTTACTCTTTATCACTGTCCTTATACTTTTTATTAGTGCTTGGAGGAGTACTATTTCAGGAATGGGACTTGTCAATTACTAGAAAGGGAAATTTGGCTTGTCCAGAGCATTGACATCTCCTAGTCACCTTTACTTCCACTTATATTTGTGTTTTAAGAATTGTCAAGATTTTCTTTTCTTTGACCTAAGCACCCTGAACAATTAATATCATCTCTGAGTCTTAGATAGTTTATTAAGGTCACCTATAATTTAATTTACCAGGATCCAGTGCCTCAAGTTAGTATACCAGTTATTACATGATTTATTTCCATTTTTTTTTGCAAACTTCTATCAGTAAGGTGGATTTTTTGGTTGTTTTCATTTGCTTTTGTTAATTCAATTTAGACCTACACATTATTAAAATTGACACAGTTTTCACACTGTATGAAACTATATGAAACACTTTGTCAAAAAATATTTAATGTTCAGTACACATTATATTCATTGATCACCAAGAAAAAACAAGCCTTGACATGATGATGGTGATGAAGAATTTTATTTGGATTCCTGTGTATCCAGGATGTAGTAAAACATACATAAACCCTGTAACACCCCATGTGAAAACTCTATTCACTACAAACTTGTATGTGATTTCTTATGGATGAGAAGGGCATTTTTAAAAGTCCTCACAAGCTCTTATTCAAAGTAAAAGCATTAAGTTTATAGTTTTGTGACTATACAATTCAACAGACATCTATTAAATACTTGTTTTGCTAGGCAGTGGGGATAAAACAAATACAAGGGAAACAGTACCTGCCCACCTTACATTCTACCATTAGGAATGGATGGGAATATGAGTAGGGAACAACAGGAACCCAGATAAATTAATACAAAATATATACATATAAATAAATGTGGAGTTATTGGGGGTGAGACTAGGCAGAGAAGAAAGAAGAATTTGTTATTTTCAAAAATGAAGGAAGCTTTTGAATTTTAAAAATTATATATGATAGAGAAAGGGGGCATCATTTTCAGAAATTTATCTGGAATAATAATAATTAATAATGATAATAACCCTAATTATGTAGCACTTACTATGTGCAAGCACCATGCTAAGCACTTTACAATTATAATCTCATTCGATCCTCACAACCACCCTGGGAGTTAGGTGTTACAACACAAAGTGATGAGTATTAACTAATCACAAAGGCTTAAATGAAAGCTTTGAGCTCAGAATCAGAAGCAAAGAGATAACTTTCATCTCAGTTTTTCTCAAGGTAAATATAATATATAATAAATATTGATTAATAATAACTTTAGGACTTTAAGATTTTCAAAGTACTTTACATATGTTATCTCATTTGATACACACAACAACCCTATAAGATAGGTGCTATTTTTTCCCCACTTTTCAGATGAGGAAACTGAGTCATGGGGACATTAAGTGGCTTCTCCAGGTTCACACAGCTAGTAAATGCTTATTAAGGATTTGAACTCAGATCTTCCTCACTTCAAGTCTGGCACTTTACACCTTTAACACCTAATCTCAAAAAGTGGTTTATTTTCT
This sequence comes from Vombatus ursinus, assembly GCF_900497805.2. NCBI lineage: Eukaryota > Metazoa > Chordata > Mammalia > Diprotodontia > Vombatidae > Vombatus > Vombatus ursinus. The sequence continues at coordinate 37,627,792 of NW_020954610.1, forward strand.
CTTGTATTTAAAGCGATTCTTATTCATAGTTTATAACACTAAGGGATAAGACAGAGAATCAATAAACGAGCAAATGAATGAATAAATAAATGAGTAAAGCATAGAAAGAACACTTCTTACTTCTGTTTCTGTTCCACTTAGTTTTGCAGAGAGAAAACAATGCCGAAAACATTTTTGAAAAAGGGAAACCGCTGAGTGCTAGAAATCTACTTTCCTTGGGATTAGTCTTCAAAACACAGAGAATTCAGAAAGACTCCTTCTAAAAGTACAGCAGTCATGTAGAGTTGATTTCATGGGTGCTGCCGCCCAGTCTTGGCAGCTGGGGGGGGGTTGGGTTCAATATAGATGCAGGCCAATTTTTAGCTTTATTATCAATAAAAGAGCTTCAGGAAATGCTGTCAAAGGAGCTGGTAACCTAAATTATATTCAAATAAATTGCACTCGAATATAAAACTTAGGATGCACCTGACCTTTGAAAAATAAAGTAGGTCAGGGGGGCTGTAGGATGTACAGGTGCACAGAGTGCCTATTTCTTCCTTCCCTCCACCCACGAAGTGATTTCCCAAGTGTCTGCCACCTGAACATAATCAGCTGCTCACTTCTGTGAGAAATTGTGTTGTGTGATCTTAACCATTGAAGATATGTTCACATGCTAGGTTTTAGTGTTGTTTGAATTGATTTTGTAAGCCCACTGAATGACTAGATCCCCCTACCACCCCTACCCCAGTCCCACTTTTCCTCCTGCTCCTATTCTCTATGCATGCATGATTTTATATACACACATACACACACATTCACAATGTGCAAATACAGACTGCAAAGTAGCTAGTCTAATAGAAAGAACATTTGACTAGGCAAGAAACCTTAATTCTATTTCTAGGCCCACTACCCACTAACTATGTGACTAGGGTAAATTATTTCCCTGAGAATTATAGAATCGTACATTTAGAGATAGAAGGGATCTTAGTGATCATCTAGCCCAATGGGCATCTAGGTGACACAGTGAATAGAGCACCTGACCTGGAGTCAGGAGAACTCATCCTTCTGAGTTCAAATCTGGCCTCAGACACTTACTAGCTGTGTGATCCTGGGCACGTCACTTAATCCTGTTTGTCTCAGTTCCCCATCTGTAAAATGAGCTGGAGAAGGAAATGGCGAACCACTCGAGTATCTTTGCCAAGAAAATTCCAAATGAGGTCATGAAGACTTGGACACAACTGAAAAATGACTTAACAACAGCCGGATATTGTCATTTTGCATAAAAGTAAACTGAGGTCCAGAGTGATTAAGTGCCCTGCCCAAGATCATACAGGTCACAAGTGATAGTGCAGCTACATAAGACCTGGAGTCAGGAAGACCTTATTTTTAATCTAGCCTCATATACTTACTAGCTGTGTGACCCTGGGCAAGTAACTTGACTGTTATTTGCCTCAGTTTCCTCTTCTGTAAGGTGGGTATGATAATAGATAGCACCTACTTTCCAGGTTTGTTGTGAAAATAAAAAAGGCTGTTATTTGTTGAATGTTTTGCAAACCTGAAAGTCTTATATAAATGTTGATTATTGTGATGATGATTTTCTTGTTGTTGTAGGAGGATGTGGTAGAACTTGAACCCAGGTCTCTGTGAAACAATTTCTACGTGGGTTTGGTTTGTTGTTGTTGTTTTTAGTATTTTATTTTTCCCCAGTTAAATGCAAAAACAATTTTTTCACATTCCTTTTTAAAGCTTTGAGTTCCAAATTCTCTCTCTACCTCCCATTCCACCTCTCCTCATTGAAAAGGGAAGTAATTCGATATAGGTTACACATGTGTAGTGCAGCAAATCATTTCCATAATAGTCATGATGTGAAAGAAAACATAGAAAAAAAAACCTCAAGAAAAATAATTTTTAAAAGTATATTTCAATCTGTATTAAAACACCATCAGTTCTTTCTCTGGGGATAGATAGAATTTTTCATCATTAAGTTCTTCAGAGTTGTCTCAGATCATTGTAATTCTGAGAATAGCTAAGACATTCATAGCTGATTGTCTTATAATATTGCTATTACTTTGTACACAATACATTTCACTTTGCATCAGCTCATGTAAGACTTTCCAGGTTTTTCTGAGAGCATCTTGCTCGTAATTTCTTATAGCAAAATAGTATTCCATCATAATCACCACAGTTTGTTCAGCCATTCCCCAATTAAAGAGTACATTGATTAAAAGGAAAAGATGTTATATGTTAGATGACTTCTACAGTTCTTTCCAGTTGTAACTGATGTGACTCTGTCAATCATTCTTTATGCTGCCAGGCTGCTGCTAAAGGATCCCCTTTCTATTTCAGCTATTTGAAAAAGAGTAGTTTTCCTCCCTCTGATTAAAACATATTGAAAAGACCCAGAGTAATAAACCATCGATTGGTCTCTTAAACCTAATGCTTCATTTAAAATACAAAAATAAACTCCAAATGTCCTCTTATGATAACTAACTGAAGTCAGAAAATGAATTGGAGATGGTTACCCCAGAGAAGAATGGAGGGTTGGACAGTGGAGTGAATATGGCAAAGTTATAGATGTCTGTCTTCAAATATTTAAAGAGCTAAGAAGAAGAAGGATTTGTTTCATTTTTCCTGTGAAACAGAGTGAGAACCAACAGGTGAAAATTATTGGGGAAAAATTATATCAGTTAAACATAACTAACATCTCAACAGATAAAGATGTACAAAAAAGTAATGAACTGTCTCTGGAAGCTGTGGTTGAGGACATCGGGTAGGTGTCAGGAAATTATCTTACCCTCTCTTTGAAATATTGGCCCTTTAGGGGAGAAAATTATCCTTCAAATGGGTGAAATGTCCAATAGAGTATCATCAGAGAAATACTCCTAAAACTATTTTGGAAACAAAACTTGATGATGATTAAATTTTAGCTCCTGAATTGTTTTGTTTTCTGTTAAAGAGATAAAACATAATATGGAAGAGGGGACAGTTGGAAAGTAAATCATGGGATCAAGGTTTCCTTCTAGATCAGAGACTTCCCATTTAACCCTCAGAAAATCAGACATGAGTTACTTGAGAAGACATTGTCAACTGAATGATGTACTTTAATAACATTTACTCATCAAAGAACCTTTTAAATAACGGAATATAATGTCACATCATGAACTTTCCAAAGGTTGTATTACTTCTCTGGACCTCTTCTGCCAGTTTTGCATGTTTGGGGGGTTTTAGTTTTTTGTCAGAACAAAAGAATTAGCCTTAATGTCGCCTTCAGCATTGGAATTCTAGAGCAGTGGCCTCCAAAGCAGGGGCCAGGTTGTAGTATGATTTAAAAAAGGAGATGGCTTACCCCAAAGTGTGTGATCTGATCAGCCAGCTGGAGGGTAGGAAGAATGGTTACATCCCACCTTCCCCACAATACCCAGTCATAGGATTTATCTTCGTTCTAACCATACATTCCTTGGATATGTGTGGTTAGATATGTTGGATAATCCTCCAACACTCTTCCTCTCTGCTCCCTCCCTCCACTGTGCAAGTTCTCAGTCTCCCCACTTCTGCCCCTAGAGTCCCTCTGTAGAGTGGTTATAATCAAACTGATACATGGGAACTTACAGCAGCTACACAAGTACCACTGGTTAAATCACTACTACTACTACTACTACTACTACTACTACTACTACTACTACTAC
>NW_020954610.1:37631466-37637018 GCF_900497805.2 Vombatus ursinus
TACTACTACTACTACTACTACTACTACTACTACTACTACTACTACTACCTCCACCTCCTTTTCATCTTGGGTCATAAAGAATGGGGAGTCATGAATATGTTGAGATCTTATTACATTGCTTTCCCAGAAACCCATCCCTCTTCTAAATTTGCTATGTCTGTTGAGCCACCACCAGGCTTCTAGATACCCTGGTTATCATTTTTGATGCAACCTTTGTATCATCTTTGACTCCTCTACTTCACCCGACATAGCTAAGAGTTGCCAAGCCATGCTACTTGTATAGCCATATAGCCTCTGGCATTTGTGCCTTTCTCTCCACTCACACAGCCATCATCCTATTTCAAACCTTCTTGCCTTGACTATTGCAGTAGCCTCTTAATTGATCTCTCAACCTCAAGTGTCTCTCCTCTGATCAGTACTCCAAATAGCTCTCTTCCTTGACCCAGCTTCTCTAGTTATTGTAGATTACTTCAATAATCTGATGTAGTTAAACTGCTCCACTTTGTGGCCCTGGAGCAGATACCCTCTTTGTATCTGCTTTTAGGACATCTTATTTGGATATTTCTATTTTCTTTTCAATTAAAATTTTGTCCATCAAGGCAACTTCTTTTAATTTCTAGCACATTTCTAGCAAATTCTGATATCCTTACAAAGAGGAAAATCACTAGATGTGGAAATTGACTGAAATAGTTGTAAATCTATGCTGTTATGATACTAAGCAGAAACATTGCATTTATAGAACTGATTTGAATTATTCCCCTGAGCTTTGGCCTGTTTTTGAGATGTAAGAAAGTGAACTTATTTTTTAGATGTTACTTTACATTATAATCAAAATTCAGCCCTCTAGAAGCAAGAGATTTAATCTCTGTGAAAAGCCAATGATGAAAGCAGAGGTTATTCGTCTTCAGTAACATTAGCATGGATCTTGGCCATATTAGCTATCAAAAAAAAAATAAAAGTCACATAATCACTCCCATTTCTTTACCACACATAATCCCTGGATCTTGATTCTAGAAAATAGCCCTAAACTTTCTCTTGCATAAGAAGTTATTCCAAGAAAAATCTAAAATCTCTCCACATCTGTGGTAGACATCTGTGTTAGCTGACTAACAGTTACTGATTTTTTAAAAGAAATGGAAATTTCCTCTATCTTCCAGGAATTTTGTTGAGGGTAATTATCCAGCAATGTTAATAATGTACTGGTTCAAGTAATCCCATGTATTACCTTATGAGTATAACAATATAACTTCCTTTTAAAAATATTTTTGCTTTACTTAGTCAAGAGCTATCTTCTCATCATCCCACCCGTGCCTTCCCAATCTTCAACTGAGATCATAAAAAACCCATTACAAATATATATAGTAAATGAAAACAAATATCCACATTGGTCATGTGCCCCCCCCCAAAAAAATTCATCTCATTCTTTCTGCATTCTGAGGCTTTCACCTCTTTTGTCCAATCACCAATTTATGGTTCTCTTTCAGATTCCCATTTTTTGCCACCTCAAAAAGAATTATGATTATTTTTGTGCATCTTTAGAGTTTGTTTTGCTTAAAACTAATCCCTTCCTTCACCTACCCTCCCTCTATTTTCCCTGTATTCTCCCCCCTTTTTGTTTCCTGTACCCATATAAATGTGTGTGTTTTTTCTTCTTTTGACCACCAAAGATGACAGTGAAGTTCAAGTGTCACCTGCTACTCTCCACCCCTTTCTCCTTATTTGTAGAGCTATCTATTTATGCATCCTCATTTTGTGAGATAATTTTTGCTAACTCTCCTTTCCCTTCCTTCTCTCACCTGATATAGTCCTCTTCTCTTTCCCTATACTTAAGAACATCAAGACATGGCAGAACCACCTTGTCTATTAGGACTATTTCTGTGAACTCTGATGATGATTGGGTTCAGAGAAGATGCACATATCATATCCTTATATTTGAATGTAAGAAGTTTTTATCCCTGTTTAGTTTTTAATCATTGTTAATTCATGTATACTTTTTTATGATTCTCTTCACTCCTATGTTTTAATTTCAAAGTTTTTCTACAGCTCTGGTCTTTTCATCATGAAGGCTTGAAAGTCCTCTATTTCATTAAAGATTCATGTTTTCCCTTGCCATATTAGACTTAGTTTTGCTGGGTAAGTTATTTGTGGTAAGGACATTTTCTTTGCCTTTTGGAATATTGTGTTTCAAGTTCTCCAGTGCTTTATAGTGATACTAAATCTTCACGTGATCTTGACTGTGGCTCTTTGGTTGGCTTTTTTTTTTTCTGGCTGTTTATAGTTTTCTTTGACTTGCAAGCTCTAAATTTTGAGTATGATCTTCCTAGTTTTCTTTTTGAGGTTTCTTTCAAGAGGTGAATCAGATTCTTTCTATTTGTACTTTGCCTTCTGATTCAAAAAGATTTGGCATGTTTTCTTTTAAGATTTCTTATAATAGTTGGCTTGTTTTTATCATGGAATTCAGATAGTCCAATGAATATATTTTCTCCCTTGGTCTGTTTTCTGGGTCAGCTGTTCTTATTTCTATGAGATACTTAATATTTTCTTCCATTTTTTTCTGTCTTGTGACTTTGTTTTATAATTTCTTGTTGCCTCATGAAGTCATTAGCTTTTATATGGTCTGTTCAAATTTTCAGCAAGTTTGTTGCTTGGACAAGGTTTTATAGTTCTTGTGTCAAGTTGTTAATTCCTTTTTCAGTTCTTTATTCCATAGCTTTCATTTGTTTTGTAGCTTTTTCAAGTGCTCTCATTCTATTTATTAAAAAAGATTTTTAACTTTCTTCTTTTTAAACTCTTGCTTTATCTAGTTCTAATAGGTTTGAGAGCCCTCTTTTGAATATTGCCACATCTAGAGTTAAGGAACCTAAGTTTCTTCAAGTGTGTGCCCTAATATTGCTCCTAGAGGTAAAGACTGAGAAATTGGGGATAAAATAGGATGAAACTTGAAACATAATTTATTTTGTCTGTTTTCATGTTAATATTGCATTTTTAAGAAAAAGTGACATTTGATCCTCAAAAGATCTTACTTCTATTATCTTGTCTGATATTTTCCTTAAAAGTTTACATGTACAGTTGTATTTCCTCATCGTTTGAAAAAAAATAATTTGATGAGTTAATGAAATTAACATTATTCAAATTTCCAAAGAGTTTCAACAGTAACAGTTGAATAAGATTAGAAAATATAGATTACGGTGTATTATATTTCATTTGTGTTTTTATGCTGAAAAAGAAAAGAGTCCAGAATCTGGATTACTTTGGATGAAATGATATTCATATTTGCACAGGAGCAGCCATGTGCTACGTTACTTTGTGTTTTATATTTATTTTCTGTATACATATTTTATTCCTATAGTAGAATGTAGGCTGCTAGAAGGCAGGGACTTTTTAGTTTTTTACTAGCACAGAAAATGTGGTAGTAAATGCTTGTTGAAGTGAATTATTTATTCCCAGCTCTGCACTCTTTTAGCCTCACCTTCATCTGAAATATAGAGATGATAATAATTAGATGTGCTGTCTCACAGGGTTATGACAACACTTTGCAACTGGGAATGTTGTTATATTCAGGCTTCTTAATTTACCTAATGTGTTTCATTTTCCTTTCTTCCAACCTGACCAATTCAACAATTAACTTTAAAAAAATTACTGAGCTTCTATAATGTATGAAGCACTATGCTTGGTCCTAAAAAATATGATAAATTAGTTAAGAATTTTACTTTTTTAGTGTGGTGACTTTATTGTGAAGACTGTGGTACTTTTTAACTTATTAGATGAGATTTTAGAGTTATTATGGCTGAAAATTCATTTTACATAATTTTTATCTTTATCATATATTTGATATTTACTGACCACAACTTGTAATCACGTCTTTAAAGTTTGCTTTACTGAACCAAAGATTTTTATTTCCCTAGTTAATAAACTAAACTATGTGGGTTCTTATATCATTCACATTTTTCAGTCAATTGTGTGATAATAAATATAGAGTCTACTGTAGAACATCACTTGAGAAAATCTTCCTATTTCCTGCTTATTCTTACATTGAAGATACTATCCATGTATAGTTATATAATGTTCAATAACATCATTTATAGATAGAAAATATGTATTCAAGTAACTAATTGACATTCTCTCAGGTAATTTTTTTTCCTGCTTCTGGGTTGATAGCATCCAAGATTTTTTTAAACCTTAAGTATCTTTTCCACTCTTAAGTTTACTTTATAAATTAATTTCTGCCATCTCTATTAGCACAACTAGAATTGTGATGATAGAGTCAAAGTGTTGGTGTTTCTACTTTCATTAATGGTAAACAGAGTTTCTTATAAGAACTCTTTTCAGACCTTTTCCATTTTTTGACTCTTTTCTTTCCAACATCATCAGTAAATGTCCTTGGCATGACTGTTTATTTGGATCTCTTTAAACACCCAAGCTTTCTTTAAACTGTTTTTTACCTTTCACTTCTCTCTGTTTTATAAGATGATTCTACTCATAATTATCCAATAATCTGCTTCATAAAATTTTATAAATGAGTTCATACAGTAAACTAGCCTTCCTCTTAGCTGCCTTATCTCTTTCTCCTTTGGGAAAATAAGTCAAGTATTTGCTGTCCAAGAAACATTTTAGTTCCTTTCAAACTGTTATGGCATTTGCTTTACATAGCTTAAACTAATATATGAAATTATTGTAATTAGTGTCTCATTTCTTGCATTCATATTTCATTTTTTCATCATCAATAACTTGTTTAAATAAGTCAGGCTAAAGTTGCTTCAGTTGTACACAATGTCTTTTACTCATTTTATTCTTCTAGCTTTGTACTAATATTTTTTGTCATAACAAGTCAATGGTTGAACTTACATAGACAGTTGATTCAGGAATTACTCCTGCATTAGTAATAAGGCATGTCTTGTCCATTAAAATTTAATCAATTTTATTTTTTTGCAATGCAATTTGTCATGTCTGGCACCTTACCATTCTTTTCTCTGAGCAGTCATTCATAATGCATGGACATGACACTTCTTTGTAGTCTGCAAGTCCTTGACTCCTCTCATGTCTAACTCAAGATCCATGTTTCCAAGGTATTTTTCCTTTATCCTCACCTATAAAACATCTTTGCATTAAAGTCACTGGAGTTCATATTACAACTTGATTTATAGGGTTTTTCATAGAATTTCTCTGTCTCCCTACTTCTCCTTTCCTCCCTCTATACCTTTTACTTTTTCCCTTTCTTTCTTCTCCCTCTCTCCTTCCCTCTCCTCTTTCCCCTTCTCATCTCTTCCCCTCTCCCTTTTTTCTCTGTCCCCCTCTCTCTTGCTCCCTCCCATCTCTCCCTCTCCCATTCTCCCTCTTCTTCTCTCTTCTTTCCTCCATCCCCCTCTTCTCTCCTTTTCTCTCTTTCCCTCCCCCTCTCTTCCTTTCCCTCTCCTCTTTCTCTTTCTCCTTCTCTCCTTTTCTCCATTTCCCCTTTTCTCCCTTTCTCCTTTTCTCCATCTCTCCTCCTTCTCTCTCTCCCTCTCCTTTTTTTACTTTCTTCCTCTCCCTTCTTCTTCCTCATCTCTCTCCCT
>NW_020954610.1:37637028-37645627 GCF_900497805.2 Vombatus ursinus
CTTCCTTCTTCCTTCACTCCCTCTCCCTCTCATTTTTACTCCCCTTCGCCACAACCATAAGACTGATCTGCACCTCTTAGCAGAGAGGTAATTGATTGTCAGCATACAATGAGAGATGCTTTTCAGAAATAACCAATGTTTGTTTCCTTTTATTTGACTGTGGTTATTTATTTAAAAGAGAAAGCTTTTATTTTGTGGGTGTAGATTGGTGGAGGAGTAGGTCATGATATGTATACAAAAAGACGAAAAATATCAATGAAACATTTTTGACATGTATTGAAGACAACAGAGGGAAATTCAGAAAGAAATACAAAAAAAGATAGTGTACTGCCATGTTAAATTATGTGCGTATATTCATGGTTTCAATAGTCTTCTTTTGCTGCTTTTTTCATGCAAAATATCAATATTTCTTTCAGTCAAGTCTATAATAAAGCAATTTTTAAGTGCTATTAGTTGCAAAGAAGATTCTATTGGCAAGTAGAAGTTGCCTCTCTTAAAACCTATTCTGCTTTGAATTTTTATGAGACCACCATAGTTAGACACAATTGAAAGGAAGATTTATTTTATTTGTTTCCACCCCATTTTGAGGATTGGGTTAGAAAAATAGCCATTTTCTTTCACTAATATCCATTAGCTGTCAAAATGCTTTAAAACTATGCTTTCTTCCAAAATACTTATCATCAGCAATGCAATATGAGATGATCAAATATTCCATGATATTATATTTTTGTCTCCTTTGGAAATGTGATAAAAATCAACTCTACCAACTCTCTTATTTCCCTTTTCAAGAAGAACCTGTGACTCCTACAACTGAACTGAGACTTCCTTCTGTTATCTGGTTTTCTTTATAGTGAGCCTGCAAGGAAAACATGATTCACTTCTTTTGGTATTATGGTACTCCATGGCTGATGGATAAGAATCTTATGTTTAGAGCACCAACAGCTGAGTTACAATTTGTAGATTATCTAAACAAGTGACTCATAGTACCTTTTATCTCTTTGTTACCTGCTCTGGCACAATCATGGAAAAAGTAGGAAGGGCCTACATAAAGACTACATTTTTTGTGTGTTTTTCTGTTTCATAGGTTGCCAGCCAGCTGGTGATGATCCTTTCTGTACTAAGCAAGGCTGGACCTCATGAAACAGACTCATGTTGGTACTTACGCATGCATCTACAGAAATGAATAGTTTGATATCCATAGTTCCAAAGAAGCCTATGTTGATATAATGTTGAAGGCATCCTGTTCCCCTGAGGAGGGATTATAGGTTAATACTCAAAGTACAGAGATATTATTATATAGAAGTGAGAAAATAACAGGTGAATATAGAAAGAGATCTTTCCCTTAATTTTCCCATTGCCCTTCTCCTTATTAAACATTTTCATTCTAGCTTTATTCTGGAAGTGACAGTAGAAGTCTGGGGTGGAATGACCTCCCAAACCAAATATGGCACAGAAAGTGAAATTTGATTCTTTTAAAACTGGATTAAGACTTCTAGACAGTTTAGACCAACTCATTCATTTTATAGGTGGGCAAACATCCCAGACAAGTCAAATGACTTCGAATCATAATCATACTGTAGAATCCTTCATCTGAAAGGACCTAAGTATCCAAGCTTTCACTTCTTTATATTATAGTCACTGTTAAGTTAAAAAGCAGAAGCAAGAACAGAAGGATTAGGACTTAATATGACATAGTTTCCATGAAGCATTGCAGATAGTCTTGTATCTTGATGGTGCTGTTTTTCTTCTCAGATCTTTTATGAGGCCACCATAGTTAGACAAAATTGAAAGGAAGGCATATTTTGTTTATTTCTACCCCATCTTTTAGGATTTGGTTAGAATAATGATTTTCTTCACTGAAATCCACTGTCCAAAATGCTTCAGAACTGCACTCAATTTCCTAAAAAATTGTATACTTTCATCCAGAACTTAGGATGATACTCTGGGCAGTTAATTAATGTTAGTGGAATTGAACTACATTGGAATGAAATATAGCACACCTTCATGATTGGTATGGACAATACTAGGATCCCTAGAGCTAGAAGAAATTGCAACGTTTCAAACTACAGCAACAATAGCAAAAAAAAAATTATGCTTGCTGCACAAGGGAAACCTTTTGGCAACCACATTATAGATTAGTCTATAAAATGAACAATTTGCCACTGGATTATATTTGTAAAATGTTTTAAAGTCCTAGAAAGTTCTTATATAAATATATTTTGATGGTGTTATTCATCATAGGTTAAAATTTGATGATACTACTTATGGCTCCTTACTATTGACATTTGAAGTCAAAAGAACATTCTATTCACATCTTCAAAAAGTGTTTGAACTCCATCTCTTTGGCTTCCAATTCCTACAATTTTGGTTTATAAAAATTGTAGTTTGTTTTATGCTGTGAAACCATATGTGTAGTGTGAAATCATTGATTGATGACAAGGATTTTTCTCATCAGTGTGCCTAATGGAATTTACCTAAACAAATAAGAACCTGTATTTTAATCTATTTGGTTGGACAGTTAGCTGGCAATGGATAGAGTTCTGGACCTAGAGTCAGGAAGATCAGAATTCAAATTCTGTCTCTGACACTTAATCATATAACCCAGAGCAAGTCCCTTTACCTTCCTCAGCCTCAGGCTTGTTTGTCTTTTTCTTTTTAATTTAAAAATTGAGATAATAATAGCACCTACCTCATAGGTTTTCTGTGAGGTTCAAATATGATAACATATATAAAAACTTTGAAAATCTTAAAGTGTTATATGCATGCCCATATTTTTGTTTGCTTTTGGTGAAAAGAAGATAAGACATTGGTACAAAAGGTACTGTGCCTATTTACAATTTATGCCCAGTTTACAGCTGGCATTAGTTTGGAATTTGTCCAGTAAAATTATGTTATTAAACATGTTAAAGTTGAGAAGCAATAGGTAGACTTCTCAGTGAATATGTGTTTCCCCAAGGAATCAGAAATTAGAGGAAAGCAAATTGCCATAAATACTGATTTATTTTAGGTTTGGCACTGTCAGTAACAAGTGAAATAAATCTAAAAGAAAAATTTTCCAAATTAAACTTCCCATTTCCTAACCTTTTTCAATAAGTGCCCTCAAGCACTATTCAAAGAAGTCAGCCTGATTCTGTTCCCTTGTGCATAGTCATGTATAGTGGCTGATGGATTTATCCATGGGGGTTGAGAAGTTAAATAGCTATGAAGAGGGAAAAAGAAGTAAGTCAGTTATCATTGTTTCTATCATAAATTTGTCTTCTATAAACATCAAACTTTTTCCTTTAGCATAGTCATAATAATGTCTCACACTCCCCTTCATTGCTTCAAATTCTTTAGGCTTAAAGTATGATTAAGAAAATATAAGCCTAATTGGTTAATTAGGGAGCCTCTCCTCTTAGCTGCTGGTTTTTATAAGCTGTGCATTTGTATAATCTCTGGCCATGTTTTTTTTTTATTTATTTAGACCAATCCCATTAAATGCAAGCAGGTGGTGTGATGATGATATGGAATATTTTCTCATTCACAAGAAAAGTCCTTCATATTATTACTTGTCAGTGTCCAGTGTCCTATAAAATCTAAAATCTTATAGTTGAAAGGTACTTTAAAGTTTATCTTGTCCCACCTCCTACCCAAATCAGTAATGCTTTCTACATCATTTTTGACAGTCATCCAGACTCTTTTTGGATGCCTCTAGTCTTGGAAAGCTCAATATTTGATAGATTTATTTCCTTTTCTAAATAGGTTTTCAAGTCTAATGAACTTTAGAGTCTAACCACCTTGAATTTCAGATCAAGAACCTTTTATCTATTCATCTTCAAGTTAAGCATCCCCAGTTTCTTCCATCATTTCTTTCATAAAATATCTTTCAGATCCTTCCCAATTCTGGTCACCTACCTTTAAATGATGCTTCATCCTTAAATGTCACTCTTAAAAAGAGGTGTCCACAACTGAACAGCGTCTCACATGTGATAGGAGGAAAGGAGAAAATTTAAGTTATTATTGAAATAGCTTAAGTGGTACTAGCATAAAATATCTGAGGAGGACCATCAGAGACCCAGAAGATAGGTAATGAAAGTGTCATTTTACAGATAAGGAAGCTGAAATTCAGAAAAGTTGTCACTTGATGTAATTACATAGCAAAAACTTAGAGCCAGGAATTTGTTACATTCCTTCTTTTGCAGCCCAAGTGCTTTAACATTCCAACACAGCAGAACAACAAAAATTTTAGAAGACAGAAAAGGAATGGTAAATAGAAAAGAGCCGGGATGGATCAGCCATTGGATATGTTTTTTTTTTTAATTTCTATCTTTTTTGTGGGGTAATTGTTTGCATCTAGTAAACTGAGGTTTCATTTGTCATTCATCAACAAGCACTTATTAAGTGTTTACTCGGTGTGAGGCACCATGCTAAGTGTCTGGAATACAAAGAAAGGGTAAGAGCAGGGTATCCTGTGAACATGTTCTGTGTTCTCCAGATACAACAGTTACGTAAGAATATATGCCCAACTGAAGTCTGGCTAACCTTTTTTTAACTGAGCATATGTTTCTAGCTCAACTCTAAAGAAAATCTTGCAGTAGCAAAAATCAGTTGAACTACTAAAGCAGTCTCAAAGTTTATGAACTCAAATGATTCGTTTTAAATTCTGAAGATTAGTTTTTTTTCATGTGTCTCCTCTTTCTCTCTATTAATGCTGCTACTCCTATATTCTGTCTTGTTCAGGCTCTTCTTGGGCTAAGTCAAATGCAAAGTTCTTCCTCCCCTCTAACTGAAATTGGATTGCTGCATTCACTTCTGGGTACCCTCACTTTAAGTATAATGCCCCTCACTACTGTGGAATTAACTCTGGGTTTATAGTCCAACAACTTGGATTTGACTTCTAGGATTTAGTGGCTATGTCACAGTGGTCAAGTCACTTAAACTTTCTGCAGTTTCACTTCTCATTTGTAAAATGAACTATTGCACTAGATCAGAAGTTCATAACCTTTTTTGGCTTCATGATCCCCATTTACAGTCTGAATCCTATGAGCTCCTTCTCAGAACAATGTTTTCAAAACCATAAAATAAAATCTATAGAAATGCAAAGAAGGTTATATTGAAATAGTCTTGTTGAAACAACCAAGTTGTTGAAACAACCAAGTTCATGAAACCCAAATAAAGAACTCCTAGAGTCTAGGATCTAGACTACCAGATCTCTAAAGTGTTTCCTAGCTCTAAGTCTCATGACTGAAATGGAATCTACTAGCTTTCCCTAATTTTAGTTTCTCCCTGCCCCTGTCCTGATAGAATTATTATTAAACCATTGCTTTCACTGAGAGAACAATAGAACATAGTTAATTGGATTTATTTTACCACTAGTGTAGCAGTAGCATAGAAAGGAGAGAGATAATTTAATTTCTAATGATAGAATGTAAGATACTTGAAAGTAGGGGTTGTTGCTATCTTTGCCTTCTTATCCAGGGCATTTCATACATGGTAGGCATTTAATAAAAGTTGAATTGAATGAATTTTTTTTTTTTTAAAAATGTGCTCATACTGATAAATTCTTGGTAATTCTTTTTTGGAACCTTTACCAGAAAATCATTTAGAATGTTCCACTCTAAGATTTTCAGGTCAACTGATTACTGAGGATAAGAAACAATAAATAACAGTATTAAAATGAGTGCAATCAAATTTGCATCTTAGACATTAAGCATTAGCATTTTAGCATTTCACATTTTCAGATTTGCTACTAACAATGGCCTCTGCCAGTAATATGCAATATCTGACTGTCATTTATCACTCTTTATAAAATGATTTCAGTTTCACATAATCACTCAGATGCTCCAGGCAGTGAAATTTCTAGGGCTCATATTGGGTCTGGGATAGCTAAATTCATTTGGAATTCAACTGTATGCCTAATAATGAATAGATTTCACAAAATGTATTACCTGGGTTGTTGGATTATTTACATGATAGATGTTCCTTTGAACAGGTGCACAGAGTTACCTGAACTAATTCTCCATGTTTTGTGACAGGTCAGAATCTTCCCTCTTTCATTTCTATAGCTGGGTTTTTAAAATTCCCTCCTAAAATGTTAACACTTATCTCGATGACTACTTTTCATTCTTCTCTACTTGAAGAAATGAAAAGCAAATGAAGCATCTTTGGGTACTCACATGTGAAAGATTCCCTTAGGGGAATTTTCAAGTAAACCCATCATTAGGTAACATTGTTGACCCATTGATTCATCTTTCCTGGGGTATATCATTTATATTTCAATTATCCCAACAGGAATAAAATGTCCCCATAGCCCTGATATAGCAGACTGTCACATTGTATGCTTCTTCTTAATTGGTTATCTCAATAACTCAAGAGAATAGTAGTAGAATGCCACAGCTGGAAAGAGACTTTGGAGATGAAGAAGCATACAACATAGAATCTTTAAGTTGGAAAGAGATCATTAAATTTTGTTTCTTTCTTTACCCAAGAATCATCTTGATAACATCCCTAACAGGTGATTTATACCTGCCTCTGATGGAGTGACAGGAGTCTCACAATTCTGCTATAGATATTGCTCCAATTTTCATCCTCAAGAGTACATATACTTAGAGGGCGGAGCCAAGATGGCGGAGGGAAAGCAGTGACTTGCTAGAGCTCTCCCCCAAACCCCTCCAAATACCTACAAAAAATGGCTCTAAACAAATTCTAAAGCAGCAGAACCCACAAAAAAACAGAGTAAAACAAATTTTCAGCCCAAGACAACCTGGATGGCTGATTGGAAAAGTATACTACTCCGGGCTGGGAGAGGAGCACAGGTCAGCGTGGGCACACAGGCTGCAGCGACCCTGGAGCAGGCCTCAGAGGACTGAATCGCAGGCAGCTGTGGTGGTTTCCAGACTTCTCAACCCATGAACACCAAAGACAACTTAGAAGGTCAGTGAGAAAAGTCTGTTACTGTGGTGAGAGAAGAAGCTAGATCTCAGCCGCCCAAGGGCAGTGGCTGGCTTCTGAGTTTCTGGCCCACAGACTGAGGGGGAATCAAGGGGCTGATCAGAGGGGGATTGCAAGGATCTCTTTGCCAGGGCTGAGGCAGGAATCTCTTGCTTTACCAGTGCTTGGATATGGGTCACAGTTTTGAGTGGCAGTCCTGGGGTGAGGAGGAGTGCCGGCGTGGTGGAGAGGAAACACCTCGCCCCTTATCATAGCACCTTGGAAGAATTGACACTTTTCAGGTCCCTAGAAATATCTCTGAAAACAGCTGTACAAATCCCCAAAGCTTGGGACAGTACATTTTCCACATTGGAAACAAACTCTTACCTTAACAAAGAGTTTAAAACTCAAGTAATTGGTTGGGATCATGAGCAAGCAGCGCAAAAAGAGTCAGACTATATTATCTTACTTTGGTGACAAAGAAGATCAAAACATACAACCAGAAGAAGAAAACAAAGTCAAAGCTCATACATCCAAAATTTCCAAGAAAAATATGAATCAGTCCCAGGCCTGGGAAGAGCTCAAAAAGGATTTTGAGAAGCAAGTAAGAGAAGTAGGGGAAAAACTGGGAAGAGAAATGAGTGATGCAAGAAAATCATGAAAAGCAAGTCAACAGCTTGCTAAAGGAGACCCCAAAAAATACTGAAGAAAATAACACCTTAAAAAATAGCCTAACCCAAATGGCAAAAGAGGTCCAAAAAGCCAATGAAGAAAAGAATGCCCTAAAGAGCAAAACTGGACAAATGGAAAAGGAAGTCCAAAAGATTACTGAAGAAAATACTTCCTTAAAAATTAGAATAGAGCAATTGGAAGCTAGTGACTTTAGGAGAAATCAAGACACTGTAAAACATATCCAAAAGAATGAAAAATTAGAAAACAATGTGAAATATCTCATTGGAAAAACAACTGACCTGGAAAATAGATCCAGGAGACAGAATTTAAAAATTATTGGACTATCTGAAAGCCGTGATCAAAAAAAGAGCCTAGACATCATCTTTCAAGAAATTATCAAGGAAAACTGTCCTGATATTTTAGAACCAGAGGGCAAAATGGGAAGAATCCACTGATGTCCTCCTGAAAGAGATCCCCAAAGGAAAACTCCTAGGAATATTGTAGCCAAATTCCAGAGTTCCCTGGTCAAGGAGAAAATATTACAAGCAGCCAGAAAGAAACGATTCAAGTATTGTGGAAACACAATCAGGATAACACAAGATTTAGCTGCTTCTACATTAAGCGACCACAGGGCATGGAATATAATATTCCGGAGAGCAAAGGAGATAGGATTACAACCAAGAATCACCTACCCAGCAAAACTGAGTATAATCCTTCAGGGGAAAAAATGGTCATTCAGTGAAATAAAGGACTTTCAAGCATTCTTGATGAAAAGACCAGAGCTGAATAGAAAATTTGACTTTCAAATACAAGACTCAAGTGAAACATGAAGAGGTCAACAGGAAAGAGAAATCATAAGAGACTTATTAAGGTTGAACTGTTTACATTCCTGCATGGAAAGATGATATTTGTAACTCATGAGACCTTTGTCAGTATTAGGGTAGTTGGAGGGAAAAATTATATGTATGTATATAGATAGATAGATAGATAGATAGATAGATAGATAGATAGATAGATA
>NW_020954610.1:37645637-37719044 GCF_900497805.2 Vombatus ursinus
ATAGATAGATAGATAGATAGATAGATAGATAGATAGATAGATAGATAGAGGGCACAGGGTGAGTTGAAGATGAAGGGGTCATATCTGGAGAATAAAATTAAGGGGTGAGAGAGGATTATACTAGGAGAAGGAGAAAGGGAAAGGTAGAACAGGGTAAATTATCTCACAAAACAAAACAGAAAAGAAAAGGCTCTTACAGTGGAGGGGAACAAGGGGAAGGTGAGAGGAAATGAATGAATCTTATTCTCATAGGATTTGACTTAAGGAGGGTATAACATAAACACTCAATTGGGTATGGAAATCTGTCTTACCCTACAGGAAAAGAGGAGGGGAAGGGTACAAGAGAGTAGGGGGATGATAGAGAGGAGGGCAGATTGGGAAAGGGGGTAATCAGAAGCAAATACTTCTGAGGAGGGACAGGATCAAAAGAAAGAATAGAATAAATGGGGGGATAGGATTAAGGGAAATAGAGTTAGTTTTTCACAGCATGTCCAATATGGAAATGTTTTGCATAAGTGCACAAGTATAGCCTATATTGAGTTGCTTGCCTTTTCAATGAGGGTGGGTGGGGAGGGAGGAAGGGAGAAAATTTGGAAGCCAAAGTTTAAAAAAAAATGTTTTAAAAAAATGTTTTCACATGCAACTGGGAAATAAGAAATACAGGAAATGGGGTAAAGAAATCTATCCTGCCCTACAGTAAAATAGAAGGGGAAGAGGGGGAAAGATAGCAGGGATAGCAGACTAGGGGAAGGGGTATTCAGAATGCATGCCATCTTGGGGTGGGGGGAGGGGCAAGATGGGGTAAAAATTTGGAACTCAAAATCTTGTGGAAGTAAATGTTGAAAAATAAAAATAAATTAAAATTAAAAAATATATAGATAAATAAGAATAACAAAATGGACTTTAAAAAAATATTACAATGGATACCTCTTTGGGATGGGGAGGGAAAGGAAGGTATTGAGAAATGTTAAGTAATATAAAAACAAAAGATATCAATAAAATTAATTTTTTTTAAAAAAAGAGTACATATACTTAAATAAAATTCTTAGATATGGAAGAAAAAAGAGATCATAAAATGAAATCCAATTTCATCTCCATTGTATCAAAAATCACAAACTTTTAAAGTTAACAAAGAATTCCAATGGTCATCACTACTCTGAATATCCTACTGTCTACATCATAGGCAATATATTACCATCTGGACACTGCTCAAACCCTTTCAATAATGAGAGAATCTATTTTCAGATATCTCTAATTGCTATCTTTATTGAGTTCAAATCTGCCTTCCCCTAACTTCTAGCCCTATGCTCTGAAGCAACACAGAATGAGCTTAATGTTTCCTTATCTTGATACTCATCTTTATTTATTTATTTATTTTTTTTAATATGTGTTTTTAAAGCTTTGGGTTACAAATTTTCTCCCTTCCTCCCTCCCCACCTACCCTCATTGAAAAGGCAAGCATCTCAGTACAGGTTATAGATGTGAAGTCATGCAAAACACTTCCATAGTAATCCTGTTGTCAAAAATTAAGCTTATTTCCCTTCATCCTACCCTACCCCCCATTTATTCTTTTCTCTCTTTTGACCCTGTCCCTCCTCAGAAGTGTTTGCTTCTGATTATCCCTTTCCCCAATCTTCTCTCCCCTCTATCAACCCCTTTCTCTCTTGTCCCCTTCTCCCCTTATTTTCCTGTAGGGTAAGATAGATTTCCATACCCCATTGTGTATGTTATTCCCTCCTTAAGCCAAATCCTATGAGAATGAGATTCACTCATTCCCTCTCATCTTCCCCCATTTCCCCTCCACTGTAAAAGCCTTTTTTGTCTGTTTCATGTGAGATATTTTACCTCATTTTACTTCTCCCTTTCTCCTTCTCCCAGTATAATCTTCTCTCACCCATTAATTTTATTTTCCAGATATCACCCCTTCATCTTCAATTCACCCTGTGCCCTCTATCTATCTATATAATTTTTTCCCTTCCACTACCCTAATACTGACAAAGGTCTCGTGAGTTACAAATATCATCTTTCCCTGCAGGAATGTAAACAGTTCAACCTTAATAAGTCTCTTATGATTTCTCTTTCCTGTTAACCTCTCCCATGTTTCACTTAAGTATTGTATTTGAAGGTCAAATTTTCTACTCAGCTCTGGTCTTTTTCCACAGGAATGCTTGAAAGTCCCCTATTTCACTGAATGACCATTTTTTCCCCTGAAGAATTATACTCAGTTTTGCTGAGTAGGTGATTCTAGGTTGTAGTCCTAACTGCTTTACCTTCCGGAATACTTGATACTCATCTTGCTACTGGACTTCAATGAGTCTGGAAAAGAGAATGAGGCTGATGACTTTGTGCAACTCTGCCTCACTTAAATCCAATTCATGCACAAGTCAAGATATCATCCTGTGATATCATTGATCTACTTCAAAAGTGAAGGATGAACAATGACAACAATCTAGTTGAATACAAGTAGTATGTGTTACATGCTGGAGATAAAAGGAGAGACAAAAGACAATCCCTGTCCTCGAGGAGTTTGCAATCAAGAGGGAGAAGCAAGAAAAAAAAAACAAATATGTACAAACTATATACATGATAAATAGGAAATAATTAACAGATTGAAGGCACTAGAATTAAGAGGAATTGGGAAATGCTTCATGTGGAAGGTGGGATTTTAGTTGAGATTTAAAGAAACCTGGGTTATATTGTCAATAGCTTGATTGCAACTATATTTTTGTCTACAATTTACAATTTCTCCTCCCTTTATGACCTAGGATTAATCTCTCATTAAAGAATTTTCTTTAAAAAAAATTTTTTGGTAACAATATTACACTTGAAAATTCTTAGAGAATAATACACATATAAAGACTAATAAATTCACATTCTATGACTGAAGAAAAATTACTATCATTATAGTGTCTTCCTTTTTAATTTGAAATTTAAACTTCATTTATTTGTTTTCCTGTGCTTCTTCAGTTTGAGATGGCTCTACTGGTAATTTAATAGAAAATGTCCAAACAAGACCCTGTAAATATCAACTAAATACACCTTAACATAGGATATGTGATGTCTTGTGATACCCTGTGAGATTAGGTTTGGTGTTAAGTGATATTGTGCAATCATTAGTTGGAACAGAAGTTAATTGAATTGGGACCCTATGAATTCAATCAGCCACATGTAACTATTAAAAGTAAAGATATCTATTTTTCTGTTCTTTTTCTAATATGGATATGTAGATTTTTTTAAATCATTCAATTGCTCATCTTATAACTGAACAGAACATAAGGTAACTCTGGAGAGGAAAAAAAAGTTAAAGATTGGTAGGTAGGTGGCAGATGTGGCTCTTAGATTTTTCTTAATCAGTTTAAATTATAAATTGTGACCTCAGTAAAGTGGAGCAGCTGTGGAGCTAATAAGGGTGCCACAGCATGACACAGAAAGATAAATGTCTGCATACTGTCATTGACTACTTAATACTAAATTATGACTATCTCTGAAAGATTTTAAAATACAAGGCAGTAGTTATTTTGAAAAAAAAATAGAACATACAAAACAAATGGCTGAATGATTTTATTTCTAAACATACTCTTTTACATAGATATGGGATATTTTAAATACCATTGATATACAGTTCTTCCATTCATGTATATATATATATGTATATGTGTATGTATATTTATATATTATATATGCATTATGTATACTGTTTATATATGTGTGTGTATAAATAAATATTATATATATGTATTTGTGTAAGTGTGTGTGATACTCAAATGGTATTTAGACAGCATAGTGTAGTGGTTAGAGTACAGAGTTGGAATCAAGAAGACCTGGGGTCAAATCCTGCCTCTTATGCACACAAGCTATGTGACCCTAGGCAAGTCATTTAACCTCTATCTGCTAATATGCCTCCGTCAAAGTTTAAAAAGGGTGGTAATAGTGATTTCAGAGAAGACAACAGCAAGAATAGACAATTAAAATATATAAACAGGGAAACTACATTTTGCTAAAAGGTACTGGATAATAAATTAATAACAATATTTAACATGTCTATTTTGAAAGCATAGCATTTAAATACTTAAAGGAAAATGAGTCACAGGTTGAAATGGAAAATTTTAATAATGAGGAACCTCAATGTACTTCTTTCTGAACTAGACAAATTTAGCCATAACTTATGTTCCTTGGGCAGATTCCTTTGACACATTAAGTCATAGGTGGGTCACAGTCTGTATTGGTAGAGTTAGTTGACACACTACCAGTCTTCCATTGCTAATGAAATCACAATCTCTTCCCCTATTCACCTAAAGTAATAGGAACTATTTTGCTGAAGTGATAATACTAGGTTAACCATGTTTTCTTTAAAAATCAAAAGGGGCAATCAAAAATAGAAAGCACATAGTCATAGTAAAAATGTCATTTTTTCCATGGGACCTTTATTAGCCACCCTCTTATAAAGTAGTCTGTCCCTCCTTCAAAGTCCTTACTTCAAATTTACCTGAAAAGATCTTTGATTTCATCAGTTCATCTTCTTGAATTGATATGGCAAATAAAATTCATCATTTGGTGACCAACTTTCTAGAAATAAACCTTTCTCAAGTCAGAATAAACCTTATATAATGGACCTATGGTTCATCACAAGACCCATACTAGAAACTTTTTTCTATTTAGGACCTGCTACAACTTATGATTTTTTGTCATGACATTTTTTTCAGCCAAAGACAAGGTTTATTAGAACAT
Source organism: Vombatus ursinus (assembly GCF_900497805.2). Taxonomy (NCBI): domain Eukaryota; kingdom Metazoa; phylum Chordata; class Mammalia; order Diprotodontia; family Vombatidae; genus Vombatus; species Vombatus ursinus. Next base: position 37,650,366 of record NW_020954610.1, read on the forward strand.
CCATCATATTGGGCAGACTCTTAAGGAGTCTGAATGTTAGTGAGCTATTGGCTAGATTTTAAGAATCTGAGCACCTTAATGGAGACAAGATGGACCTTATACGCAGAAAGACTGTGGGAGGGATCTAGGAGTGGCCAAGTAGTCTGCAAGGACTGTAAGGTTATAGAATGCCAGGGACCTGGAACACATGGCCAAAGGAGAATGGAGCCTAGCTAGGATTAAGGGTGGGAAGTGGCCAGGGGCCATAGGGAGGTAAGACAATGGAGGGCTAGACTAGGGAAGATAACAGAGAATTGGGAGATTGGGTATGGCCACAATGAAAGACCAGTTGATGGGATTATAGCCTCAGGTGAATGCCAGAGATTTGGCCATGTGGGAAAGTCCAGGGTTTTTCCTTTCTGGGGTCCAGATCCCTACCCCATCATTACCCCCTCAAACAAATGGGACCCAAATTCTTTTGGGGTAAGGGACAAAGGTCTTGGCTTCTGAAACTGCTTCCTGCTGGCAAGGGGTGTAGAGCTGTCCCTGCCTAGTGGGAGTCCTAAAGAGGAGGTTGACTGGAGCCTATGCAGCACAGGCTGCATCCAGGGAATGATAGGGACACATTGGCTGGTACTCGCTGTTTGCTACCAACTGTAGGTGAATGGTCTGTAGTCTGGAGAACACAAATCTGACAGCAAATGCTGCAGGGTCAAGATATGACAGGATAAAATATCCTTAGCTCTGTTTGGATTCAGATAATTCAATTTTCCAACCATGCAGAATCAAATCTACCTCATAGCCACTCAGGAATAGCCAGGTGGGTAACATTCCTTTTCAAAGGAACATAATGGGGAAACTGAACCAGGAGAATCCCATCTTAGACTGAGGCTAAAATTGTCCTCTCAGCTTTTCCTGATGCTTACTTCCCACCAGTATCACATTCTCTGAGTAACTTATGGCATTTCTCTCAGATGGTGGATTATTGATTATCGATGGATGATGATCCATCAGATAACTCAAAATAAAATTACCTCAAACAGCAAGTTTCACTAATCACAGCTTAGGAAAAACTTTTCCAGGATTTACATCTCAAATTTAAATTTGTCTTGGTGTAAAAAGCCAATCGTTAGAGATTATTTCTGTATACGTACAAATTCTCAGCAAGACAAAACCCAAACAAGCTTTTTTGGCAAGTTTACGCATTAAAACAAACAATAACCAATGATAGCCAAATTATTTTAGTGGTAACTAAATTATGAAAAGTTGCTTGACATCACTGATATAAAAAGCTCACCAATTTGAAACTTGAAACAAACCCACTATCAATCAGGTGACTTCAGTTTTGTCAAATGCATTTCTAGATTACTTTACACAGAAAATCAACATTTCATTAAAAGTTAAACTAGAACTTTAAAAGAGTATACTTACCCAAATTTGGAGGCTAGCTTCTTTACCTTGAGCAGGATGTGCCAGTTGGGCCCATGTGGTAGAGAGTGAATTCAGAAGTGGGGGAAAGGGGGAGGGTGAAACTCTATTCTTTTATGAGAAAGATTAACAGATACCCTCTTAATTCAAGGGAAAAGAGTGGGAGAAGGAAGTGACCAGGATCGTAAGGAAGTGTTTCAAAACTCCTTAATGATCGATCACAAAACCTCCAAAATCTGCTAAGATGTTTTTAGCTGTTCTAACTTTTCCCTGTAACCTCTGTGAAGGAGGCTCCAGGGGTTTAGAAAGGAGGGAGTAGGTAAGCCTTAGGGAACCAAAAAGCACCTGCAGTTTTTCCATTTCTCTAGCACCAAGAGAATTGACAGAACTGGGCATACACTTCCTGAGAGGGCGTCTGTCCTTGTCCTCTGTGCTGCAGAAGGTGTACCCAGGTCCACGGCCTCAAACCGAACCAGTGGACTGAGAGCCTGAGAGTATCAGGCTGAGTACAAGACAGCCTTGTAACTGTCTCCCAGAAAAGCAACTCCAAGCCTTCCAGGTGCTTGGAGAGTGGCCCCAACTGCAGGTTAAGAAATAAGCCAGGGAGGCTTACATACCTTCCAGTCTTGGCTGGAGAAGAACTTGGGGTTAGGCAGTTTCCCCATATGGGCCACCAAAATGTTGAGGTTTAGAGGTTTAGGGGTGCTGGAACCCCAAAATCACAAGACACAGGTCCTGCTTGAAAGAATTTGACCCAAGCCTTCTTTCAGCCAAAGACAAGGTTTATTAGAACATCCACCATATTTGCCAGACTCTTAAGGAATCTGAACATTAGTGAGCTATTGGCTAGATTATAAGAATCTGAGCAGTGGCTAGATTTTAAGAATCTGAGTCTATTGTCATGACTTTGAAGAACAAAAGGTTACTCCTCTGCTACAAATGAGGCAAAAAAACACCTCTCCCCTCATGTCACCTTTTACTTGTACCATCCATTTGTTATTTGAATACTACTTCAGATTATTACCTACCTGTCTACAATTCTGTTACCTTACAATTCTACTCATTAAAGGCAGAGATCATGTCTTATGCTGCATTGTGTCCCCAAGAAAATATAGAATACTTAGTAGTGGGCATTCACTAAATATATTGTACCTAATATGTCTAAAACAACATGGTACAGTGAAAATAACATTGACTCTGGAGTCAGAGGACCTGGGTTCAAATTTCATCTCTGATATTTGTTGCCTTTATGACCATGAGCAAATCACTGAATCATCCACCAGACTCAGTTTCCTCAAGTACAAATTGAAGAGTTTGAACTGAATGATTTCCAGTTCTAAATCTATGATCATATTGTACTTAGTAGATATAACTATTTATAATATATGTATATATACATACACATAGATATCTGCTATATCTATATCTGTATATCTTTATCTATAGATATACATATCAATAGATAGATATAACAGTATTTATAACTGGTCTATCATTTGGCCTGAAAACTTGCGCTGTGGTTAGGCTCTGCCAATAGCAAAATAAGATTGATTAAACCAAGGATCTCATTTCTATCCAAGCAAAAGATTCTTGGCACTACCTGATCTTCAATTTATCGAGCTTTTCCATAGCTCTGTGATGTCTGTAATGCATATATGGTATTTTATAGTTGAATTGAAGTGCTTTCATAAAAATTATTATAGTTTAGCAGTTTCAGTCATGTCCAACTCTTTGTGATCCCATTTGGGGTTTTCTTGGTAGAAATATTGGAGTTACTTGCTAATTCCTTCTCCAAATCATTTTACAGATGAGGAAACTGAGGCAAGCAGGGTTAAGTGATTTGCCCAGGGTCACACAGCTAGTAAGTGTCGTAGGCTGGATTGGAAGATTAGTCTTCCTGCCTACACACCCAGTCCTCTATTCACCATGCCACCTAGTTGCCCCCACAAAAATTATACAGGAAAGTACTATGATGCAGTGGAGAGAAAACTGGCTTTAGAGTCAAAAGACACAGATTCAAATTTTACCTCTGACACTACCTGCGTGAGCTTGAAAAGAATTGATCATTAAGCTTTCAGTTGCCTCATCTGTAAAAATAAATGATTTGAACTAGATGGCTTCTTAGGTCCCTTCTAGCTTTAAATATATGATCCTTCAATCTTTCGTTATTCTCAACAACCCCATGAAGTACATGGTACAAATATTTGTGTCTCCATTTTGCAGTTGAGGAGACAGGTTTGGAGAGGAGACCGTGAGGGAGTATTAAGCACATGGAAAGTACACTGGACCTTGCTAAGTGACTTGCCCAAGATCAAATAAACAGTAAATCATGCAACAGGAGCTTAAATATATATGTCTTCTGTCTCTGAGTCCAGTATTCTTTTCAGCATAAGATGCTACTTCCTTCTACACATATGCTTAGGTGTTGTTATTATTTCATATCTTTGTTCTTTCTTTCTGATTAGAAGATGATGTCCTTGAGGGTTGGAATTGCCTTCTATTTACTTTCTACTTTCCTCTAAAATGTACTTTTTTAAAATCCTTTTTTAAATTATATCACTATCAGTAAATCTGAGCCAAGTATAGGTGTGACTGGAAAGTCCACTTGTCAATTGGTAGTCCTCGTCATACTGGGAACACAAAATTCAATCCTTTGTACACAGTGGGCATTCAGTAAGTCGTGTTGACTTACTGACAAATGTTGTTGACTACTAATCAAGCTGGAGAGAGCAGAAGGGTGCGTTTTGCATAGCTGAGTGATGCCTTCCATAGGGAGGTGCATGTTCATCATTAATGAGAAACTTGTCTCTATTCTAGCCTTATAAATTGCAATCCTCATGCATATTATAACTTGTAGAATTTCATTCATATGATAACTGCTTGTGTTATTTGTTTCTCGAAAGACTGGGTCTCCCTATGTCACCCAAGCTGGATCTCTGTGGATCTGATCCCACTGCTGATTAGCTCTACTGAGCTTTAGCCAGCTCAATTTACAACCTGGGCCAGTTCCTCCCTACTTAAGCAATCTAGTGCCCCCTTCCTAATCCCAGAAACTCACTCTATTAATGATGAATTTAATCCAGGTATCCTCTTTGCATAGTCCACAGTAGCTCAGTGTGAGACATAATACACAGAATTGTGCTATTTTTTTTAAAAAAGAGTATAACAACCCTTTTTATAATAGGAAATATTTTTGCTTAATTTGACTGCATTATGATCCTGTAGAATCAAAAGAAATATATAATCCAATTTATTTCAATTCATTTAGCACGTACAAAACACTTTAAGGTTTTCAAAGCTCTTTACATGTATTATCTCATGAAATTACCTAGAAACAGGATTTTCTATTGTCTGGGTGAATTAATTTTTTTTACAAAGGACACCATTCTTCTGCCCTCATCTATTCACCTCAGTATGAGGGAGAGAGAAGATTCTTTGTGAGAATCCCCAAATACTGAAGGTGTTACTTGTACAAAGAGTTGTAACTTGTACACAAAGTCCTGGTCTTTTGGGATGAATCTATTTAACTAGAGTTTAAAATATAATTAAGAAAGAAAAATGAATTTACAGAATAAAGTCATTAGCATACATTTTGTTTTTAGGAGAATATCAATTTATTGTTTGGAAAACCATACTGTAATAAATTTGTTATTATATGTTAAAGTACCAAGGAAGAAGCAAAAAAAATTGAAACTAGACTAAATAAGATAGATGGAATTACATTGTTATTAACATCTGAAGAAGGAAAAATTAAAGATCACGATGTCATTGAAAATCCTTCCCAAAAATCTATAAATTCTGCCAAAATGTGACATTTAAGGTAAAATAATAACTCCCTTAAATTATTTTGAAAATGATTTTAGCAAAACACTGAGACCAGAATTTTGAAGTCCATCTTGAGTTCAACATCATAAATCCAATTAGCAGAACAACTAGCCCCCCTTGCCTAAGCTACCTCCTGACTCCACTCCAGTGAGCCTCTTCTCCCTTCAGTGAGTTCTTCTAGGAATTTCCTCAAGTCTCAGACCAATAGTCCCCGATTACCCCAATTTAGACACCAAGATCCTGCCATTCTTCAATCTCCCTCCCACTTTTCAGGTCTCTTTTTATATATTATTCTCTTCATTGGAATATAAGATTCTTCAGGACAGAGATTATTTTTGCTTGTATTTATATCCCCAGTCCTTGGTACAGTGCCTGGCATATAGTGAACTCCTCAATAAATGCTTGATGACTATGTACCAAAAGAGAGTAGTTAAAAAAAAACAAACCCTGACATTTGCTATAGCTATCATGAATGAATATAATATCTAATTGTATAAAAACATTTCAGGACTTGCACACAGCATTATATGCAGTGGTCATTACCATGGTGCCAATCATATGACTATTTTTGATTGCCTTAAGTTTCTGGAGGCCCTCTAATGGGTCATGACAGAAGGAAGATATCAATCACAATCAGTAGAGAGGTTGATTGAAAAAAAAAACCATTGAAGCTCTTTGGAAAGGCATTGGAAGATTATATCATTAACTAGTTAATATATACAGTAGAAAATTTGAATGACAAAATGACTAATTTAAGGCAATAACAATCAAGACAGATGAAATGAAACTCAGAAAACATTATACACACACAAATATACACACATATTAGAAATACTATATTCTCTTAATCACCAATTGAAAGCAAAAATTTTTTAAAAGCTTAACATGCTACAAGGAGTTGAATCAATTCAAAGAACAAAATAAACAGTTCAACATCAATCCAAAACTTTATACCAGCAAAGCAAAGAAAGAAAGAAGCAAAGCAAAGAAAGGAGAGAGGAGAGGGGAGGAGAAAAAGAAGAGAAGAAAAAAGCCAGAAAAAGAAAGATATGCATATTTTTGGTTGTCTATACAATCATAAGAAACCCAACACAACAAAAACAAAAGTTGGAAGAGATGATATCAGAGCATCTTTACACTGTTAATTTAGCACTATTAACATAATGAATGACAGAATAGTTATGTAAAATGAAATTACTGAAACTTTTTCTTCTTTGCAAAACTGGAAAAGTGGCAGAGAGGGATAAAAACTAATGATTGAACCAGCTACTTCACAGTGGCTCATAAATTAACTAGCAAAATACTTTACCAGCTTGATGTCAGACATAAGCCTGATCTTATCTTTCTTACCAGAAGACATCATCACATGTCTACTACGAAAGATGAGACCATCAACGATTCCTCTAAATAAAGGTCAATTATATGTTTATGTATTGATCATTCATGAACTGTATCATTCAAAAAATCTATACAACAAAAAGTGTGTTAGGCAAGGAGCAAAAGAAGAAAGTGTCCTATAAAGTCATAAGGGTATAAAGAACAATATATTATTGATTTGGTGATTGTTGAATAAGCAGCCTGAAATAAGCAGCATAACATTTGTAATGCCTTTCTTGAGTATCACCATCTTTAATTTAGTTAACACTTACAGATTTTTTTATAGTTTTAATTTTATCTTTATTGTTCATTTAACAAATATAAATAATTAGAAACATTTTATGTCAAAATGAAGAATAGCAAAGAGGAATGTACAAGAAACTATTAACTTCTGTTACATGTAGTTTTTTAAAATAATAATAGCTAACACTTAAATAGAATTTTAAGGTTTTCAAATCACTTTATAAATTTTATCTTCTTTTATCTTCACAACAACACTGGGAGGTTTGTGTTATAATTATGCTCACTTTAGAAATGAGGAAACTGAGGCAGACAGAGGTTAAGTGACTTGCCCAGCGTCATACAACTAGTAAATATCTGAAACTAGATTTGAATTCATCTTCCTGATTCCAAATCCAGGTTTCTATCTACTATAAAAGCAATAGTTAAAGAAATAGATTGATAGATGCTTAAGAATGTAGTAACAAATTGATGTTTATGTTCCTTTCAGCAGTTCCTTTCCTGAACACATTTTAAAAAATTTATTGTTGTTCTTTTCGTATGTCACCATCCATCAACCAACCCACCAAGTAGAATCACTCATTTATAACAGATAGGTATCTAGTCAAGCAAATCAAATCAACACACTTGCCATTTTTGAAGATTATGTGCCTGGTTCTGTACCTCTCTGCTAAGAGGTGGAAGGTATGTTTCATCATCAGTCTTGCGAAGTTATTATAATTGGTTGCTGTTTTGGTCAAATTTATGAGACCTTTAATACTTGTCTCCCCTTAGATTATTGTTGTGGTTTTAGAGAAAATTATTCTTCTGCATTAGTTCATACAAGTCTCTCCATGTTTCTCTGAATTCATCATGGAAATGGGTGCCCTATAATCTGAGTCGGAGGCTTCCTAGCACCAGGTCCTACATTCTTCCATGTGCTTAACTTAAGATTTCACTCCTGGCCTGAGGGTTAGAGGTAGGCACAACATTGTGGCCTGCAGTTTTCGTCTTTCTTCTGAGGTTTCCCCAGTTGATTGAGCTAGCCTTGTCACTTTTCTTGTAGAGTTAAGTACTAGAGGACTCTAACTTGAGTCCTCAGACCTTGGAGCAGTGAGACCAAGAAAATTTGCTAGAGCATCTCTCCTGCATAGTCTGCCGTCATAGTCACCTAACTCTATATAACTTCAGGCCCTGTGTCTTGGAGAAGCCTCAATCCCCTCATCTTGATCCAAGGTTTAGGCTGAGCTCTTGGATTATCTCCAGATTCCATGTGGATTGGTCTTGGCTTCTCATTGAAGCGACCACTTAAGGTCCTGTCTTCTTTATAGGAACGAAGAACTCATTGGTGTCTTCTTTGGCGATATTCATTTAAGAGATGATCCTCATAGAAGACAAGTCTGTCCAAAGCCCTTCATGTTATCATTTTAACTAACCTCTCTCGTGGCTTGTTCATGTATCAAAAATATATAAAATAGACCAAAATGTAGTAAGAACACTAAAGTATGTGATGTACACGTAAAAAACTTTTCAAAACTAAATGTTTTTGACATTTTGTATAAAACATAACATCTCTCAAGGAGACAGTTCTTAGTCATTATTGCTCTGCCTAGCCTTAAACTTTTTATTTCTTCTAAATAGACTATGACTTCCAACTTAAAGAGGAAGTCAGTTGATCTAAACATCTTAATAATCTTTTTATGTCAATGGATGACATAAAATTATATGACTCTACTGAACAATAACAGTAAACAGCTTTTTGATGTTCTAAAATTTTTATCCACTGACATCCAAATGTCATTTGGACTTGTGAAGTGTGAAAATCTTAATATATGCCAAGGAAAGACAGAGACTGAAGGCTTCATTCTCACATTCATGCACCAAAATAAACTAGTGTTTGAAGGCAATTGTTACAAATACTTGGATCTGAAAAAGTATAGATCTATAGCTAAAAGGGTCCCTAAAGGTCACCTATTTCAACTCAATCATTTTACAAATGAGGAAATTGAGTCCCACTGAGGCCAAGTGATTTTACAAAGATCACACATGCAGGAATTAACTCCAAAGGCAATGGTCTGTGCCATGTTGCCTCCATACAAGACACATTGAGCATAATGCTATTAAGGAGAAAGCTATACCTGAATAAATTAAGAGACTTCCTGGCATCCTGAAATCAAAGTAAGGGGACAGACACATTTAAATTAATCAGCATCTTTGCAATTTCAGTTTTCATGCATACTTTTGGAATTGTAAAATGAACCATTAAACAGGGATCTTATCAAAATCATACAATAGTAACAAAATATAGAGCTAATCATTCTAAGACAGTTGTAGAAAAATTAACATTCCCTCCCCAACAAGTAAGAAGAGGATTGACAAACATTCTTAGAGCACATATTTAACAGATCAAAAATCTGTTTCAAACTTTTGGAACAAATAGACATGACTTCACTAATCCATAGTAAAACTTTTACAAGACTTAAATATTTGTTTTGGTAAATGTAACCAAAAGTGATTTTCTTCTGGTAGAGTCTATGAAAGTGTATGGTGGCTAAGATTAAACAATAGAATCAAAAAGCCTTCCATGTGTCACTTCTTCATGAATTCAGTCAACAATATGTTTATCAATATCAAGCAAGTGATTTTCATGCAGATTTGTTTATGGAAGAGGGGTGGTTTATGGTAGCAATTCAGAACCATATCATTGACACTAATAAGTAAAGAAGGAATATCTTTAAAGAGCCTAGATTTAATGATTAATACAGATTACACAAGGAAATGGTAGAAAATGGCTTCATGTCATTGCAAAAGACACAAATTTATTACCTATCAGACCTTGTGGATAGAATTATACATAAGAAGCTCACTATCTTTCATGGACTCACAGGTGGCAAATAGCCAAATACAGAGATCAAATATCCTTAAGTACTCAACTAACCTGGAACTAGACCATTATGACAGGCCCAACTGTTGTTCACCAATGTCTAGAAGAACATTTTTAACAGATGTCACTATACCACATATTCTTAATATTCTAGATACGTAGAATGAAAAGCTTTCAAAATAGAGATGTAGCAGCAGAAATTAAAATCATGTTAAATCAGGATGAGGTACATATCATCTCTATAATTCTGACTCCTCTCAGTTCTTTCCAAGTCTATGAGGTAGATGCTATTATTATCCCGATTTTCCAAATGTAGAAAGTGAGGAAAAGGAAGGTTTAGTGACCCATACATTGTCACACAGCAAGTGTGTGAAGCAGTATTAAAAGCCATATCTTTCTAATTTTAAGTCCCTTATACTTACCAACTAACTGTGGGACACATTTTGTACTTGTGGCTCACAGACTGTTAATTGGATAATCCTTTCTTTTTGAACTTCAGATTATATAATCTCTCTGGGCTTCACTTTTCTCATCTACAAAATGATGGAGTTGGCCTAAGGACTTCTAAGGTCCCTTATGCTCTGATTCTCTTATTCCTCTGAAGTAGAAGGTGCTAAAATCATGGGACAGACAAGTTTTCAGAGCTTAAGGAAATGTGCTTTGATTCTTCCAGGATCCCTGCTAACTCAATCTAGGCATTCCTCTCCTTTGATACAAAGATCAACCCCTCCATGACCTAGCAAATGATATTTAAGAGCTGTTATAGCAAAAAAAAAAAAAAGTTACTCTGTGGCCAACCTAATAATCAACCTTTCCATCCCATGGACAACAAATGAATGGTCTGCTGCTGGTTCCATAATTAGCTGGGTCCAATTTGATTCAACCTGACAGAATTTAGAATATACGTCAAAAATACAGAGCTATCTCCATGTCATGCTTGAGATTTGGAGAAGGATTGTGATGGAGGGAAAAACTCCTAGCACTTAATCTATTTGAATAAAATATATCTCCTTTCTAGAATTCTCCTATTTTTTTTTTAGTCATCAAATAATCCTGTTGTTATCATTGTTCAGTTGTTTTTCAGTCATGTCTGACTCTTCATGACCTGTTTTGTGGTTTTCTTGGCAAAGACACTGGAGTGGTTTGTCATTTCCTTCTTCAGCTCATTTTACAGGTGAGGAAACTGAGGCACACAGGGTGAAGTGACTTGCTCAGATCACAGAGCTAATAAATGTCTGAGGTCAGATTTGAACTCAGGAAGATGAGCCTTCCTGACTCCTGACCTAGCACTCCATCTATTCACTGCATCACATAGATGCCTAATCAAATAATCCTGGCTTACTACAAAAATTGGAAACACGCAGGACTTGAGAGGTAAACCACAGAACAAAAGGAATACATTTCTCCTCCTCTTAAAAACAAAACAAAACAAAACAAAAAGAATATGAGCAGTGGAGAAACAAATATTGAGAAATTCCTACCCAGTAAATGGATCACTCGCATGCCAAGGGAAGGAATTTATTTCCCACATGGTGCAGTTCAGTACATTGAATAAGTTGACTTCCCACTGCTTCCTCACTAAGCTATCTTGCACCGACATGGGTGAACATATATATATATTACTTACTCTGGCATTTACTGAAACAGTATTTTAATTGATATGTTGAATATTGAATCTTAACACTGATAATCATTATAAAGTCCCTTTTTAATTTACATATTACAATTGTTTAAATTGTTTATTGTCATAGAAATTCCATAAGTTTTAAGAAATCAAAACATATTTATTCTTTACATGGAAAGAAAAAAAAAAGATCCATTACAGAGAATTTAAATTAGCATACTTTTTGTATGTGAGAAGCACATTCTTTTCCTTAGATTTATGCTATATCAGCTTTACAAAAGCTGTCTAGGGAAATAAAATCAGGATCATCATAAGTGCCTTTAGACCACCATAAAATGCAGCTGATAACGTACTTTAAATATTTTCTCAATAACATCTATTTTAAACTTTCCATCAAACAATATTTAATACATATATCATTCATTCCTTAATTTATGCTGGTTACCAGACTATAAATCAAGAAGGCTACCCTTCAGAAATGTTGCTTAGTCTTGGTCTGCCTGAAAAGACAAGAAGAAGCACAGGATGTTGTAGCAGGAAGAGACCCTTAGAAGTCATCTGATCTGCCCCTATTAACATTCAGATAAGGAAACTGAGGCCTAGGGAAGGAAAATGACTTGTCTAGGGTAATGAAATTAATGAGAAGAAGCACACCTTCAGCACACACGTGTTAAGTGATTACTGTGTACAAAGCACTCTGCCAGACATAAAAGGCAAAAAATAAAAGTCTCCGCCCTCAAAGAGCAGATGTTCTATCATCTTCTGTTGTCAGTCTCCTGATTTCCAGTCCAGTTTTCTTCCTACTATGCACAGCTGCTTTTTTTTAATCATCTGATTGGTTTACCATACATCCATCTATTTCATGGGAGAACATTAACGACTTCTCAAAAATTCATTTGAGAAAGTATCGGTAAAGATTTGGGGAGCGGCATCATTTGAAGTCACCGTCAGAGCCTCCTGTGAACAAGCAATTAGAGCCACATTAGGCCAATTAGTCATAAAAACAAATCTTTTTTCTTGAGTTTAGCACCAGATCACATAAAAACACAATTATGATCAAAATTACAATGAGATACAGGGATTAGAGCTGTGATTTCATTTGTTTGGGGAGCTTCTGATGAGAAAATTCCCTTTATTCCCTCTACCGATGTAGTTTGGAAACCTCTTTCTAGCTGAGGGTCTTGGAGCCCTTGTTCAAGTACTGAGGGGGAACGTTGATTTGTGCAGGGTCACACAGAGTACAAAGACAGATTGGTATAGTGAGTACAATGTTTGCCTTTCAACCAAAGTTGACCTAGCTTCGGGTCCTGGCTTCTGACACATACTGACTGTGGGACCTTAAAATTATGACAGACTAAAAAAAAATAAAATAAATAAAATAAAATAAAAATATGGCAGACTTTATAAACTTCAATATTTTCATGACTGCAGATTCCAAACTCTTTCCTAATAAAAGGAATCTTAATTAATGCTTTTAGGTCACTTTCAAAGGTAACCTTAAGTAAACCAATCAGAATGCCAAAGGAAATCTGGCCAGATTCAAAAGAATTCTGGAATTTCAGATCAATAAATACCCTTGAAATTCCAAATCTCAGGAATAAAGGTTCAGGTTTGTCATTTTAAAAGGAACAGGTATGTATATTGTGACCTCCATATGATTAATAGACTATTGTGTATGTGTTGTTTTTTTTTTTAAACAGTTTTGACCTGGGAATCCCAATTCAAATTGCTTGCTTCAAAGAATTTACAAAATCTTAGCCCCAATTTTTCCCTCTTTATGTCTATTACCATGCAATAAAAAAATGATCCTTGCGGCCTAGGATTGTCACTAGAAAAAAAAATCACCCAAATCTTGTTAATTCAGAGTTCTCTAACCATTAATTTGTATCGTGAATACAGGGACTAGGTGGAAATTTACTACTATGTATCTATGAAGAAACGTTTTACCAAGTAAATTATGTACATAAGATTTCTTGGTAGAGTAGTAAGGCCAGAAATGAATTGTTTTCAATCTTGTAAGAAGCATTCTTTTATATTCAAAGCCAAGTGTTGCGAATTATTTATTTAGAATGTCTCATGGTTATGTTCCTTACAAACATTCCCAGTACTAGTGCCTTATACTAAGTCTTCATAATTTCACACCTGTGTTATTGTAAAAAACAAAAACAAACAAGCAAAAGAAAAAAACAAACTCTCTATTCCCTTATCTCCCTTCCTTCATTGGAATCTTAATCTAATCTTCCTAAAACACTGCTTCCATCATGTCATTTCCCTACATAAGTCCCTGTAAGTGTTCTCTACTGCATACCCACCAAATCTAAATTCCCCTGGTTAACATCCAAGATTATCTAAAGTTCACAATTTAAAAATCTAACATGTACTCTGTAGACCTATAGAACCCTCTCAACTGGTAGAGAAGGAAACTAAAGTTGTTAGAGGTTCAGGTTGTTAGAGGTGAGGTGGTGCTATCAGCAGAATGTTGGTAACTTCCAACAGTAGAACTCACACCAGGGATTTAAACACACCTTTTCTGTATCCAAATCTAGTACAATAACTTTTTATTGTAGTCAGACTCATCTTCATTCTCTTCACTTGCCTACAAACATTTTCCCCCTCATGTTTTTGTCCATGCTACCTATCTAATCCTACCTTTAAAGCCAAACTTTAGTCGCATCTTTCTTTCCCTCTTTCTTGACTTCTCTGATCCCAAGGAATCTCTCCTTTCATTCTGACTCCCACTGTAATTAGTCCACACAGAAGTATTTTCCATTGCTATTTATTGGTGTTAATTGTTCTTTAGTTATTTCCTTGAAGTTATTATACTTATCTCACTAACTAGATTGTAAATTCCTTGAGGGGATGGATGTTAAAAATATCAGTTCTTAAGATCAAAGATGTAGAGTTAGGAAGAATTTTAAAAATCATCTACTTCACCCTTCATTTTGCATATGAGTTCAAACCTCTGTTTTGTGGTTGTTATTATTTTTTAGTCATCTCAGGCATGGCCAACTCTTTGTGATCCCATTTGGGGTTTTCTTGGCAAAGATCCTTCTCTAGTTCATTTTACTGATGAGGAAACTGAGGAAAACAGGGTTAAGTGACTTGCCCAAGGTCATATATCTAGTAAGTGTCTGACTCTGGATCTGAACTCATGTATATGAGTTTTCCTGACTCCAGACCCAGTACTTTATCCACTGTGTGACCTAGCTGCCCCTCCTTGTTTCATAAATAAAGAAATTTAGGCCCATGAAGGTTTAAGTGACTTGCCCAAGGTAATACAAGTAGAATGTATGATGTGATTTGTCCGCTGTCACACAAGTGACCATTACAGAGATTGGATTTCAGCCTGATTCTCCGACCTCCAGATCAGATACTTTGCCACCATATAGTGCTTGCTCACACTAGCAGAGCATTTGTTTATACCCATTAATCAGAATTCATATGCATTAATTAATGCCTCTGTCAGATAACATTTTGATGACCCTGTTCAGTGTATGCATGCTTTCAGTAGTGATAAAAATCACATAAAGATTCTATAAATAAGGCATTTCACTTATTCAGACAGATTTCCCTCCTCTTTGAGTTTAGTTTATTGAAATTTGCAAAATTTAGGTTTCATTGAAACAGTTTATTGGCCATCTATCCTATATGGCTAGTGCAGAGAGAAACAATATTTTTATCTAAATTTTTGAAGGAAAAGGACTGGATGGAAACTTTTTTATTCAGATGTTGAGATATGTATGTGCATATCTTTCTATAGATCTGTATCTACATGTATATCTATATACATAAAGGTAACGAGAAAGATTAGGGAGAAAAGGAGAGGAAGAGAGAGACAAAGAAAGAAAGAGATAGTATGCATATAGGAAGCAAGGAAATGTAATTTTTATAAACTGTCCTTTTAGAAACACACAGAAATGTGAAGTCTGTCCTATAACTTATCGTTATCATGTATATATTGACATAATTCTAAATTATAAGTGTATATAAATATGTTATATATGCATCTGTATATAGCTATGTGTATATAATTCCTAGTTGTGTGACCTTGGGCAAGTCACTTAGCTTCTGTCTGTCTCAATTTTATCATCTATAAAATGGGGACAATAATGGTACTTACTTCTCAAAGTTGTTATGAGGATCAAATGAGATGATAATTGTAAAGTGCTTAGCACAATGGCTGGCACATAGCAATCTCTATATAAATGTTAGCTGTTATTATCCTGACACTGCACTCAACCACTGCTACCACCCATCTCCGTGACCCATTAACACTACCCTCCTCACTGTTTCTCTAACAAGACTTTGCATCTCCTAACTTGGGACATTTTCACTGGCTGTCCCCCATACCTTGAATGTTCTTCATTTTCAACTTTTCCCTTTCCTGGCTTCCTTCAAGTCTAAGCTAAAATCACCCCTTCTGTAAGGAGACTTTCCAATTGTACTTAATGCTAGTATTATCTCCAGTTTATCCTGTATATATGGTGTCTGTTTATTGTTTTTCTGCATATTGTCTCCCCCAATAGACTGCTGGGGGAGAACCTTGAGCAGAAGTTGGCTTTACCTCTCATCATATCCCCAGCTTTTAGCACAGTGCCAGAAACACAGTAGACACTTAATAAATATTAATTGACTTACTGATTGAGTTTGAAATTAGGGCATATTAAATAATACTGTTAAAAAAGGTAGTGAAATTTCCATTATCTTAATTTTCCATAAGAATAAAATATTCATTACATTTCTCATTTTCAAAGATAAAAAATATCAGTTTTGTTTCTTGAGGAATGTGGTTACTTGGGCCATCTGTCAATCTGTGAAATAAGTTTCTTTCTACAAGGCAGTTTCTTTGAAGTTTTGTTTTTCTTTTCTATGAGTTTCATAATTATTTTAAATGGGACTTGACTATTATTTCCTCCTGGATTTTGTGTTTCATATATAGATATAGATAGATAGACATATAAATATAAACATGTATATAGGAATATATATATAGACATGAATTATACATTATATAAATAATATATTTATATAAAATTTACATATTATATATTTGTATAAATTTGATGGATAAATAGTAAGGTACTGAAACAGTATTTGAACACAGGTCCTCCTACCTCCTGGCATCTATCCACCATAACCAACGAGCTGCCTTTAATTATGTTTATGCCTTTATTTGGTTAGTGCTAATATTTCTAGAACTCTTTAAGCTAATAGCAAAGAAAGATGCCATGCTTGTGGAGCTGTATTTTTCAATTCAGTTCATTTCAATATTCATATTAAGTACCTTTTTGCTTGACACTGAAGGATATAAAGAAAAAAAAAGTAATCCTTTCCTTGCCTCAAAGATTTTAAGTTCTAATGGAATTGGAATATAAAATAGAAGTTAGAATTCTAAAAATTGAATTTAGAATAGTTTAAAAAATCATCATCTGTAGCTCTGGATAGCTCACTAAACTGCTGATTTTCATAGTCTTGGGCAGAGTAGGGGAAGTGGGAGGGGCTTTACTGAAAATAGCCTTAAAATCACCTAATCCCACCTTCCACTTCAGACCATACTCTTGATTGACATGACTGTTCAGTGCAGTCAGTAAAGGAATCGGTTCAATCATACAATCAGATTATTGGTATAAATTTGAATTATACACCTCCAAGTAGAATTTAAAAAAAAATTCACTTCCTATTAACAAATCATGCCAGTAAAAAAAATTAATCAAGGGTTTTTTTTTTTGCCTGCTCTAGAACCAGGTGTTTTGTTTTTGATCAAGTAATCTTTAGTATCTCAGGGATTAGATAAGATCATTAATATGGATGTTCCCTCCAACAGTATACACAGAAACTCACCCATGCAATACAACTGACTCTTGCCCATGTTCTCCCATGAACCTTCAATAAGGGAGACAATCAGTGTTCTGGGGATCTTCTTTTAGCACTCTTGACATTGTATGAATGATGAAGCATATGGTCTGTCTGTTATTTCTGTCTTAATTCATCTTGTGGGGACAGCTAGGTGACATAGTAGATAAAGTGGTGGGCTTGGAATCAGGAGCACTCTTCTTCCTGTGTTCAAATCTGGCCTCAGACACTTTCTAGCTGTGTGACCCTGGGCAAGTCACTTCACCCTGTTAGCCTTATTTTCCTCATCTGTAAAATGAACTGGAGAAGGAAATGGCAAACCACTCCAGTATCGTTGCTAAGAAAACCCCAAATGGGGTCATGAAGAGTCAGACACAGCTGAAAAACTCCACACAGTCATTTTGTAATGATGAAATCCTGAAACTACCAGGTATGCTGGAGCCAGCTCTTTTCAGTGTGATCATTTACAACTTGGGGGGGGGGGGAAATCAATAAAAAAGAAGGGCTTGATTTCTTGTTTAGTTGACCGTCAAGACTTAAGAAAGTGATGGAGAAAATGTTAGTAATGTAGGTTAAACTTAAAAATCTATCATGAATACATTTGTTGAAGCCTTGGATAGCTCTGGACTGTACATAATGCTTATCAACCCTCTGTTATCATTACTTAACCAAGTGGCAGGCCCCTCCTTTACTTTTTTGGGGTTTTGTATATTAAAAAAAGAGAAAAATTGTGTTACTGTTGCTCTTTTGATACCACCCACATGTGTAAAAGACTGACTAAGTCTCCTTTGGGAGCACCCAGATATTAGAGTAAAAAAACTTTTTTTTTCTTTAGGAGTAAGATTTGGAAAGCACCTTGCAGCAAATTAGCATATAAACAACTGGAACTGTCTCTGTGATGATGGGCTTCTCTAAACCTCAATTTGGACTATATTTCTGTGATTTGATTCAAAATATTCTCAAAGCTTTTAACAGCAACTTGGTAAAAGAAGCAGTTAAGAAAATAGTCTATGAATAAACAGTCCTTAAAAAAGATCTGGTGTTCTATAATACCACTAGCTAGGATTGAAAAATCTCCAACAGTACAACAGTATGGAGAGTGCTTGAAGTACAAGTAAGGGGTTGGGGATGGGGAAGAATGTTTCTGTTTAAAGTAGTAAAAGGAAAGAGAGGGCAGCTAGGTAGCACAGTGAATACAGCACCGGCCCTGGATTCAGGAGGACCTGAGTTCAAATTTTGCCTCAGATACATAACTTACTAGCTGTGTGACCCTAGGCAAGTCACTTAATCCCATTGCCTAACCAAAAAAAAAAAAAAAAGGAAAGAGACAAAATGTTTTCTAAAAAGACATATTTCTTTTCGACAATTGCATTTTTTCCTCTTGCTCTCTTGGCTCACTTTGGACCAGGTTGTAGCACTCCTCCCATCCTCTTCTTAGTTTCCTGTGGAATACTTACCACAATGCAGAACAGATAATCTGATTTCTGGAGTTGTGTATCTTAGCAACTCTTCCTTCCTGAACTCTACATATAAATGACCCAATAAGAATGTATATGCAGTGACCTTAGTTGATAGAATATTGTGAATACAGCTATGCATGTGTGTTCCTTTTCCAAAACAACTTGCTCCTTTCTTAAGTTCATAGGGAAAAAAAATATCTATTAAGAATTGTATTCTCAAAAGAATTCTGAGATAGAAGCTTAAAAAAATGAGATACATATTTGTTCTGGAAGGTAGTAAAAGGTAAAAGCAAAGTGAATAGTTGAATATTTCTCCTAAAATAGACTTCAGAGTTTCAGCCAATAGCCTAGAGCTCAACATGTGACTTTATTATAGTAGCATGCATCATTCATGACCCAATAGAGCATAACAATCAATGATGAAATCATGCTACACAAATAAGTTTGTAAGTAGGTTATGGTATTTCACTTGCCACTGATCTTGGACATATTCACTCTCACTTTAGAAACACATTACTGATAAAGCTAAGAATCCATTGAGTAAAGAATGACTACGACTCCGTTATGTAACTAGTAGGATTAAAGACCAATTTTCATAAGAAATACTCAAAGGGAAAGCCCAATTGATCAGGACACTGTCTTCGCATTGTGTTAAAGTATAAATCTAGAATGATTCATTTGGCTGCTCCTTGACTGGGGTAGTATTTGTTACTATTCATCAGAGGCCTGGCTTCTGAAGGAAGAACAAATGTGTGATAGCAGTGACTGTACAATTCCTTAGTAATTGGATTTTCTTAGTAAAGCTACAACCTCCTCCCTGCTATGGAGCTCTTCTCTTCACCCAGCTCCTGTCTTAGTCTCTGTGTCTGCTCTTCCTTCCTATCTATAAACAGTCACTCTTTGTTGAGTCCCTTGATAGTTCTGGGTTGTACATACTGTTTATCAACCCTTCTGTTATTGTTGCTTAGCCAAGTGTCCTTTACTTTTTGGGAGTTTTGTATATTAAAAAAAAGAAAGAAAGAAATTCTGTTACTATTGTTCTTTGATACCACCCGCATGTGTAAAAGGCTAATTTTCCTTTGAGAGCAACCAGACGTAAGGGTAAATAAATTTTTTTCTTTCTTCAGGAGTGAGATTTGGGAAAGCACCTTGTAGCAAATTAGCATATAAACAATTGTTGGTCCACCAAACCTAAGGCTGAATGCACCATCGATTCAAAGTATATCTATGAAATTTAATTAGGCAATTCCTGCAGCCACTAATGAGAAAGATACAGTGAAATCCTCAGTTAACTAACAGAAAGATGCTAAGCCAACCAAGAAGAGATTGTCCTTGCCCTCCCCCTGCCTTGTAAGAAATGTGTCTTCCTTTTCCACCATTTTGTCCTTTTTTGTGTGGTTGCTTTTGTTTCTTCAGGGGGCAAGGCATCTGAAAATCAAAACTTTAATGTACTAAATAGATTTACTAGGCCATGGAATGTAAGGATTGAATGATTTCCAAGTTGCACTTAAAGTCTTACATTTTTGCATTTTGAAAGGGATCTTAAAAGACACAGTATAACCTCATTTTCTGTTTGAGGAGACTAGGAAACAGAGAAGTGCTATGAATTGCCTATGCTCACACAGCTAATTAAGTAACAAAATCAGAACCAGAGCCAAGGTTTCCTGACTCTCTTGTCCTCTTGAAAGTGATAATTAGAATCTCAAAGTACTTTGAGCATTCCTATAAAGAAGGTAAACTGACAGTAGCCATTTATTCTAATGAATAACAATATGACTAAAAGAACTACGAAGGAAACATATTATACTATTTCCTTCTTGACAGAGAAGAGATGAAACACATATTTTCAGATGTGGGCATTGTGAGGTTTTAGTTTGTGTCATTTTAGTGGTTACAAGGAAGGTTGGGTTTTTTTGGTTCTGATTTTGGTTTTGGTAGGGGAGATGATAGGAGGTCATAGAATGATAAGATGATAGGAGATAGTGATATCAAATCAAAAAAAAGAGGAAAAGAAAGGAGTACTAATGAAATATGTATATATAGATATATACGTATATAGAGAGTATGCATATGTACTTATGTATGTATGACTTGTATGTATATGTTATGTGTATATATGTGTGAATGTATATATACATATATAGATATGTATATGCATATCCTTCTTGTTTGGTTGTTTCAGTCATATCTGACTCTTTGTGACCCCTTTTGGGGTTTTCATGGCAAAGACACTGTAGTCGTTTGCCATTTCTTTCTCCAGTTCATTTCACAAATGAGGAACTGAGGCAAACAGGGTTAAGTGACTTACCCAGGATCACATAGCTAGTAAGTGTCTGAGGTCAGATTTGAACTCAGGAAGATAAGTCTTCCTGAATTTAGGCCCAACATCCTACTGTGCCACCTAGCTATCCTGTATATTCATATATCTGCACTGAATGATACAGAAGGAAGCTCAGAGGAGAATACAGGCAAGCAGGATGGCTTTGAAACTAGTATGTTAAATTTATTATGTTCCTTTATTTAAAAAAAGTAACAAATGATATTGACATTTTTAGTATATCAAAAATATGATATTCCTTCAATGTGGGTACTTCCTTGATCAGCAAAAATGGTAAACTCCACATGCACACACACACACACACACACAAATATATATATATATATATATACATATATATATATATATAATTTAAATGTATGTACGTGTGTATAAATGTATTACCCAATGTCTAACTTGGTGATAAGGCCCTCCAAACCTAGCTAAGTGGATTTTTGGACAACAGATACACAGTCCAACAGTAGATCCACACTCACTATTTCCAGTTTGATTGGACTGACCTGAGCTTACACATCAGTGGTTTGAAAATCTAGGGACAAACTCCACACTCTGATGAAGCATCACTCTTGAGTGGAGGATGTGATCATTAAATGAACAAGCTAGAGCATGTCACAGATGTGTATTTGATGCAACGTTTGTGACTTCTGTGGCTTTTGGGGCAAATCATGTTATCATCATCTGAAAAATGGGAAGGGTGGATTGAACTAGATGGCCCTTAATGTACTATTACTTATACTTCCCTATCATCCCCATTTAGCAAACAAAAAAACTGAGGCCCAGAGAAAGTGGTTTGCCCCAGTATTAGAACCTTTGCAATATATTGGCTGTGTGGCCCTGGGCAAGTCATTCTACCTCAATGCCCAAAGCAATTCTGTGAAAGTAAATTGCTAAACAGGTACAGGTTTATGTTGGTCTAAGTGTTTGTCTTCATGGAACATTTCTTATATTAATGAAATCAGAGTTGGATCAAAAAATGGTGTCGCATCCAGGACTCAAACTCAGATCCTCAAAGCATTGTTTTTTTTTTTTTGTTTTTTGTTTTTTTGTTTTTTTTTTTTTGCTGAACCACATACCTTGAAGAAATGACATAGGCTGATTTTGCATGCATTATAAAATAACTAGATTTAAAACTATGTGCCTTGAAAGCTTCAATGTGATATATTTCTTTAAAAAAAACTTGAGAGGAAGTAGCCTCAGAGTTTATTACAGTTAATGCTTTCTTTGAACTAAAAGACTGAAATAATACTATTCACCTATTAATAGAATGTTATCAGCAGTGAAGAGACAGCTTTAGAATCGATAACACCACGGTTCAAGGCTTGCCTGTCAGACATCCAAGTGATAGGGGACAAGTCTTTTAGCCACTTTGTGCTCCTCTTCTGCAACTCTTTAAGATTCTGTTGCAGGCAAGTTGACAGTCTATATCCCATTGAAAAGAGTTTCCACACTGAGAAAGTTTAAAAATGAAACACAGGTCTGGATAAAATAAAATCAATAGTGCAGACAATCTAGAAAACCATTCTATTCTTTTTCTGAAGGTGTTCCTGAACAATTCCAAAACCTCCAGCAATGCTTTAGAACCTCTAGAATGTATTTGTCTGTCTTCTGAGTGCTTTTGTACAAGTGAAAGTAAAAAACAAAACAAAAACAAAAAAAAACAAAAAACTAGAGGGACCCAGGTTTTAATGGATGGATATAAGATACTTTACTCTAAAACCAGTAGTTTTAGATTATATTTTCTCAGGCCATATTCCTTGTAAAACATGAATGTACAACTTGACATCCTTGGAAGAAAATTATTTTCTTTGTTTCTTAGGCTCAATTCTCCCAGAAATATTTTTTAAAATTAATTTAGATTATTGTAATCTGAGTATTTCTGCCCCCCCCCCATATGGTCAGGGTTATTTGATGGCTCTGAAAATTTTTCTCCAGCAGGCCATTTTTGAGTTACAATTAATAGTTTTCTCAAATAATAAATAACATTCCACAATAAGACAAACCATAATTCTAGAGCTCAAGATAAAATTCAGTTAATATTTTGCTTTGCTAAGCAAAACAACAGTAAATTTTTGCTATATTTTTGGAGAATCATTATCTTAAATCTGTTCAATCCCTGTGACCATTTCCTTTAAGGATTCTCCTTTTCAGATGGTCAAAGATGTACTCAAGTGACACTTTCTTTAACCGAATAATCAAAGACTTCCCCCTTCCCTTAGTCTGATCATCACCCCAATCCAGTTGATGCATGGGGAAAAAAGATTGTTTTTAGGCAAATCAATCAAGGACCCTTATCCCTTGTCTAATAATTGCTCTAATTACTTCCAGGGAAAATCTTTCTAGAGCAGAATAGGAGAAAGGAACAGAACTTCTAGAGAAATATTAGTTAAAAACTGTTAAGTTTTTTCAAATTAGTTGAAAGGTTACAGACTAAGATAATTATTTAGATGTTCTCTTAATATTTCCAAAAGGGGAAAGGATGGGCTAGTCAACTTTGACATGTCAAAGCACCTTGAGAATCTTAGCCCACTCTTGGTTTTGTAGCTTAATCTCCCACTTCTTCCATTCACAAGCCTTTCACTCTTGAAAAGTGGCCTAATCATGAACCCCCAGATTATAATTTGTACATTCTTTCCCTGAGCCTTTCCTCCTATTATTTTTTCTCCCTAAGTTGCCCTCCCCCTTTTCTTCTGTGTATCCAAATCCTGCTCATCCATCGAAGCCCATTTGAAATATCCCATCTTTAGAATGGAATTGGAAATAGCAGGGTTTTAGTCCTGGACCTTTTCTTGATTAATTGTGTAACCATAGGCCTCTCTTAGCCTCATATTACTTATCTAGTAGTCCAAAGCCTTTGAAGGCCAATAAGTTTGGTGTGTTCTCTTTTCCCCAAAAACTCACAGTATTTGCTGCATGAACCTTTCATTTTACAAACAATCGTAAACTGCCTTGTGACATTCCATGTATTATTGTGGATACTAGTTCTTTAACATTTAATATGTTTATATCATATGTAACTTAAAAATCACTTAAAGTAAAGATAGACCCAAGTTCAGCTTTTAAAACTGATTAGCTGGGTCTCAACTGTGAGAGTCATTTAAACTTTCTGATCCTCATTTAACTCATCTGTAGCATGGGGAATTCAAAATCTCAAAGATCTAGTCCAACCCACAATTCTATAGCAATCTTCTCTACAACATCTTTGGCCAGATGTCATCCAACTTCTACTTGAAGACCTCTACTGCCCATTCTACTTTTTGAAACCTCTTATCATTACATAGGATGGTTTTTTTTTTCTCCCATTGAACGAGAAAGCACTTTTTCTACAACTCCGAAAATAAATGAAAGAAGACACATTTATTAAGTACTTGCAATGTGCCCTTCTTTCAATTCAAACCCAGATATTATGTTAGTGCTGTTCTACAAAATGCTATTGTACAAAGATTGGGCAACAAGGTTGGTGAGGGGACCATAGGGATTGATTGAAATATATTAAGGATATTAAACCTGGATAAGCAAAAGACTTAGTGGGATATGATAGCTGTTTTCATGTTTTTAAAGAGCTGTGATTGGGCAAAAGACGTCTTTTTTTCACCCCTGGTGACAGAATTAGAAGCAATGAAGTTATTCCTTTGTGCTTTCTGGAACTCCACGAACAAATTTTTACTTTATCCCAAACTTATTCTCCTTCATCTTTCCATGTTGTGCTCTTATATCCATGGCGATACAGCTCTATCTCCCTCCCCAACCTTAATGATACTATCACTGGCCTTCCTCTCCACTCAAGATGTAGCTTATCTTATGCTCCCTCTTCTCCAAACTAGTAAAATAGATAAGGAAGAAGGGTGGACATACATCTTTCTCCCCAGTACCACTTCTAAACCTTTCTTCTGTCCCCATCATGCAGCAATCTTCTTTTTTTTTTGAGATTTGTCCAGATGAATCACCTTTTGTAGATTTTTTTTTTCTCAAATAGTTCAGGACTTAACTTTCAGTCTTCTTATTCCCCTATCCCCTTGCCATGTCTGGGTTCCATCTTATCAATATTTATCAATGTCTTTCTTAAAATACAATATCCCCAATTGAATTTAGTAGTCCAAATGTGATCTAATAAAGGCTGAATAAAACAGTACAATTATATCCCTTATTCTGAAGGCCATCCACTCTCAATGCAGGTTAGTATCCAGAATGGGAGAGGTGCTAAAAATCCTTCTCCAACCTATTTCTGAAGGCTGCTATGAGAAAAACGCTTAAACCTTAGAACTTTGTGAATATCAGTTATTTTGTGTTGTTGGTTGCCTATATACATATATATGTATATATATATATATATTTATAGTGAACTTCTCTAGAGTAGCAGTCATTCCTACATTTTGTATTTATTTTAGATCATACCAAGCACAAAGGTGGTCAACAAATGTTTGCAAATTTGATTTGAATAAAGAATTTCATAATGTACTCAGTGACTCAGTCCTTTTTTTGATCTGCATAAAAGTAACCCAATGAAAAACCTGCTGGACCCTGTAGAGATATGTATTGAATCTACTTTGCAGCCTCCTTGGAGGGTTTTGAAGCCTTGCCAAGAGGCAGAGCTTCTTGGAGTGAATACTGTGACAAAAATTTGGCTCTAGACTCTTTTCAGTGGCAGGAAAAGTTAGATTCCAGAGACAAGATGTAGCACTATAGTTTGGTCCATAACATTTTGTTACTTCTTAGAGTAGGGAATTTCATCTGTGCCAGATCTCACCTCATCAATATTTTATTGCTGTCTTTCTCTCTTAGGGACATCAGAGCAAACATATTGCATTTACCCACTTACTCAAGGAAACAAGACTATTAAGGAGACAGAATCAACAATTTTAGTGTTGTTGTCTTGGCTGTGGTGAATTTGGCACAGATAATTTTTGGAGAATTTGCTTTTGTGTGGTTTTCTAATGTGCTTGCATCAACAATACTTAGAATTAACAACAGAAGAAGTCGGCAGGAATGACTAATTTGCCTTTGTTCTGAAGCATAGAAAAAGACAGGAAATTTAGGGTACAAAATTGCTTAACCTAATAGAAAGGCTTAAACCTGAAGTTAGTAACCTTAGATAACCTCATTAGAGTCTACCGTGTAGCCTATAGTTTAATTCAGGAAAACTGTTTTAAAGTATGCCATAGTATTAAATAGTCCTTTCTAAAGTGTTGAAGACAATTTAGGACATGTTTGGGATTGAAGGTAAATGTGCTGGGGATTGCAGGTGGTTATTTAATATTCATTGTGCATCTTCATCAAAAGTTAGTGTGTCTTTAAATTTTCATTGCACAGCTGCATGTCACTGTGAATAATTTCATACTTTATGATCATATAGGGACTTCAGAGGCTAAATAGAGTTGCCACCTCCCCCACCAATTAGGGGAGAATCTCTTCATCCCTTCTTCATACATATATCTGGGGTGTTGTGCAGTGAGAAGAAAAATCTGCCTTTCCTTGTGTCCATACTCTAGGAGGGTTAAAAGGGGAGATGGGTTCCTCTTTTCTCTGTTGCCTTTCAAAATGGCAATC
Source organism: Vombatus ursinus (assembly GCF_900497805.2). NCBI lineage: Eukaryota > Metazoa > Chordata > Mammalia > Diprotodontia > Vombatidae > Vombatus > Vombatus ursinus. The sequence continues at coordinate 37,676,897 of NW_020954610.1, forward strand.
CAGCACTGCATGATTGAGGAACCCCTAGCCACAAGAGGGCCACAGTCTCATAGCCAATGACTGAGGACGAAGGCCTCATATCATCAAATCACTCAATATTAAAATTGGAAGGGATTTTAATGTAGTCTGTCTCTCTCATTTTATAAAATAAAATAGAGGCCTACAGAGAAATGACTTGTACAAGGACACAAAATTATTAAGTCTCAGAGATAGAATTATAACTTAGGTCTTTTTATTCTAAGTTTCTTGCTCTGTCTACCAGATTATGTTGTCCTAGAAGGAGGGAATCTTCCATGTATATCACGGGAAATTGGAAAATTCGCTTCATATTTTTCTGTAGAAATTGATCATAATACTTATGTATAGTGTGATATGTAAATAATTTGTGATATGCTACAAATTTCTTTGGAGGCGAGAATACATGAATATAAGTCTAAGTGATTTTAACAGTGAGACAATTGCCAGTGTCAAAATTCCTATCCCCAGTGAAGATCATCTAGTCTCAGGAACTTGCAGTATTAGACAATTCCCTGGGGACACTGCGAAGCTAGGCCTCATGGCCTCCTACCCAGTAAATGTCAGAGGCATGACTTCATCCTTTGTCTTCTTGACTCAAAGATTGATACTTTATTTACTATGTTATTCTGTGCCTCACTACCCACCCCCTCAAAATAAAACAAAAAACCCTCACTTTTTTTTTAGTATACCTGTGATTACATCAGTGCAGGGAACTCCCTCATGAGGAATTTTCTCTCCCAATGCACTTTCTTCAACTGATATTCTCTGAGGCTTCCTGATTGTGAGGCCTGCTCTCTAGTCATTATACCACCTCTTTTTTATATGAGTTTATGTTTTTAGAACATTTCTTGGCTTACAAATTGCTTTTCTTACAATCACTATGCCATCAGTGGTGCAAGTATTATTAATCTGACTTTAAAGAGAAGAAATCGCATCTTAGATGAATAAAATGTAATATGACATGCTGTATGTATCTAAATAATTTAAGTAGACCAGGTAGTCTTCTTTTAAATTAATTGTTCTGCCTTATAACTTGGTGCCAAATATTTATCTTTCCTACTTCCCTATCTCACCTTCATCTCCCTTCTTCCTCTTGACCAGTCTCTTCCACTGAGTCCTCCACTGCCCACCCCAACCTAGCCTTTGCCAAATTCACGTAAAACTCTTCTCTTCCAGAGGTCAGCTAATCTTCTTTGAGGGGTTAGACATGGATGGCTTAAGGTATTATTCCTTTGAGTTATATTTTCTTCTTGAAAGGAAAATCTTGAAGAGTAGGATCTCAAAAGCTAAAAAGATCTCTAATAGTGGGATTTCAAATACCATTTATAGGGGAAAAAATTACCATTGTAGGCAGTGGAGCAGAGATATTTCTGGAGAGGATACCCTGCCTCGTGACCTGAAGTTACCCTATGTGAGCCATCCCCGCTCTGTCCCTTAATAATCTTGCTATTTTGGGTCCATTCTCTTCTTTTCCTTTTCCATTCCCTCTTCCTCTTCTTCCTTCATCTCTGTATTTTCCTCCTCTTTCTTTTCCACCTTTGCCTTCTCTTGTTCTTCCTTTACCTCCTCTTCTGTTTATGCTCCATATTACTGTTTCTTCTCCCACCATCAGCATGCTTTCATCCTCCTTCTCTCCTGTCTTTTCTTTGTTTAGCAAGGAAAATATTTGTTTGGTATACCACAGTCCTTTCAGTTACCAAAGAGTGTCTCCACTCTTCTAAACCTAATTTTATAGCTCATTCTGTCTTCTTCTCTTAACTAATTTCCCCCTTATCAAGCCCTTCACGCACCCTCCTCTTCCAGTCATTTTTCTTATGCAGGAATCCCCATCTTAACAACAACCCAGGAGCATCTGGTTCTTCATATTCACTCCTTACAGTGCAAGAGTCAGTATATGTTTACCCAATTCTCTGCCCTGGCATTGCTAAAACCTGGTCAATTTAAAATGACTAATCCGTCCAAGAGGGGTGTGTGTTATCCCAGAGATCCATAGTATTTTACACCTATACAGCTGTGCTGTTTCAGCCTCTTCTTCCATTTGTTATTTCTCCTGCCAGTAGCAGGAGGCACTGAGCAGCTGAAGAATCAGCAGGATGAGAAAGAAACAAAGCTGACAATTTAATTTAGAAATAGTACAAGACCACAATAACTGTCAGAGGAAAGCTGAATGCAACTTGGAATCACTGTCAGGCAGCTGCAAAACTTACCCATCACATACAAACAAGCTGTTGTTCATCTTCTTAAGGTCTACATTAATTATCTGGAAAAAGCTAACTAGACTTGCATTAGGTTATGCCTCAGTTACATTCCACAGTACTACTGCAGGAAGAAAATGGCACTCAGTTAAAAGACACCAGAACAAAGAATATAGGTCAACCCAGAAAGCAGTAAGGGGAAAAGACAGGGAATTTTCTTGACTATTTAAAACCAGAAGTGTACATTGATGCAAATAAGTAGAATTTTCTGACCTAGTTTATAATATTTTAGTGGTTCACCAACTTAAAAGTAGATAACAGGGTTAGGAGAGGGAAAAAATGACCCAATTCCAAATGGAAATATAAAAAGAAGTTGAATCAATAGGACATGGAAATACTGTGAAATTAAATCAGTGGAGAGAGGTAAAGAAAAAGGGAACTTCTACTTACAGCAATTGTGTAGAAAGAACATCTATTAGATGAGTTGAAGAGGCAAAGAACAAGAGATAACTTAACCACTTTGACACTTTAAATCTGTTTTCACTGGTATATTTACTGTACAATCAGAGTCAATCACTCGATATCTTTTCAATAACCCCCATACCTTTTCATTCTAGTAGACTGTTGTTCATGTCTTTCCTCAAATCTTCCATAGAGGGTCAATTCATGGTCTTCTTTTCTGAGTACCAAGGCAGCACTTTGGGTATCCGTCTGCCTTCTTTTTCTGGAATTATAACCACCAGGAATCTAAAGATTCTCTGAGTATCAGAGGAACTAAGAAAATGAAAATAAAATTATGGAGTGATTTTTTTTCTGACTTTTCCTTTTTATTATGTAATCACTTCTCCCTTTTTAGGAACGTTTGCTCTTAATCCCTTAATTGCCAAATTTAATAGCCTTTTCTCTATTCTCTTTCTTCTTGACTTCTCTACAGCATTCAACACTGGTGACCATGTCTTCTTGAATATTCTCTCTTCTCTAGACTTTTTTGTCATTACTCTTTCATGGGTTCTTCTCCTACCTATCTGACCACTCCTCCTTACTCTCCTTTGCTGGTTCTTCATGTCACACTCACTAACCATGAATATTCCCCAAAGCTTCATCCTCAATCCTCTTCTCTTTTCCCTCTCTACTACCTTACTGGGTGATTTCATCAACTTTAATAAGCTCAATTACCATCTCTATGCAGATTGTTCATATTTATTTACACATATACACGTATCTAACATGAAGCTCTAGTTTCTCTCCTGAACTCTATTCTCATATCTTGAATTGGATGTCTAGGAGGCATCTCAAATTCAATATGTTCAATAACAGAAAACATCTTTCCCCTCCAAAGCTTCTCTTCAGATTTCCCTATATAGTCAAAGGTAATACTATCTCCCAGTCATTGAAGCTGTTTTCCTCTCCTCACTTTCACTCTCTCCATGTCTCCAATCCATTACCAAATCTTGTCAATCTTCCCAAAACTTCTCACATATATCCTCTTCTCCTCACTCAACTACCAACCAAGTTAAGGCTCTTATCACTTCTCACCTAGGCTATTTCAATAGCCTCAAATTTCTTCCCATTTTAATCTATTCTCACTGAGTTACTATGGAGATTTTACTGAAGCATGGTTATTCCCATGTCACCATCTTACTCAATAAATTCCTTTAGCAACCTATTACATCCAGAATCAAAAGTCAAGGTCTCTGTTTGGTACATAACACTCTTCACTACCTGACTGCTTTCTACCTTTCTGGTCTTCTTAAACTTGGCTCCCCTCCACATACTGTATAATAAAGCTACACTGGCCTACTTAGAAATCCTCAAACATAATTCTCCCATTTCCATACTTTCGCACTGACTGTCCCTCCATTCCCGAAATACCTTCCTTCCTCACCCTTCACTCACCTCTTTGTTTTCCTACCTTTCTGCAAGACTCTCCTCAAATCCTACCTCCTAGGAGGCCTTTTCCAATCTCTCCAGTGGCCAAGACCTCTGAGATGACTTTCCATTGAGTCTGGATCCATAACTTGTATGGACTCAGTGACATACATGCTCTCTCTCCCATTGAAATATGAGCTTATTGAGCCTGAGACTGGTTTTGCCTTTCTTTGTATCCCCAGCACTTAGAACAATGCCTGGCACATAGAAAGTGCCAGATAAGTCTTTTGTTGACTGACTTGAGGGTTTTGGAGAGAGAACATGCAAAGATTGTTGCAACCCTATTGCTATGTTGAATGGAAAGAGTTCAAAAACAGAACTCAAAGCATGTTATTCTAGTGCTATTCCAGGAGTATTGTATTCATGTATATGGAGATGATTTCTAATTTAGCAGAATGTGCCAAAGGCACTAAAACTAAGTTAATGGTAACCTCAGTCACAGTCTTAGGCAGCTTGATGGTATAGTGGGTAGAGTGTTGGACTTTGAATGCCTCTGAAACTTACTAGCTGTGTGATCCTAGGCAAGTCACTTAATCTCATCCTAATCTTCAAAATGGAGATAATAATAGCACCTAACTCCCAGGGTTGTTGTGAGGATCAAATGAGATGGCATATGTAAAAACTCTGAAAACTTTAAAATGCTTTTAAATGCTATTTAAAACTTAAAAATGCACTTTTAAAGTGCTCTGTTGTTATGTTCCATCATTTACAGCCACGTCCAACTCTTCATGACCCCATTTGGGGTATTCTTGGCAAAGATACTGGAGTGGTTTGCCATTTCTTGCTCCAATTCATTTTACAGATGAGGAAACAGAAGCAAACAGGGTTAAATGACTTGCCCAGGATCACACAGCTAGTGAGTGTCTGAGGATGGATTTGAACTCAGGAAGATGAGTCTTCCTGATTCCACGCCCGGTGCTCTATCTACTGTGCCACCTAGCTGCCCACATATAAATACTAGATATTAGTTATTATAATTCCCCATTTAAAATGTTGAATAGCATTATCCTTTCATATTAAAAAAGAATGAGATTTTTTGGTGTTTTTCTTCATCTCTGTAACCCCTATACCTACCATAGTGCCTGCATATAAATTCTTAATACAATTGAATTGAATTGCGGAACGTGTATGATTTTGAAGAGAGGGCATATAGTGGACCACATTTTCCATTACATATTAATGAGCATGCCATAAACATCACTGTAAACTGCCACATATTTGCTTGTCAGCTCTTCACAAAATCACTCTGGTCCTTTCTAAGAGCCATTGTATGTATATGGTTCTAGGAAAGAATTTTGTATTTTGAGAAAAGTGGCAGGAGATGATTTATGGCTTCTTTTGTCTACATCCCTAGGTCTTATGAGACACTATTCAGTGTGAACCTGTAGTTTCCATCTTATATACAGACATCAACTAATGAGTAGAAGGTACTAATTTTAATTTCCCTAGCTGTCTGCATATACAAAATCAGAAAGAACTACATTTCTCTCATAAAGTTTAGCACTCATATACATGGGAATACATTTACTGAACTTTCATTTATGTATAGGTCATATAAAAATATAGGTTTAAGACTAAAAACAAAGTCATTCCCCATATATACTTATTTGCATGGCTGCTGAATAGACTTGTAAGTACCTAAGGCTGAATTACCTTTTTTCACATCCAACTCTAGCCTCACCATTGCGTTTCGAGGGCAGAATAAATAAGTACATAGTAGGACCCTCATGAGTTCTTCTCTGTAAAACAACATTGTCAATGTGTTCCCACAAGGGAAAATAGTCTCACAACATGTATCCTGAATAATAAACCAAGGAATAGAAACTCTTTCTGCAAGAAGCACAGACCTGATGATAAATATGCAATCCAGTAAACAAGATCAGAGTGCTGCCATCCTGGGACTTTCATGTATGGCCTGAGAGAGTCAGTCATATTCATGGTGTCACCTTAGACAAATCACTTAACCTCTCTGGGCCTCAGTTTCCTCATTTCTGAATTAAAGAGATGAAATTTAATTATCTCTAAAATCCTTCCCAGCTCTAACATCCCAGTATTCTGTATTTCTTTCATGGCATGGCAACACTGACTTCAGTAAAAAAAAAAAAAAGAAGAAGAAGAAGAAGAAAAAAATGAAATCTAAACTCTATAATTCCATTTATATCTATCTTGGCAGCTAGTGGGGTAGTGGATAGAGTGCCAGTCCTGAAGTCAGTAATATTCATTTGTGAGTTTAAATCTAGCCTCAGATACTTTATTAGCCATGTGACCCTGGGCAAGTCACTTAACTTTGTTTGCCTTAATTCCTCATGTAAAAAATGAACTAGAGAAGGAAATGGCAAACTAATCCAGTATCTTTGCCCAGAAAACCCCAAATGAGGTCACAGAGACTCAGACATGACTGAAACAACCGAACAACAAAAAAGTTTAACCTGCGTGATTAGCACTTTCTTAAGTCAGACAGTCAACAATATGACAAATCAAACCCTGATTGTAGTCCTTTACTAATTTACAAGGTTTAAGTGCTCAAATGAAAAATTTGACAGTTGGATCTCCTGGGCAACATACCCCTGACTGGTTCATTTAGTGGTTCACAAATTCATTGGGGTTCGAGAAGACGGTCCAAGGGTGCTAAAAAAATTATTTTTTGGCACCTTAAGCAGTAGGATTGCAAAGAATATTGTAAGTAGTAATTAAATCACCCTAGAGGTTCACAAACCATTGGTTCTTGCTGTTGAAGAGGGTTTGTGGAATGACAGTTTTAAAAAATGTTGGAAGCTACTGTTGAAGTGGAACAATTGGGAGCCAAAAGAACTAGGTTCATGCCAGAGTTCTGACAGCTGCTGCCTTGGTAACTTTGGACATGTCTTGTTAAGTGACTATGCCTCAGACTTCCTTTCTATTAGAGGATTAATACCTATAAGGCCCCTTCCAACTCCATGTCAGTGATTTAGTGATTCCTGAAGTCATCTGTGTTTCTCTGCATCCTCCATGGCTGTCCTGCCTGCATGGGATGCACTGGCCCATCATCTCTGCCATCTAGAATCCTAAGGCTTGCCTCAGTGGTCACCTCTTGACTTTCTTCCCCTTCAGCTGCTCTTTCTCTTTCCTTAAATCTTCTGATAGCACTTTGTGTGACTCTCTCCTTTGCTGCTCCATCACATTCTACCTTTTATCCTACTTACCTTTTTACGTGGTATAATTCCCTATTAAATAAAAGCTCAGGAGCAGCTAGGTGGCACAGTGGATAGAGCACCAGCCCTGGAGTCAGACACATAACTTAGACATTTAACACTTACCAGCTGTGTGACCCTGAACAAATCACTTAACCCCATTGCCTAGCCAAAAAAAAAAAAAAGAAAAGAAAAGAAGAAGAATAAAAGCTTATCAGAGGCAGATACTCTCATTTTTTACTTTTGTATCCTCAGAGCATTGCACAGTGGGAGATTAAAAATATTTATTGCAATGGAATGTTTCTCGAAAAAGCTGTTGGAAAACTTTTCTAACTTCAGTCAATTAAAAAAAAAACAGCCAGAGTAATAAAATCATGCATTGACAACCATAAGCGTGTACACTTTGCATGATATTATATGTTTTATAGAACAAAAGAAAATAACTGCATGTTGCTGACTAGCCATGTGACCTTCAGAAAGTCATTTCACCTTTAGTGTTTTCATTTATAAAATTAGGGTGTTTTGCAGGGATGTGCTGGTAAATGTTTAACCACCAGCCCTCTAAGGAAAACAAAATGTGCAGAAGACACACTTTTAAGTTTAATCTGCTTTATTAACATTTTCTTCATTACTTTCTTAAGTTTAGGCAACTAACAAAACAATAAATTAAGCCCTGATTTGTAGTGTTTACCAAGACACAGACTGAAAATTCAACAATCAGCTCTCTCAAGTTGTAAGAACTGGCTCTATAGTACCCTGGGTATACTAAAGGGTTCTTTCTACCTTGTGGATCCCAGTTAGGCATTTTAAATAATAAAACCCTGTTTTTCTTTTAATGTCACTTTAAAATATATTCTCATCCTAACCTCATGGCAGAATGTAAATTCCTTGAGGGCTGCAGTTTTCACTTTTGTAGAATGTCTGATGCACAGTAAGTTCTTAATAATGCTTGTAGATTAATTGATTTGTACATCTGAGATAGACTGAGGCAGCAATTTAAAGATGAGAAAATAAGATATAAAGCTTTGATGTGATTTGCACAGCTTCATGAAATCATAGGAGAACTCCCTCTGTAACCCATTTCTCCTGACATTCAGCCAAGTGTTCTTTCCAGTAAACTTTTGCCACACCAGGAAATTGAATTAGAACAAAAAGCCTGGAAATGACTGTAAGATCATCTGTGAATCTAAAAACCTACAATTGACTCCCTTTTTTTCACTCTCCATGTTCCTCAGATTTCTCTTCAAAGATGTTTTCTGTAATAGCATCATGCATAATTGGGTATCAGTATGGGATAGAGGCAAGTGGATCTGAGTTAAAATCCTGCTTCCGATGCTTACTTCCTTTGAAACTTTAAGTCAAGTCACTTAATTTCCCTGGGCTTCAGTTTCTTCATATGTAAACTAAGAAGTTGAACCTGATGGCCTCTGAGCTCCTTTTCATACCTATATCTGTGATCCTATTATTCACTAATTCTGAAATTCAAGAATCTATATACATGACTCTCATCCAATATGGTGATCTGGTCTACATAATGCAGTGAACTGTATGGGTGATATTGTTTTAATGTTTGTAGCAACAGAAGACAGCGGCAGCCAGTCTGGTGAGAAAGAGGAAAAATTAATTTTCTTAAATAGAATCCTTGCCTTTGTCCTGTGCAAGAGAACTATAAACTCTGTTGTTGCTGTTATTTAGTTGTTTCAGTCTCTTCATAACCCCATTTGTGGTTTTCTTGGTAAAGATACTAGAGTGGTTTGCCATTTTCTTCTACAGCTTACTTTACATACGAAGAAACTGAAACGAACAGGATTAAGTGACTTGCCCATGGTCATACAACTAGTAAGTTTCTGAGGATGAATTTGAACTCAGGTCTTTCTAACTCCAGACCCGACCCTCTATCCACTGCACCACCTAGCTACTGCTGAGGAGGGCAAAAACTATGCAGTCTGCCCATAGCCAAAAGTAAAGCAATTATAGAGAAAAGTCTTTTAAAAATTGATCATTAGTGACCTTGTTCTGGACTATCTAACTAACCTCTCCTCTGGAACTTTTCTCAGCGTTTTATCTATCCCGCTAACCATCTCTTTTTCTTTCCTTCATTCTAACTAGACTGTGGTGAACTATATAATAGAAGGACTAAAATTATTTCAAATGTTTAACAAATGAGCCTTTGTGGTCCATGAAGCATGAACATTGACCCTTAGTTTCCAGGAAATGGACCAGATGACCTCTGATCTTTTTTCAGATCTAAATCCATGATCTTCTGATTCTGTTTGTGAGGTAATATTTATGACAGTACCTGTTGACGCTGTTGAGGTAAGGTACAGCAGACCCAGAGGAGTCAGGGGAGAGAGAGTTCCCTGGGTTGGGCTAATCAGTATCTGGAAGTTGGCAAAGATGGAGACCCTATCACAGCCCTTACCTTCAATATCCTTTCTCCTTTTCTACGAGCCCAAGGTTACAAATGCTTCTGCCTCACTATCTAGTGCTCATCATTTCACTGTCTCACTGGGGTCTGTCCCTTCCTCACCCACCTAGTATTAAATAATCTGACATAAATCATCAGCTGATCATTTGACCACTGATAATTTTGTTTCTGTTGTTTCATACTTAAAGTGATGTTTTATGTACTGAATAATCCCTTGACCTTGAAGCCATGAGATGGTTGTTCTGTTCCTTTAATACATAGATACTTTTTGGCAATGCTAGTGATGAATGGGAAGAGAAGAGGTAATTGTGCTTATGTGACTTTCCAAAGTGCATTTCCCTGTTCCCAGTCATTATACTTGCCTTGCTGATATTGCTATCACAGGGCCCATGAAGGGAACATTGCATATTGTACACAAGAGAGGGATTGAATTCACAAAAGCCTGATAGGGACTGACCAAAGGAAGAGGGATGCAATGTGGATGGGCAGCTTGCTACTAAATAGCAAAGACTAGACAGGGCCCTTAGGAACTTACTAGGAGGTAAAAAGTAGTACAAACTAAAAGGGCTAGAAATGCAAATATTTTGGTGAAAATGAGAATCTTCAGAGTTTGGGCAGAACATATATGAGAGGAGATGAGTCAATGAGTATGTATTCTTTGACAGAACATCACTACAAACAAAATTGAAAAGTGGAACTCAAATGGCTTATTAGCCTCATCATGCCATATAAGCTAGGCAGCTAGGTGGCCCAGTAGATAGAGTGCCATGCCTGGAGTCAGGAAGGCATGAGTTCAAATCTGGTCTCAGACACTAGCTGTGTAACCCTGGGCAAGTCACTTAATTCTGTTTGCCTCAGTTTCCTCATCCATAAAATGAGCTCAAGAAAGAAATAGAAAACCACTGCAGTATCTCTGCCAAGAAAATCCCAAATAGGTTTATGGAGAGTTGGACATGACTGAAAAACAACTGAACAACACCACCATGTGAGCTAAGTGGTTAGTCAACTCTTTCATTTTAGAGATGAGGAAACTTAGGCACAGTTAAGTGCCTTGGTCACACAGGGGTGAGTAACAGAGCTGGGATTTGAACACAGATCCTGTAACTCCAAATGCAGTTTTCTAAGTTCAAGACTACCTACATTTGCCTAAGGTCACACAGATAGCAAGTGGCAAGGCTCAACTTTGAATCTAGATCCTGACTTAACTCTGTGTCAGTGAACAAATGGCTTCAACCCTCTGAACCTGTTTCCTTGCTGCGTAATCCAATCCAATAAGCTTTGATTTTCTACTCTGTACCAGGTATGGTTCTAGGCCCTGATATACAAAGACAAAAATGAAACTATTCCTACCTTCACAGAAGTAACATGCTGTAGTGACTAGAGAACTGTCCTCAATGCCAGAAAGATCTGGTTTCAAATCATGCCTCTGTTTTATACTGACTGTGTGACCTTAAATAAGTTACTTATCATATCAATGATTAAACCACTAGAAATTAAGTTGCGCTCTAAGACTATAATTTTTTTTTTGTTTTGTTTTGTTTTTTCTTTTTTTTGTGAGACAATTGGGGTTAAGTGACTTGCCCAGGGTCACACAGCTGGTAAGTGTCAGGTGTTTGGTCTGAGGCCAGATTTGAGCTCAAGTTCTCCTGACTTCGGGGCCAGTGCTGTATCCCCTGTGCCACCTAGCTGCCCCTCTAAGACTATAATTTGCGGACAAGATACCAACTTGCGTTGGTAGAGAAAGCTTCCTTCCTCAGAAATTTCCTATACTAATGAAATCACAGGTCCACTCCCTAGCCATATCCATATCCTTATCTTCCTAACCTCAAGGAGCTTTTATTCTATTGATCACAAAGTAAAGGGACTTCAGAGGTTATTTAGTTCCATTCTTTCATTTTACAGATTTTGTAATAAACGTTGTGTTGCTGTCAGTCTCAAATGCTATTAAGATATTAAAATCTTTTGTCAACCATAGCTTACATTTTAATAGAGTTTTAAGATTTGCAAAGCACTTTATAAACATTATCTCATTTTATCTTCATGGCAACTCTTGGAGGTAGGTGCTATTATCATCCCCATTTTATAAATGAAGAAACTGAGGCACCACGAAGTTATGTTAAGGTCATTTATGTCAACGTTATACTAACGTCCATTATGTTAATATTATTATTTATTCCACCATAGAGGAGATAAGAGTTTAAAATAATGAAGATAAATTTGATTTTGAATGGAGCAAATGCATTCCATATTACTTCATATAAGGAAATAGTTGGAAATAATAATAGTTGCACTTCTCTTTTTAGGGGATTGTAGAGTTTACTACTTTCCTTACAAATTCCCAGAGAAAGTAAAAGTATTACCTCCATTTTGCCAATGAGAAAATTGAAAATTTTAAAATGCTTAGAGGGGTAGTGAATAACAGAGCCAGGATTTTGACCCAGGTTTTCCAACTCCAAACCTAGAATTTCTTTCCACTAAATTATGCTGTTTCTAGTTGGAAGAGATCTCTAGCTCAGCCCTGTGTGTCAGAGTAAAGTGTCGCTTTGACATGAGGAATGAGAGTTTTCCAGGAAGTTCGATTACTGAAATAATTCACTAAAATCCATTTGTACATTCTCACTTCAATATCAAAGTAATTTTTTCTACTACCTGTGGGATACTCAAAACCTGGGCAATCCTTTGTCAACTGCAGTTTCCAAGCATGACTAGAATTATTTGCAATTTTTCACCCCCTTTCAATACAATCCTCAAATTCAACCCTTACGTAGACATTGTAGATAAGAGTGGGATTCATATGGAAGGAGTTGTGCTCTGCCACTGGTTCAAGTACTAAATTAAGTGCCATGGGAGGGGGCATAAAGGAATGGGAATTGTATTGATTTATGCTTAGCACTCTGGTAAATTGGAGTTACAGGAGTGTTGCTGCAGGCGCACACCGCTATAGCATGTCTGTTTGGTGAAGGAAGATTTGTCACTCCATGAATAGCCAGTAAATAAATAGGTTCCTCAGTAAATCAGGAATGGCTGGCCATTCAGCAAATGACATAGTTGAGAGAGCACTGGATTTAGAATCCTGATGCTGTTTATTCCAGTGTTAATTTAGATAAATCATACCATCAAAAGTTTAAACCTGGTAGGGACCTTGAAATTCTATTTGGTCTAAGCCTCTCATTTTGAAGATGAGAAAAATGGATGCTTAGAGAGGTTAAGAGATTTGCCCATGGTTATTGTTGTTCAGTCCTTTTCAGTTGTGTCCACCTCTTCGCGACCCCATTCAGGATTTTCTTGGCAAAGTTGCTTAGAGTGATTTGCCATTTCCTTCTCAGCTCATTTTACAGTTGAGAAATTGAGGCAAACAGGTTTAAGTGACTTGGCCAGGGTCACACAGCTAATGAGTGTCTGAGGGCAGAATTGAACTCAGGAAGAGGAGTTCCGTGGACTTCAGGCCCCACGCTCTATCCACTGCACCACCTAGCTGCCCGTGGTTACATGACTAATAAATGTCAGAAGGAGAAATTGAACCCAGGTCTCTGGAGTCCAGTTCCAGAACTACATTCACCATTCCATGCTGTCTATCAAAGTCCCTCAAATTCTCTGGGCCTCAGTTTCCTCTCCTGTAACATGATGGAGTTGAACTAGAGGACCCTGAATGTTTCTTCTAGTTCTATATCCTATGATCCTAATCACCTTATATTCATAAATGAAATTTTAGATTTTGCATAGTTTGGGGTTACCCCAGTTATTTTGCTCCTTTGAAATAAAGCAAAAAAAATGGAATTCTGTGAGAACACTATTTTTCTTTGAATGGATTGCTGTATTTCTCTATGTGATTGAATACTTTTCTTGGACAGACTGTTGGCAGCTGTCTTTACCTCAGGTTAAGGGGACATAAATGATCGACCTGACACAACCAAGGTTAGTTATAAAGAATGGGCATACTTAGCTGGTCAAGATACAGTTGTCAAACACAAGGCAGAAATACATGTTGGTAGTTATGGTTCTGGTTCTGCCTTCCCTTGCCACCTATCTCTATGGAGGTGACACTGAGGGCTTGGCAAATGAGTCCAACATGGAATGAAGAGTCTGCTAGGCCAGAGAAGTCTAAAAGTTGCCTTGAGGGGAGCTTTTTGTAGAGTCTTGGGACTGCTGAGAATGACATTACCTGTCTAAAGCTTTCTGTTATATATTTTTAAAAAAAGCTATCTTGATATTCTAGTTGATTTTATTGCAGGGGCTGTGGTCTGTCAGCTTCCCCCAGCTTCCAGTGGCTCATAATCCTACCCATGCTACAGGCTAGGGACTTCTACTTTGAAATTCCTGTTTACAATATAGCCGTGAACTTCCCCTTCAAAATACTATTTCCATAAAACCTGCTTCCTCTCTTCTAATGTATTTAGGCCTGATCATAGCCTAACATCCAGTACTGTAAGTCAAATACAAGATATTTGGGACTTCAAATGCTTATTGTAGAGGGAATAAAGTTATAGAATTTAAGAGGAGGACATAAATTCAAAATGCTAAAGTGTAAGAGAAGAGAGAATAGCTCCATTCTACTCATTCTCTCTTTTACTCTGTATCTTCAGCAGATAAACATCCTATTTTTTTACACCTGTTGATTTTATTCTCAAGTAATTTGTGTGCTATTTTCTTTAAGGGGAGACTCAGTGTCTTGAGGGTATGCTAGTTCTTTTTTGTGTATTCAATATTATTAACAAATATACATTGGAAACAACATTGAAGGCCTAACCCTGACATTTGTGATCCTGAGCTAATGTCTTACCCTCTCTGTCTCATTTTATATAGATTATAGAGAAGTTTGACTTTTTGTGATGAACAATCAAGATACTAAATGTGAGTCCTAGCACTGCATAAATTGCTGTTTTTATCTAAAATAGTAAAACATATAATAGTGCCTTATGTTTTGCAAAGGACTGTCCACACAACAAACTTACATAAATATTATAATTATTATTTTATAAATTTGGAAAGTGAGGATCAGATAGATTAAATGAAGTGAGTCAACTCATATATTGGATGGTTCAGTGATTTTGTGGAGGCAAGAGAAGTCATTAGGCTCTCTTACTTATTTTCTTTACCATTCAGCAGCAAAGGCTTTCTAAATCAATCATTGGTCACAGAAGAAAAATGAAAAAACAACCCACACCCAAAACTAATCTATCTGAAGCCAAATTTATTATTAAATTTTAGGGTTTGGGCAGCTGGCCCTTGGTCTCACAGTGAGATAAAACACAGCTGCTGATTGAGTCCCTGGGAACTTACAACTGAAGTGAGCACATATTCCATCAGACCCTTGGCATCTTTGTTTTTGAGCCTTCTGCTGATCTCATCCATATTAGTGCTAGTAACTGGGATCCATGTCTACAAAGGAAATGGCAAGCCACTTCAATAACTTTGCCAAGAAAACTTCAAATGCAATCATGAAGAGTTGGACACGACTGAAAACAACTGATCAAGAACAACTAAAAGTTTGTTCAAAAAGATAATTCAGAAAAGAAGTATAAATAGATTGGATGATTTCTGTGATTTTTTTTTAAATGAATTGCCCTTTGGTATCGTCCTATCTATATGGATACAAGGAAGTGAATAGAATATAGAACTAGAAACACAGTTGTGCAATTTGAAAGTTAGAGTTGATTTTCCTAAGTTTTGTATAGTTGTGACTTTTGTTAAGGATGCTAATTTTTGATAAAATACCATTAGAACTACTTAAATGTTTTAGAGAGAGTTTTTAGGGGAAATTAAAGAAAATTAATGTTCTGTTTCTTGAGTCTCATCAATGAAGACATTCCTCCTATTAGTGAGGGTCACAATCCATTCCATACCTTCTCATCCTGTGCAGTTCTTGTCTAAGTTTTCCCATAGATTCTTAAATGCCACTCCAGAATTTGTTTTGAGGCATAATTGCAAAGTTTGGAGGAGAATCTTGGGAGAGCTCAGCTTTCTCTACTCTGCCATTTTGCCTCTGCCTGAAGAAATCTCCTCTCTCCTTTTTTCTTTTGTTGTCAAGAGACAATAACATAGAAGTCTCAAAAATATTTAATTTTTATGTGTTTGTTTCATATTTGAGGGAAATACTGGTTTTAACCTTTTCTACCTTCCTGCCTTTTAACATTTTCTAACTGTGACACAACTACCAACTATCCTCAGAGATAACAAGAAAATATATAAAGAGAGGGAGGAGAGAGAGAAATAGAAAGAAGAGGGAAGGAGGGAATGGGAAGGGTTAGGGCAAGAGTGAGGTTCAGGGAGAGGGAGATAAAGGGAGGATAAATGGGGAAATTTTAGTAACCCACTTAAAGAATACATAGTTATCTCAAAAAAATTGTAGGTGTGTAATTGACTTATGAAGTGCCATGCTAAAGTAAAAATATTTCATTAACAGTGTGAGAGGAGGAAAAAAAATTATCTCTAAACCTTGCTGTGACTTATGTTAATGAGGCAGGAGGATAGCCCTGCTAAGAGAGTCAGGGGAACAGTGTCAGTTAAATTAACAGCTGTGCATTTGAAAGCATTTGGTATTTTTCCCCCCTTGACTTTGCTTAAAAACATTTACTTCTGAAGAAAGTTGTGAAATATATGTTTTTTTAAGGCAAAATATTTCTTCAGAAAGTCCAGCTTTAACATTCTACCTTGAATGTGCCAGTGGCTTAAAGATGGGGCAAATAGTATATGTTGGTGAACTGATTAGCAGAAAGCATCTAACACAGTTAAAGCAAGAATTTGGAATAAGCACTGGCTATTTTACCTTGGCATTAGCATTATCTCTCATTATTATCAATATTATACATTAGTGTTATAAAATACATGTTTTTTTAATTTCAATAGTATTTTACTTTTCTCCCAATTACATATCAAGACAATTTTTAGCATTCATTTTTACAAGATTTTGAGTTCCAATTTTTTCTACCTTTCCTCCCCTCTTCTGAAAATGGTAGACAATTTGATATGGATTATACACATGCTATCAAGTGTATTTCCGTAGTAGAGTTATGAAAGAAGAAACTAATAAAAAGGAAAGGAAATGAGAAAAAGAATAAAGTAAGTGAAAAATTATGCCTTAGTCTGCATTCAGAGTCTGTCAGTTCTTTATCTGGATATAGATAGCATTTTCCTTCATGAGTCCTTTGTACTTGTCTTGGATCATTGTGTTTCTGAGAAGAGCTGAGTCGTTCATAGCTGATTATCACACAATGTTGCTGATACTGTGTACAGTGTTTTCCTGGTTCTGCTCATTTCACTTTGCATCAGTTTGTATGGGTCCTTCCAGGTTTTTCAGAAGTCTGCTTGTTCGTCATTTCTTATTGCACAATAGTATTCCATTATATTCATTTACCACAGCTTTTTCAGCCATTCCCCAATTGATGGGATCCTTTTAATTTCCAATATTTTGTCATCATACAAAGGGCTGATATAAATATTTTTGCACATGTAGGTCATTTTCCCTTTTTTATGATCTCTTTGGGATACAGACCTAGTAGTGATGCTACTGGATCAAAAGGGTGTGCACAGTTTAGTTTGCCCTTTGGGAATAGTTCCAAATTGCTCTTCAGAATGGTTGGATCAGTTCACACCTCTACCAACAGTGCATCAGTGATCCAATTTTCCCACATCCTCTTCAACATTTGTCATTTTCCTTTTTTGTTATATTAGCCAATCTGATAGGTATGAGATGGTACCTCAGAGTTGTTTTTATTTGCATTTCTCTAGTCAAACGTGATTTAAATAACTTTTTCATATGCCTACAGATAGCTTTGATTTCTTCATCTGAGAACGGCCTGTTCATACCATTTGATCATGTATCAACTGGGTAATGGCTTGTATTTTATAAATTTAACTCAATTCTCTATATATTTGAGAAATGAGGCCTTTTATCAGAGACATTTACTGTAAAGATTATTTCCCAGCTTTCTATTTTTGTTCTAATCTTGGTTGCATTGGTTTTGTTTGTACAAAACCTTTTTTAACTTAATACAATCAAAATTATCTATTCTACCTTTTGTAATGCTCTCTAACACTTGTTTGATCATGAACTCTTCCCCTCCCCATAGACCTGACAGGTAAACTATTCCTTGCTCTCCTAAGTTGCTTATGGTGTTACCATTTTTGTCTAAATCATACACACATTTTAACCTTCCCTATCACATGGTCAATTTTTGTGTTGGTGCCATGTGCTGCTAAGACAAATGTATATTCCTTTTTGTTCCCATTCAATTTTCTCTAAAGGCCTGTCATATCTAACTTTTCTAATATTCTACTTACCTCCTTAGTTTCTTTCTTTTTTTTTATTTAATTTATTGAGTTCTGAGAGGGGACAGTTGACGTTCCCCACTAGTATAGTTTCGCTTTCTATTTCTTCCTGTTATTCACTTAACTGTTCCTGTAAGCATTTGGATGCTATATCACTTGGTACATATATATTCAGTATTGATATTGCTTCATTGACTATGATACCTTTTAGTTTTGTTTGAGATCAGTATTGCTACCCATGCTTTTTTTTTTTTACTTCAACTGAAGCATAATTGATTCTCTGCCAGCCCTTTATCTTTACTCTGTGTGTGTCTCTCTGCTTCAAGTATGTTTCTTGTAAACAACATATTGTAAGATTCTGGTTTTTTATCAATTCTGCTTTCCACTTCCATTTTTTGGGAGACTTTATTCCATTCACATCCAGTTATGATTGCTAACTGTGTATTTCCCTCAATCCTATTCTTCCTCCTGTTTGTCCTCATTCTCCTTTCACCCTTTCCCTCTTCCCCCATGTCTTGCTTCTGTCTGGCCTAGGGAGGCTGCCTGTATGCCTGGCATTGTGCTGAGGTCTGACTGCTGGAGGATGCTTCCCCACCCAGGACTACACTGAAGTGGGTGGTAATTCTCAGAGTTAGGGTCTTTTTGTACCCCTGGCTATACTAAGGCACCTGGAGGATCCTGGTGTTGGTATTTGCCTGCTCCACCACACTTGGGCTCGGGATCTACCACTGGTTTGCTGAGGTGGGGCTTGCTGGGACACTTCCTGTCTTGGAATGCACTCCTCTTTCACCCAAGTGAGAAGGACCTTTCTGGACAATACTCCAAGTCTCCTGGGCTAAAAGATTCTTCTACCCTATCTTTCCACTGGCTTGGCTGTTCCAAGATTTGTTTTGGGGAGCTATTTTATGGTTGGTTGGGGGTGAATATGGGAGAGTTACAGCGATTTAGTGCTTACTCCACCATCTTGGCTCCTGGAAGTCGAAATGAATCACAAAATACATTTGTTAAGCAAAAGAATCATATTCAACTCTTCTTCATTTCTGTTCCTCTCACCCCTGCATTCAGATTATCTCCCATTAAAATGTTAAATGTGGGTAAAGCATACCCATGTAATGTTTCTTTAGAACAATTGCAAATATATCCCTTTTATCCTAAGTGTTTACGAGTTCTGTCATCAAGTAATTTTTAGAAGGTCAGTTACTTTTGTCAAGGGATCTCTTTATGACCAGCCACATCAAATAGAATGTAGTCATGAACCTCTCTTTCTGCATGTGGCAGTTAGCTTTGCTCCCTTCCCTCTCTATAAATTGTACTCCCAACCCTCTATAGCCATTTTGTAAAGGTAGGCCCCCTTCATGAGAAATGGCAGGTAAGAGAGCAAATAGGAAAACATAAAATCACTCTGATCTTTGAAATAACTTCCTGCTCTATTGGAAAAGCATCTCAACAGAGTGGTAATAATGCTTCAAGGGACTTCAGTTTGAATCTCATTCTAGCACTTAGGAACTGTGATGCTTGGCAAGACATGTACATTCTTTGAGTCTAAGTTTATTTAAAAAAAAAAATAAGCATCCCACCTTTTCTGGTGTGGAGTAGGAGCACAGATTGCCTTCCTTGAAATCAGAAAAATCTGTGTTCCAGCCATTCTTCTGACATATACTACATGTGGGAACGTGGGCAAAGGTTGTTCAGCATCTTAGAACTTTCCCAGGCAAGACAGTGAATTACAGTCGAGTTGTTAAACTCTGTTGATGGGGGGATTTCCAATACCAATGGAATCAGATATGACTTGGACCCAGAAAACTTCTAGTACTTCCCTAATGAGATTACTATAAGGAAGATGATTTGTAATCCTTAGCATGTTATATAAATGTGAAATGTAATACGGCTGCTTGTGTTTACTGATGTTGAGTCAGTAGAGCAAAATATTACTTTTATTTCTATAAGTTTTGTCGGTAATATTTTGCCACAAAATAACAAGAGCAACAACAACAACAGTTAGCATTTACATAGCATTTTAAAGTTTTCAAAGTACATTTTAATCTCCTTTCATCCTCACAACAACACTGGGAGGTAGGCACTATTGTTATTCCCCATTTTACAGATGAGGAAATTGAAGGAGAGAGGTTAAGTGACTTGCTCAGAGTCACACAGCTAGCAAGTATCTGAGGCTGCATTTGAATGCAGGTTTTTCTGACTCCAGACCCAGGGCTTTATCCACTGTACCACTTAGTTGCAGTATATAAATGGCATGATAATGTCTCAAAGAGTATTGTTTCTTTTCTTTGAATTCTATTTCAAAATGTTTTTCCCTGACTGTTGGGAATATACCAAAATCCTATCAATTGTCAATGACTCAGTTCCCTAAATGCCTTATGTTGCTGCCTCTATATCTATAATATTATTAGCATGGGCACTCCCTCCTGCCATACATATATGGGCCATCCATTCCTGCTCAGTCCTCTTGCAGGTCCCTCCATGAATTAAACACAAGGTATTGCCCCCTTTGCATATATCATAATTGCCAAATCTTACAAATTCTGTCTTCATAACATCTCACATATGTAGCCTCTTCTCTCTTCTGATTCTGACACCTCGCTGATGCAGACCCTTGTCGCCTCTTGCCTAGACTATTGAAATAGCTTTCTGGTTAATCTTCCTGCCTCAAATCTCTCTTCCTCCAGTCCATTCTGTACTCAGCTGTCAGTTATCTTATTAAAGTGATCTGACCACATCATTCTTCTATTCACTAAACTCCAGGGGCTCGCTATTGATTAATTCTGGGGCACTGGGTGCCACCTGGGATGAGTAAAGATGCATGGGTCCTAGTGTCTGAAGCAATTCACTTGGCCAGTCTCCAACTTAAAGAAAGGCATTTATTGGGGTGACATACACAAGCAGTCCTGCTCCCATAGGAGACAAAGCAATTGACCAGATTAAGGTCTGTTTTAAATACAATTTTATGGAATAAGGGGAAGGAGGACAAGAGAATGAGAGGAGGGGCTCTGGAATGGCTGGAATATCAGGTAATCTGGGGGTTCCTTTATCATACAGATAGGCAAGAAGAATAGGAAAGGGGCAGAGAGAGAGGGGAAGAGTTGTTCTGGAATATCAGGTAAGGGGGTGCTTTGTGAAAGCACACAGGTAAGTCTATGGTGTGGGGCTTCAATGCATAGTCTTCTTTGATCACTTTTCTGGCTGGTCGCATCCTGTATCATATCTCATATCCTGCATCCTGCTTGCTCCTTCTGCCTCAAGCACTCCATCTACATCATCACTATCACCTCCAGAATCAAATAAAAAATTCTGTTTGGCATTCCAAGATCTTGATCACCTTTCCAGTCTTTTATATCTTACTGCCCTGCACATACTCCAATGAATCAGTGATACCGACCTCCTTGCACTTTTCTTGAACAAGACACTCCATTTCTCAGCTCTGTGCATTTTTACTGACTTTCCCCCATATTTGAACTTTTCTCCTTCCTCATCTCTGCCTCCTGGCTTCCCTCATTTCCTTCAAATGCCAGATAAAAATCCCACCATTTGCAGGAAGCATTTCCTGATCCCTTTTCAATGCTTGTGCCTTCCTTTTGTTGATAATCTTCCATTTATCTGGCATCTATCTTGTTTGTATATTTTTTGCATATTCTCTTTCCTGTCGTACTGTGAGCTCCTTGAGAACAGGGACCTTTTTTCCCCTTTCTTTTTATTTCCTGTAGTTTAGCAAAGTGCCTTGCACAAAGTAGCCACTTAGTAAATACCTATTGATCTGACTTGAGGACACTCAGTGTATTGTCAGACAAATAATTCAAAATACAAAGAATGCAATACAGCTTGAAAACACTTTATGTATAGTTAATGTTACCTTTGAACACATTAAAAACCTTCCTTCAACGAGTTGAAAGTTTTGTAGAACTTTAAAAAAACAATTTATATGTTTCCTGCTTCCTTATTTACAGTAAGCGTTGGATAATCTTGACTCTCACCCCAACTCTCTGCACTGCCCCTCACAAAGAAAAAGAAAAAGAAAGCCTAAAGAACTAGAATTAGCAAAGTTTGCATGTAAAAATAACTGTCAGCCTAAAGAATGGATGATGTGAGATCGATATTTCTTTATTAGACCTTTTTCCCAATGGCTCCGGTACTAGGTACTTTTTTTTATCTGCTGGTGAGCAGAAGACAAGTGTATTCAGGAAGGAACAGCAGGACCAGCTTCTGTTGTGCAACTAGTAGAGTTGTCCCTTAGTGACTACATGGTGCTGATATATTCCATGGGGAGGCTTCTGTGTAACCATGGAGCCTTTCATTGAATGCATGCCTTACTGGCCCAGTGTTCCAGAGAGTCATTATAATGCACTGTTCCTCCAAAGGAAATTGAGTGAAATGAAAAAAGGGCATTGTAAAAGGTGAGAATTCAGTAAACAGAAACTACAGCAATAGCTTCAAATGGTGATGTTGAAGTGGTAGGGTTGTAGAACAGCTAACCACATACTAGAGTGGTTCTGTGTGTGTATGTGATCATACCCTATGTATAGGATCATGAGAAGTTCAGCTTGAATATATATAGCCTCAGAGATCCTCTAGGGCAGGGGTTCTAAACCATTTTTTTATGTTGTGGATCCCTTTGGCAGTCTGGTGAAGCCTACAGAGCCCTTCTCAAAATCATGTTTTTAAGACTCTAAAGTGAAATACAAAGGATCACTAAAGAAACTAGTTATGTTGAAATAATTATCAAAATTTTTAAAGAAGTTCACAGATAGCAGGTTAAGAACCCCAAGCAAGTCTGAGTCACTGATTTTACAGATATCTTAGGTGATTAAACAACTTGCCCAGGATTACACAAGTACATCTTGTTTGTACATAGTTATTTATAGGTCATCTCCCTCATTAGACTATGAGCTCCTTGAGAGCAAAAATGTTTTTGCCTTTCTTTGTATCCCCGGCCCATAGCACAGCTCATGGTATATATAAAGTGTTTAATAATAAACACTTTTTTCT
The DNA here is from genome assembly GCF_900497805.2 of Vombatus ursinus. NCBI lineage: Eukaryota > Metazoa > Chordata > Mammalia > Diprotodontia > Vombatidae > Vombatus > Vombatus ursinus. The sequence goes on from NW_020954610.1 coordinate 37,699,903, forward strand.
CTTGACACAGGTAGTTAAGTGTGAACCCCATAGAACCTCAATTTGAAACAGAGTCAGCTCTAAAAAAGAGACAAATGAAATCAGGGTGTCCATGGTTTAATTTCTCTTAAGCTGGCTTGACATGCATTGCATGAGAGTTCGGTCCAAAACTGGGTCCTCCCTAAGGGGGCCAGTTCAGAACTGGCTCTAGTTGGGATGTTGTGGGGTACAGGTTACATGCCCTTCAAAGAGTAGGTGTTCCCAAAGGATGCCAATCAACTCTGGGAGGTGGGCTATATTAAAATGAGGATCTTTCAGTACATGACCCAGGTCACTCAATCCTAGTCAAAGAGACATCAATTTCCATACCACCTATCTTGACAATAGGGAAAAATCGACATTCTCCCAGACCTGTCTAGGCGACATAATGAGCAGGACTAGACTCATTTAGATTACATCTTAATATCATTCTGAAGAAGGACTGAATTGTGAAATAAAGGGGGATGGGAAAGCTCTGAGTTTCCAAGATAATGATTACTAAGAAAAATCATTTTTCACAGAAGTCATAAGTAGGAGAGCCACATTCTCTGACTCAAAGTCTGATTGATTGAATGAAGCCTGTAATACATACTCGCCTCCTTTTTGTACATAGTGTCTGGTGCTCTGAATAGTTCCTACTTCATGTTGGGTGTATAGGGTTTATTAGTGATACTGTTCAAGATGAATATTGATGTGTTGAATAATTACTTAATATTGATTTATATTAGATCTCAGATATTTGGAATAGATTACATCTGTACTCTTACTTGAGTATGGATATGTCTGATATTCTCAGAATTAAACCTAAGTAGTATGTTTCAGTAGCTGAAGAGCAAGCCTCAAAACAAGGAATACTTGGATTAACTTCTTTTTCTGACACATATAAACTGCCTTATTTGGGCAAGTAACTTAATCTGACACTGCTCTGAGAAACCATCTGTGGCTATAAGATGCAGAGAAGGTGTGAACCTCTAATAGTAGAGGTAGTCTTCTCACCCTGGAGTGGTCTATACCAATAAAATAACAGCACTAGCCCCCAACCCTATCCATATAATTAAGTCACATTGTGAAATCCACAAAGAACTAGGAAGTTGAGCAGAAGTTAGAGAGGAGAATATTGAAATAAAGTTGGCAATCATAAAATTCTTATGGAGGTTGTCCTTTAAATTCTTGGGAGTTAATAATTGATTTAAAGTATATTGAGAGCCCCCTATGTGTTAAGAGCTATATGTCACAGAATATGGCATATAAAAGACAAGGAGAAATCTCATTAAAGTTAGTTTAAAAAGTAGATGAATACCTGTCTTTCATAGCTCAGTAATTTGTTTATATAATAAAATTAGTCATAAACAAACCAAAAGTTGATAGCCTTGCATTCTGTGAGAAAGATATGAAAAGCTAACAATAAGAATCAAACAAGGAAGTTTCTTCTTTCCTTCCTCCCTATTTTCCTCTCTTCCTCCATTCCTTCTTTCATCCCTCTCTTCATCTTTTCCTTTCTTTCTTCTTTCCTGCCTTCCTTCCTTCTTTCTAGTAACAGATGGAGGTAGGAAAGTACTTGTAATTACAAACTCAGAGATTCTTGGCCAATAGAACTCATTTTGTCAACTTGCAAAGCATACTGTCTTCACCATATGTTTCAATAATCAATGAATGTTTTCATCATTTTCATTGATATATTTCAAAATATGTCAATAACTGATACTTTTTTTCATTCTATCTCTGTAGACTTAGAAGTCATATTTTCTTCACTTCAGCAGCACCATTCCTTCCTCTTTTCTTTCCATCCATCTTCTTTGACTCTTTTCTTTCTTAGACTTCTACTCTTATCCTAATTATAGTGATATTTCAGTAACTATTGAATGGGCAGTAAATTTCTAGAAAGTTTTCTCTAAAATCTTCTTCCCAGGAAAATGAGTGTGAAGTATCATGGTCTCTGTTATCTCAGACACCAGGAAATTTCTCAGAGACCCAGATGTAGGGAAAAGAGAGCCTGGGTCAGAGAAGCATCCTGATTTGTATGTTACCACTGGACCCAGATGTCTCTGGAGGAAAAAGTGAGGTTGGTGATATGGTAAAGCCCTCCCTCACTTAAATCTAATTCACTTGCAAGTCAAGACATCACCTTCCTGATGTCAGGGTCCTCTTGGAGAAGGAAGGACAAACAATGATCTATGAGTAGGAGTGGTTACCCCACTTCTTCCTTCCCTCCTTCTTTTCTTCCTTCCTTCCTTTCTTCCTTCTCCCCTCCTTCCCTCCCTCCCTTTTTCCCACTTTTCCTCCTCTCCCTCTGTCCACATGGGAAATCATACCCTTACCGGCAGCTGCTCTCCCCAAAGGAATATAAATTTTGATTGATGAAAATGCTCAAGGTATCTTGGGATTTAGGGTTTACAGACTAGAGTTTTTAAGGACTGTACCTTAAACTGAAATCATTCTGAATCTCATTGGTTTACCAACAATAGGTCCTAGCCCAGACCTCACTTGGTCATTGTTTGGGCTATGATGACTCAGAGGGAGTGTGAACAGCAATTGTTTCTGTTTTGACCAGAAACCCTGAGGGTCTCACCCTCCCAGACTGATTTTGTTTTTTGTTTTTTTAACTAGGCAAAAGAGGCCATTCTTTGCTTCATTTCTTAACTGGTCCATCCAGGGCCATCTCTAGTAGTCCTGATCTATATCTTGCCTCTGGACCCAAATGGCTCCAGAGGAGAAAATGAGGCTAGTGACTTTGCACAGCACTCCCACACTTAAATAAAACTCACTTACAAGTCATGGCATCTTCTTCCTGAGGTTGTGGTCCTCTTTGAGAACAAAGGACAAACAATGAATGATCCTGGATTCCAGTCTCAGTTCTGATACTTACTAGCTATGTGACTTTAGATAAGTTACTAAACCTTTTTGAGTATCATTTTCTTCATTTGCAAAATTGCATAATAATACTTTTACTCTCATAGGATTATTGTGAAGAGATTAGATTACAAATCTTAAAATATAACGAAAATGTGAGAAATTATTACTATTTCCTATATTGTCACTAACTAGATTTCTAAGCTATAAAATGTGACATTAAATGTTATCTAATGATATTTGCAATAACTTTGTGAACTTAGGCAAGGCCAGAAGTCAAGGCAACAAGCTATTATTAGGCACCTATTATGTGCCTGGTGCTGGGAATACTAAGAAAGGTGAAACACAAGTCCTGCTCTCAAGGAGCTTAGTCTATTGTCAAATGACTGGACCTCTCAGTTTCCTCATCTGTTAAAAATAAAAGGGAGATGGGGTGGGAGTTGGTGGGGTCATTGGATGGTGACCTCTAAGGTTCTGACTAGCCAAACTTCTTATATTTAGCCAATATTCTTATATTCTTTGCTTAAAGTCTGCCTGTGCCAATCACCTCCAAGGACCCCACTATAGTGCAATTGGTATGACAGGACATGGAAGAAATATGATTGTCTTCCCTAGTGTCTGAAAGTTTGTACATCACTCATTTGTGGGGTGCTGCTTGGCTTAGAAAACACAAAACCTTGGTTGACCTGACAGGAGCCTAGAGATTAACTAGTCCAAAGTTCTCATTTTACAGACAAGGAAAGTGAGGCTATTAAATAACTTACCCAAACTAACACAGATAGTAAGTGGCATCTGGGATTTGAATCCACATCTGTGAATACAAATCCCCAGTATTCTTTTAAGTTAGATCATGATTATATAGAATTTTTCATACTTCAAATTGCAATTAAGTCAGATATTATTATTATTATTTAATTCTGTTATACTACTCTGATTATGCTACTAAATTGCTATCCCTGGTTTGTGTGTGTGTGTGTGTGTGTGTGTGTGTGTGTGTGTGCGTGTGTGAAGTTAGAATTTACCCAAATCTCTAAAATTTAATGAAACTAGATGACATGTGGCTAAGTCATTTTTTAACTTCTCAGAAGAAAGTCACTATTTAAATATGAGCTGATCAGAGGGGGATTGCATGAGTTCTTAAAAGAACTTCAAGCATTTTGAAGACAAAATAATAGTGCAGAACATATGGAGATTCAAATGAAGGCCAGGAGGAGATGAAATGAGCAATGGCAAAGAATACAAAGGGCTATCAACATAAATTCAAACTTTTTATGAGTTAGTCAGCATTTAACAGGATTCTTTTTTTTTTGACAATTTATGCAACCATTAGGTAGTTGACCAGAAGTAAAACTATCGGTTTCTGTGAGGAAATAACATTGAGTGTCTTTGTGGATTCCTTTCAGATGACTTATATGAATAGGAACTCAAAGAAATATCAAAAATGATTATCCAAGTTAAAGCCTCCAAAGGAAATAACATTTTTGAGTATGTATGACCTTTCCATTAAATTGCCTACCTTCTGAGATGATGTATTTACTATTACCAATGAACATACTTGTTCCCATATTCAGAATAATCACTGTGGCTTTGAATTTTGAAATGAATAATCCTCTTAGCCAAAAATGAGTGCTTTATGTTCTTGAAATGTCATTTACCAAGACTGGTTAATTAGAAATGTAAGCTGGCATTTTGACACAAATGTATTGACAACCTCCCTTCCATTTCTATATCAACATCTTGGCTTATTGCTATTAGTATTAGTCACTGACAAAGAATTCTGACTTTTATCTACTTACTTCAAAGATCATTAAGTGGTATGGTGAGTGGATAAACTGCTGAATTCGGAAGACTTAAATTCGAACCTGGCCTCAAAAACTTATTAACTCTGTGACTCTGGGCAAATCACTTAACTGTCTTGTCTGTTTAATAAGGATTATAACAGCACATATCTCCTAAGGTGATTGTGAGGATCAAATAAGGTATTATTTGTAAAGCATTTTGCTAACCTTACAGTGATATATAAATGTGAGCTGTTTCTATCATTTTTTTTAACCTCTGGGTTCAGATGCTACATGAATAAAGGCAGTGAACACATTAAATAATGTAATCTTCATATGCCATATTCATTAATGTGGATATTCCCTCTAGGGATATGGATCATAGCCCATTCATGCCTGCCCATCTTCTGGGTATCTTATCCATGTTCATCCATAAATTCACCATAGGGAATGGTTTATCATGTTTTCTTATGTCATAGACCCCTTTGGCAGTATGTTGAAACCTATGTACCCTTCTTACATTAATGTTTTTATGTAACAGAAGAAAATCATAAAGGCTTTTGATGAAATACCATTAAGCCAAACTAGGAACATATGGAAGTATATCCCTAGTATTCAGAAATCCATTTATGGAGTGTAGTGATACCTTTCCACTGGGGGGCTAAGATACTGATTTTTATGTTTTTAAATTTTTATATATTGTAAAATCCTGCTTTTTAACAAATACTATCCTAAGGGGCAGAGCCAAGATGTCAGAGTAAAAGCAGTGACTTGCTTGAGCTCTCCCACAAACCCCTCCAAATATCTGTGAAGAAAAAAAGACTATAAACAAATTCTAGAATAGTAGAACCCACAAAAAGACAGAGTGAAACAAATTTCCAGCTTAAGATCTATTGCGCTGGCTGGGAGAGAAGCACAGTTCAGTGTGGGCTGTGCAGGCAAAGACTGGGACTCAGCAAACCTGGAACAGACCTCAGAAGACTGAATCGGGGGGAGCTGTGTCAGTTTCCAGATGTATCAATCCCCAAACCCAAAAGACAATTTAGAAGGTCAGTAGGAAAGGTCTTTTGGACCTGGATAGGTAGGAGCTTGGTCCTGCGCCGTCCCTGGCCTAGCCCCAGAGTGGTGGCCACAGCATCAATGGTTGCTTCCAGAGCTCTGGGCCCACAGATGGTGAAGGTATCAAGCAGCTATCAGAGGGGGATTGCAGGGATCTTTTTGCTGGTGCTGAGGCAGGATTCTCTTGCTTTGCCCATGCTTGGATCTGGGTTCCAGTCCTGGGTGGCAATCCTGGGGCTAGGAGGAGCACTAGCATGGTGGAGCTTGTGGAAAATGGTGAAGAGGGAATCCTCTTCATAGTTCCAAGGCAAAAAAGAATGCTCACAGACCAGAGCACAGGCCAGGAAAGGAGTAAACACTTTTCCTTTGATAGTACCATCTTGGAAAAACTGAAAGTTTACAGGTCCCTAGAAGTATCTCTGAAAACAGTTGCATGAAACACCTGAAACTTGGGACAGTACACCCTCCACAGTGGAACAGAGCCCTACCTTAACAAATAGTTTAAAAGTCAAATAATTGTCTGGGAACACAAGCAACCAGTGGGGGCAGGGAAGGAAACTCAGACCATAGAATCTATTTTGGTGACAAAGAAAATCAAAACATGCAACCAGAAGATGACAAAGTCAAAGCTTCTACATCCAAAGCCTCCAAGAAAAATATGAATTAGTCTCAGGTCATGTAAGAGCTCAAAAAGAATTTTGAAAATCAAATAAGAGAAGTAGAGGAAAAAATGGGAAGAGAAATGAGAGGGATGCAAGAAAATCATTAAAAATGAGTCAACAGCTTACTAAAGGAGAACCAAAAAAATTACTGAAGAAAATAACACATTAAAAAATAGATTAACCCAAATGGCAAAAGAGGTCCAAAAAGCCAATGAGAAGAATGCCTTAAAAAGCAGAATTGGCCAAATGGAAAAGGAAGTCCAAAAACTCACTGAAGAAAATAATTCCTTAAAAATTGGAATGGAGCAAATGGAAGCTAATGACTCTATGAGAAATCATGAAATTATAAAACAGAACCAAAAGAATGAAAATTCTTTTGACGACAATGTGAAATATCTCTTTGGAAAAACAACTGACCTGGAAAATAGATCCAGGAGAGATAATTTTAAAATTATTGGACTACCTGAAAGCCCTAATCAAAAGAGAGCCTAGACATTATCTTTCAAGAAATTATAAAAAAAATAAAAAATAAAAAAATAAATTATCAAGTTAAACTGCCCTGATATTCTAGAATCAGAGGGTAAAATAGAAATGGAAAGAATCTACAGATGACCTCCTGAAAGAGATCCCAAAAGGAAAACTCCTAGGAATATTATAGCCAAATTCCAGAGTTTCCCAGGTCAAGGAGGAAATATTGCAAGTAGCCAGAAAGAAATAATTCAAGTGTTGTGGAAACACAATCAGGATAACCCAAGATTTAGCAGCTTCTACATCAAGTGATCAGAGGGCTGGGAATAGGATATTCTGGAGGTCAAAGGAGCTAGGATTACAACCAAGAATCACCTCCGTGGAAAAACTGAGTGTAATCCTTCGGGGGGGGAATGGACATTCAATGAGATAGAGGACTTACAAGCATTCTTGATGAAAAGGCCAGAGCTGAATAGAAAATTTGACTTTCTAGACAGAGGGCACAGAGTGAGTTGAATATGAAGGGATGATATCTAAAAAATAAAATTAAGGGGTGAGAAGATCGTACTGGGAGAAAGAGAAAGGGAAAAGTAGAATGGGGTAAATCATCTCCCATAAAAGAGGCAAGAAAAAGTTTTTACAGTGGAGGGGAAGTGGGGGGAGGTGAGAGGGAATGAATGAATTTTACTCTCATCATATTTGGCTTAATAAAGGAATAACATACACACTCAATTGGATATGGAAATCTATCTTACCCTATAGGAAAATAGGGGGGAAAAGGATAAGAGATGGGAGATGATAGAAGGGAGGGCAGATTGGGGGTGGGGGTAATCAGAAGCAAACACTTTTGAGGAGGGACAGGGTCAAAGTAGAGAGTATTAAATTGGGGGTGGGTGGGATAGAATGGAATTATAGTTTGTCTTTCACAACCTGGCTATTATAGAAGTGTTTTAGATGACTACACATATATATTAAATTGCATGCCTTCTCAATGAGGGTGGGGGGAGGGAAGAAGGGAGAGATGTTGGAACTCAAAATTTTAAAAATGAATGTTAAAAATTGATTTTACATGCAACTGGGAAATAAGATATATAGACAAAGGGGTCTGGAAAACTATCCTGCCCTACAGGACAATAGAAGAGGAAGGGGAGAAGAGAAGGGAGAGGTGATAGAAGAGAGGGCAGATTGGGGAAGGAGTATTCAGAATGCATGCCAACTTGGGTTGGGGGAAGGGGAGAGATGGGGAGAAAATTTGGAACTCAAAATCTTAAGGAAGTAAATGTTGAAAACTAAAAATAAATTACTTAATAAAAAAATTCAAAAGAAAAAACAAATATTAACCTCATTAAAATGCCCTTAAATCATGTATAGATGATTCTGATAAAAAATTTTGCATACAGGTTAAAGTAGGCATATGAGTGAGTAGTTGGTCATGTTTTTCAATATTGACTAGGTCCTAGAGTTCCCCCCCCATCATAGCTTTGGTTTCTTCTTTTCCTTCATCTTCTTCATATATATTTTAAGTTCATCCCTAAAAACCTTCACAAATATATGAACTCCATCATGGATCTCTTCTATATACATTTGATCCTATCTAACTGATTTTTCCCATCTTTGCTTTCTTTTGTACCATTTTTAAACTCTCAATTTGCATATCTGGGACTGTGTTAAAGTACAAGTGTATTGATTCTACTATCTTTGTTAGAGAAAACTTCATTATAAAAAAATTGAGATCATTTCCATTTTTCTTTTCTTCATTGAACTTCCATTTTCTTCCTCAAATGCCCTTTGTGACTTTGTGACTCTGAGCATCTATTCATTGTTGTTGAATCTTTTCAAATTGTCTTAAAATTGGTTTTACCCTTTTTAGTCACTTTATGAGAAAGCATTGCTCATCATCATCCACCATCTTTCATATGATTTTTAAAATTAGTTTTTATTCTAAATGGATTTTTCCTTTGGTCAATATCTCTCTCCCTCTGGAAAGGAAGTCAAACTGACTAAGGAACTTCAAATCTCTCTAAATCTTTTTATACCAATTGATATTTATCATTTAAACACTATACAAAATTATAATAAATATTAATGTCATTTCTGGTGTCCATTATCCATTTTTGTTATCAATTATTTGTTTCAATAATTCACAATTGAGTAATTTCAATTTGTGCCATATCTTTTGCTCGTTATGTTTTGTTCTAGCTTTCTATTAATTCTGGTCTTTGCTCTGTTAAGTAGTTTGTCTTCTTATACAAATAGCTGATTGAGGGATAACTTTCATGTAGATAATGAGTATTTAAATGTCAGATAAAATATCAGTTACATTTCTGTAATCTTATTTAGTGCTCATCATGTCAGCCTGTTCTCTTCTTGGAGAAGTCTTCATGATGCAAAGGCATGGTGTCTCTATGTACTCTACAAGTTTTTGGCATTTCTTATTCTTTGTGTTGTGAACCCTTCTTTCTTTCTTTAAAAGTAATTTTATTGATATCTTTTTTCACATCACCTACATTTCCCACTGTACTGCTCTCTCTACCTGTTCCTAAAAGTCATCTTTTATAGTAAAAAGGGCCCAAACAAGTAAGGAAAAAAGTCCAAAGAAAATAACTTACGCATGAAAAAAATGTGACATTATGTGAAATGTTGCACATTCATGATTCCATCCTCCCTCAAAAAAGTAGGGAGAAGTGGCTTTCCATATCTCTTCATTTGTGCCAACCTGCGTTGTTATAGTTTCAAAGCATTCAGTTTTGATTGTTAGTGGTGGTGTTTTTCCATTTGTGTTGTTATATTTATTGCATTTATTATTTTTCAGTTTACTCTACTTTCTTTTGTATCAATTTATATGGGCCTTTCCACTTTTCATATTTGTATTCATTTTCAAGATAGATTTCTATTTTTTTCAATTATAAAGCATTTATATTTTTTTCTCTCTCCCACTGAAAAGAAAGAAAAAAAAATACTGGATCTTTGTGGTATTTAATTATACTCAAGGAAAATAAATTCCTACTTTGATCACATACCAAAATGTGTTTTTTATCCCACATTTTTGTCTGACATTTACCTTCAATAAAATAGACAGCATTCTTCTTCCTTAATTCTCTGGAATCATGGCTGATTATTTAGATGATCAGAGTTATTAAGTCTTTCACAATTATTAACTTTTACAATATTGATGTTACGATATAAGATTTTTGTCTGGTTTTTCTCACTTTACTCTGTATCAGATATGAAAATTAAAACAACTCTGAAATTACACCTCACAATTATCAGATTGACAAAACTGACAGAAAACAAATCACAAATTTTAAAGAGGCTGGGAAAAAATAATCATGTTGATGAACTATTGTTGGAGTTGTGGATTGATTGGACTCTTTTGGAAAATAATTTGGGATTGTATCCAAAGTGTTATGAAACTGTGCATGCCTTTTGTTCAACAATGCTGATACTGAGCTTATACATTGGAGAAATTAAAGAAATAAGAAAAGGTCCTATATGTACAAAAATATTTATAGCAGCACTTATTTATGGTGGCCGAGAATTTTAAACTTAAGAAGGATACCCTTAAATTTGGTAAGACCTGAGCAAATTATGTTATATAAATGTAATTGAATACTATTATTCCATTAAAAAAATGAAGAGAGTTTCAGAAAGACTTGAGAAACCATATGGGCATTCCTTCCATTATCCATTGTTTCTTACAACACAGTTATATTATGTAACATTTATTTGTAGCAATTTGTTTTGTCATTTGTCAGGTGGATATCTATTTTATTTCCAATTCTTTCTTATCACAAAAGTTCTACTATAAATATCTTTATATATGCAGGGACATGGTTCTTGTCATTGACTGCTTTGTCAGAAGATTTGGATATTCTAGTCACTTTCTTCACCAACTCCAAATTGTTTTCTAGAATGATTGGAATAATTCACAACTCCACCAATAATACATTGGTGTGCCCATCCTTCCATGGTACCTCCAACATTTATTATTCCTATCTTCTGCCAGCTTTGACCATTTTCTAAATATGAGACAGTCTCAGTATTGTTTCAATTTGTGTTTCTCTTATTAATAGTGATTTGGAGCATTTTTTCATACAGTTGCTAATAGTTTGGAATTCTTTTTAGATCTGTTTCTGACCTATACTATCTCACTGTCCATACCTATTCCCCACTCCTTTTCACTGAAGTCATCCATTATTAAAACATATATTGATTTTAATTGAAGATTGTTATTAAGTTCTTCATAGAATTTATATACCTTTTCATCCTCTGCAATTGAGGTCAGTGTATAAGGTGCAATTATTTTCATTGTGGTAATTTTACAAATACTTACAAAATGAGTTCTACAACATGGGATGAGCAGATTTCCCATGAAATTTTGTTTCTTTTTGGGTAAGGGAATGTAATTCGAATAAACTCTATCAACTCTTTTATTGGCTTCTTGGAAAGGAAACTTGAAGCCTTCCTTCCACCATACATAAGAAAAAAATTATAATAGAAAACATCTTTGCCATTTTGAAATTAAGATGCAGAGACTATATCACACTGTACTCATTTTAAAAAGTGATTGATAAATATGTGTTGCTTGGTTATGGATAGTATTTGAATTTATAGAGCAAAATGTCACCTTCCAATGTGTCTGCCATCCATATATCAAAATGATTCCAGATTTCTTAAAACATGAAACAACTGAAATAGCCTTGTTTAACCTTCCTCTAATGATGATCATTATTTGAGGCATAAAAAGAAGACATATACCCCCAAAGATGTTTACCACCCTTTGGATGCTGGATCCTACAGACCCTTTTGTTTGTGGATGATATTGCACTGGTTGCATTAAGGGCCAGAACATTTCAGTACTCTGAAACATATATGTAACCAACCAAAAGAATTTGGTCTGAGTATCTACACTGGAAAAACCAAGTGGGTAAAGAATGTCTATTGTCCAGATTATGACATGTCTGTGGATGAACATTCTACACTACCTGTAGATCAACATGCATATCTGGGACAGATAGTACAAAGGGGCAATAAGTTGGACCCAGAATTGAAAATCAAAGAGACTCCATTGCTTCAGTATATGGAAAAGCTTAAAAATAATAATTACATGTTTCTCCAGGAAACAAAAGTCTATGTTTTATGACAACATTCAATCAATCAATCTCCAAACATTTATTAAGTGATTACTATGTGACAGACACTGAGTTAAGCATTTGGGTTACAAAGAGAAAAGGGAAAAGGTCCCTAGCCTCAAGGACTTTACATTGTAGATGGGGAAACAACACTTAGACATGTAAGTGTATATATAAAACACATTAAAAAAAATAGACAAGATGTAGCCTACCAGGCTTGCTGTATAGCACTGAGACATAGAACACAACAATCTCCAAAGAATAGAAAATGAGTATCACACATATGGTGATAGAATGCTTGTGGTAGGTGTGAACAGAAATGTGATGTCATGAGAGAGATGTATGATGGGAAGAGATAGTTTCATTACCTAATAAGTTAAGGGCTGGAAGGCTTTAATAATGTCCCATTGGTGTCTCATGATGTTGGGAGAAAATGAGGAAGATTTCTAGGACATTGGGAGGATCCCTTGTGGCACATTTCCTGGAGGCCATGGTTAAGTGTTGCATAAGATGGACAGATATGATTGGCTTGTTATGTGTATCACTATGAATTCAAATCGATATCCTAGATCCAATTTTATTTTTTAATGTATAACAAAGTCCAGACTATACCAACAGTGTGAGTTGTCAGCCATTATTCATGAAACAGTATACCGAATTCATCCAAATGTAGCCAAATTTTAGTTAGGAAGCATGCATCTCACCAGCTATGAATTTGATGAGGAGATTTATATTTGTTCATGAACTGTTCATTCCAAACTAGCAGAATTCTAATCCCATATAAGAAATACATCTTCAGTACCTTGAGAAGCAGCCACGTAGCACAGTGGATAGAGCACTTCTCCTGGAGTCAGGCAGACAAGTTAAAATTTTACCCCAGACACTAGCTGTGTGAATCTGGGCGAGTCACTTAACCTTGGTCTGCCTCAATTTGCTCAAGTGTAAGGATCATGTAAACATCAATGTAAGCATTAATAAATGTTTGTTTTGTCATCATACCCCACTCCTGACATTCTCTGGTTGCTTACAGGGTAACATTCCATGGCTTCATCATTACTTTAATGGCAACTTCTAAATCACATTAACAAGTTGAATGGACTTATCTATTGGGGATTAAAAATCAGTAAAATTACAGTTTCTATCATTTGGAGACAGCATTCTTTCTCAGCAAGGTTTTCAAAATGAGGAAGGAAAAATTAATCAGCTGAGCTGGAAAATCATTACTCTAATTTCTGTTTTGGGAATGAATGTTGAATTTCCTATAGTGTGTTGTATTTTGAAGAATAAATGGATTGTCTGCTACATAGAGGATGGAGGAACCATAAAATTGCCCACAGCTTTCATTGGACTTACATAACTAAAACACAGTGTGGGAATCAAAGCAAGAAAATGAAGCAGGTTTAAAATAAGATCAACTAATAAAAAGTTTTCCTCTCTGCACTGCATTGTATTCCAGAATATTAGAAAGCTTTCCATTGAATGTTACATTTTTCTAGTCTAATTTCAAATGGCATTTGGAATAAAGGATGTGACTGTATCAGGTCTGTGCTGACTAAAGAGTAAATTCAAATTTGATGCATATGGCCACAATATATAGAAAGGGCTTTATGGTCTAATATGATGAACATAGTCAGGAAAGTGATTGATCTGGCTAATAGTTATATATAAATATACACTCTGCATTGATTACTAGCCTCCCCCTCCTCCTACTCCTCGCCATCACCATCGTCCTTCTGGAAATTGATATTTCCCTTCATCTCCACAGTGGAACATTGACCTGGTTCTTTTCTTACTTTTCTGAAAATATCTCTGTGCCTTAGCTTATCCATCCTTCTTCCACACCTTAAATGTGCACATTTATTATAATTTGGTCTTTGGCCCTTTAAAATTTTCTCTATATAATCTTCTACTATTCTTTCTGGGGATCTCATCCACTCATATAAGAGAAAGAACTTCAAATTTAGAATTGATGGATGTGGGTTAAAATCTTGACTGCTTATTTGGTACATGTGTGACTTTGGACAAGTCATTTAACTCCTCAACCGTAAAATGAGGGGATTGGACTACAATTGATCTCTGAGGTCCCTTCCAGCTCTAATTCTCTGATCATATGATCAACTGCCTCTATGCAAACAATTCCCAGAACTCCAGTTCCAGTCTTTCCCTCTCTCCTCCTGTTCTCACTCTTCAGTCCTACATTTCCAACTGTCTGGGGTATAGACTTGAAAACCTCACACTCGAAACAGTAAAGTCATCTCAGCCATCCTTCCCACCAAAAAACAAAAACACACAAGCTCTTAGTCCTTTTTTTTTTTTGATCAGGGTGGGGTGGGACTTACAAGCTTTTTATTTATTTATTTATCTAAATTACTCTTTTTTCCCCCTCAGACTACACATTCAGTCACTTAGCAAGTTCTGTTGTTTTTCTTCTCCTTCTTTTCTTGTGGTAGAGCTAGTTTTAGAGTCAGGACGACCTGTATTTTAATCCTTTCTCAGACACTCACTAGCTGTGTGGCCCTGGGAGGGGGTCATACCCTCCCTTAACCTTGGTTCTAGCATGTATAAAATAATATCACACAGAGTTGTTGTAAGAATCAAATGAGATAATGTATATAAAGCTCTTTGATGACCTTAAAGTGCTACACAAATGTTACCTATTACTATCACTGCACAAATTACTATTACTACACAAATATTATCTATTTATAATAACATCAATTAGCCTCAGACATTTACTAGCTGTGTGACCTGAGGAAAACCACTTAACATCTTCTGCCTCAATTTCCTCAACTATTATGGAATAATAAAAGCACCTACCTCCCAGGGTTGTTGTAAGGATTAAAAGAGATAATATTCATAAAGCGCTTAGCACAGCACCTGAAATATAGTAGGTACTTAATAAACGCTTCCTTGTTTTCTTCCTTCTTTCCTTGTGGTATTATCAATAGTATCTCTATCTCACTATGAGTAAGTTCTCATAATTGCATATCAATAGACTATTACACTACTTTTAAAACTCTGCCTCCAGGCTTTGCCATTAAGCCCATCTTACTTCTCGGGGTATCTTCTAAACTGGCCCAGATTCACTCAAGGAAGATTCAGAATGGTGTAGTCAAGGACACTATTGCTGAGCTTGCAATATGCTATTTTTTGTGCCCAAGATCTCAGGCATCTTGGTAGCACAGCACAACATACAAGACTTCCCTAGGGATATGTTCAAAACAGGAAAGTGTAGATAGATAGAGTCATGTGGATACTGAAAATTTCTAGACATGCCCAGCTTTAGGGTAAAGCTTCCTGTCTTTCTATTTCTTCTTCCTTCAAAGACAAACAGGTCTGTACCACCAGTAAAATGCAACAGCCTCACAAACCCTATCCCAGGAGGTTTTTTTTTTTTTTTTACCTGCTTTTATCTGCTACCCTCAGGCATCCCCAGCCTTGGAGGGAAAAAAGGGGGCTAACTTAAACCTTAGGGAAATTGCCTGGAGCTATTGCTTAAAGCTCCCCAAACTCAGCTACTCTGGCTTCCTTGGTATAGTGAGGAACATATTAAATACTGCCATCATATTAATCTATATCAAAATGTCATTTTCATTTTGTTAGTTACCTATTCTTCGACCATGGATATTAAATAGTCCATTCATGCCTGCCCAGTTTTGGGGAATCTTAGCCACGTCTTCCCATAAATTCAATATAGGTTAGGGGTTTTTCATGTTTTCTTATGTCATGGACCCCATTAGCAGTCTGTTGAAACCTAAGGACCTTTCTCAGAAAAATGTTTTTATGTAATAGAAGAAAATCTTAAAGACCCTTAATAAAATAGCATAGCGACAAACCAGGAACATGTAGAGGTACATCTCTGGTATTCAGAAGCTCAGATATGGAGAGTTACTCCTTACATCAACATTGTCCAAGTCACATTCCCTATAGCACTAATATGCTATGGAGCAATCCAAAAAATTCCATGTGAAAAAAGAAATAGTGGAAAGATAATTAAAGATAAACTTAAAGTACATCACTTTGCCATTTAGAAAGTGCTTTGCAAACTTGAAATATTTTGTCGTTGTTTAGTAGTGTCAGACTGGTACAGTGGATAGATCACTGTCCTTGAGTATGGAAGAACTTAATTCAAATCTGGCACCAGAAACTTACTAATTGTGTAACCCTGGGCAGTTCATTTTACTTCTGTCTGTCACAATTTCCTTAACTGTAAAATGGAGATAATAATAGCACATCATAGGGTACTAATTAATTAATTAAATTGTGAGGATGAAGTGAGCTAATATTTTTAAATGCTTAACATAGTGCTACTTAATAAATGCTTGTTCTCTCTTCCCCTTCCCCCCCATCTCTTAGGTATGAGGATAAAGTAAGATTGTATGTATGAATTGTTTTACAAACCTCAAAGTTAAATAAATGCTATAATTATCAGTTTCATTATTAATAAATGTGCCAAATACAGATATAACTGAAAGTATATATGCCATGACAGCAAATGGCCAGGAACCCACTGCTTCCCTGAAGCACAAATGCTTATTTCTGTCAAAACTGTTCTTATCTTGGATCTAGAAGTGTAAATGAATGAAGCAAAGTTTAGCTCTAAGGCAACAGAGCTGCCTCTCCCTCTCATAGGCCAGAAACTGGTCTGAGTAAAGGTGAAAAGTAGGCGGAAGGAAAACTGCCATCTTCTCTTGGGACCATGCAAAACTTTTTTTTTTTTTTTTTGTATATCAGAAAATAAAATTGGAAGTAAAATCTAAAGGCCTGGTCAGGATTGAGTGGACTCTGAATGCCCTGTCCTCACCTTTCTCTCTCTGGGCTTTACAATTTCTGCTCTGTTATTCAGCTCTCTTAATCCTACTACTCTCTTGGGTAGGAAGGAATGGGGCTGGGGGATAGGAAACAGACATGATTCATAGAGAGTCCCCTTGGTCCCTTTTCATATTCTATTCAGGAAATTTCAAATAAAAAGATAAAGAGGGTTTACTTCTCTGGAATGATATTTTTAATGTAAGCAAATTGAAAAATTCCCAACAATTTTAAAGAGCTTCTCTAAATATTTTTAAATCAATCATATGTTTCTTAATACCATTAGTCTTTGAAATAGTAATTGCTCATGGACATGCAGAGTCAATATAGTAAAAATGAAAATACTATCTAAATTAATTTGCTTATTCAGTGCCATCTCAATAAAATAATCTACCTCTGCCCCCCCTCAAAAGAATTACTTTTTGTTGTTCAGTCATTTCAGTCATGTCTGAATCTTCATGAACAAATTTGGGATTTTCTTGGCAAAAATACGGAAGTGGTCTTTGAACTTGGGAAGATGAGTCTTCCTGACTCCAGGTCCTATGATCTGTACATTGCACCACCCAGTTGTCCCTAGCCTGGGGTTTGAGAAACCCAAAGATTCTAGGAATTGGTTCAAGAACTCAGTTTGACAAAAACTGTTGGAATGGAAAGTAGTCTGCTAGAAACTGAGCCTGGCCCAACATTTCAAACGATATACCAAAATAAGATCAAAATGGGTAAGTGATTTAAAGAGGAATAGAAAAGCAAATTAATGGAACAGAGAAGAAATTACCTCTCAGATCTATGGATAGGAGAAGAAATGATGACCAAACAAGAAATAAAAGATTAACAAGAGGTAAAATGTATCATTTTGATTATATAAAATGTTTTTGTACAAACAAAACTAAAATTAGAAGAGAAGCAGGAAACTGGGAAAAAAAATTGCAGGAAATTTCTCTGATAAAGATTTTATTCAAATATTTAGGGAACTGATTCAAATTTATAAGATCAGGAGTCATTTTCCATTTGATATATGGTCAAGGGTTATGAACAGTTTTCAGTGCAAGAAATCAAAACTATCAATAGTCATATGAGTAAAAATGCTCTAAATCTCTAAAAATTAGAGAAATGCTAATTAATCAGATTGGCTAAGATTCTAGAAAAGGTAAATGACATGATAGAGGGGATATAGAAAATATGTACACTAATGCACTGGTAATGGAGATGTGAACTAATCCAACCATTCTGGAGAGTACTTTGGAACTACACCCAAAATATTTATTAAATTGTGCATACTCTTTGACCCACAATATCATTAGTAGGCCTATGCTCCAAAGAGATTTTTAAAGGGAAAAAGGACTCATGTAAAAAATATTTCTAGCAGCTTTTAAAAATTTTAATATTTCATTTTCCCCAATTGCATGAAAAAAACATTTTTAACATTTGTTTCTTGAAAAAATTAGTTGCAAATTCTCTCCCTCCCTTCTTTTCCTCCCCCACATTGAGAAGGCAAGCAATTTGATATAAGTTATACATATGCAATCACACAAAACACATTTTCATGTTAGTCATGTTGTAAAGGAAAACACAAAAAATTAAGTAAAGAAAAAGTATGCATTAATATGTATACACACTCCATCAGTTCTTTCTCTGGAGATTTATAGCATTTTTTTTTATCACAAATCCTTCAGAATTGTCATGGATCATTGTATTGCTGAGAATAGCTAAGTCATTCATAGTTGATCAACATAAAATATTGCTGTTACTGTATAGAATGTTCTCCTAGTTCTGCTCATTTTACTTTGTATCACTTCATGTAAGTCTTTCCAAGTTTTTCTGAGAGTATCCTGCTCATCATTTCTTACAGCACAATAATGTTCCATCACAATTATATACAACTTGTTCAGCCATTCATTTATTCATTCCCTCAATTTCCAATTTTTTTGCCACCACTAAAAAACAAAAAAAAAAATTATAGCGGCTCCTTTTGTGGTGGCAAAGAATTGAAAACTGAGGGGCTACCCATAAATTGGGAAATTATTGAATAAGTTATAGTATATGAATGTAATGGAGTACTATTGTTCTGTAAGAAATGATGCCTTGGATGATTTCAGAAAAAACCTGGGAAGATGAATATAAATTGACGTAAAGTAAATTGAACGTAACAAGGAGTCTGGCTTTGGAAGGAAAGCTTCTTTTCTGATTGTTCTAAAGGAGGCTGTTAACCTTTTGGTTATACCTGCCAGCCAGTTTATCTGAGCAAAATGATCATTACAAATTAGAGAAATTCTATAGATTAAAATGTTACAGAGATATGAGTAAATAAGGTATTGACGGGCAACAAGATTAGATCTCAGCTCAAACTAGGAAAGAGAAAAAAAAAA
>NW_020954610.1:37719054-37797865 GCF_900497805.2 Vombatus ursinus
TATATTATAGCCATAGATCACAGGGCTCTTGTAATGGATTTACCTCTAACATTCAACTAGAGAACATAATTATTACAAAGCAATTTAATGGAATGGCATAGCGAAAAAATAGCTTTTCTTCAGTAAACCTAGGTTTATTCACTAATGCATGGACAATCAGTGAGAAAAATAGACACATTGGGAATTTATAGAGCCAGATAAAGTCAACAAGTAAGTATTTGCCAGGCACTGAGCTGACTTCTGGTGTTACAGAGAAAGGGGGAAAAAGTCCCAACTCTCAAGGAGCTCACAATCTAATTGGAGAGACAGCATGCAAACAGCTCTGTATAAACAAAATCTGTTCAGGCTAAATTGGACATAATCTCAAAGTAAAGGCACTAGGATTAAAGGGGACCAAGAAAAGCTTCTTTCAGAAGATAGAATTTTAACTGAGACCTGAAGGAAACCACAGAAACCAAGAGTAAAATATGAGGGAAAGAATTCCAGGTATGGGGGTAAAACAGTGAAAATAACCTTCTATACATGTCCCTCTCACTACCTGTTACGGCACTTTGCACATAAGAAGCACTCAACAAATACTGGTATATTAATACCTCAAAGATAGAGTAAGATTTAAATCATTACATTTTTCATTAAAGATTCAGAAGGCATTTCATAATTTTGGAGGGCTTCAGGGATAATATTATGAGTACCAATTATCATTTTATATAGTTTTTAAAAAGCATAGATATGCCAGTGATTTAAGATTTCTGGGCCATAGAATGTCAGATAAATGAGACTTACTACACATCAGTCTTTCAGTTAGCAAACTATAAATAAATGCTTATTATATGACAGAGGGTGTACGAAATGTCAGAGATGCAAAAAAAAAATGTGGCCCCTGCCCTTAAGGAGTTTACATTTTAACGGACATGCAAATAACTATGCAGGTACAAGATATTGATGTAGATAGGTACATTTATACATATATGATGTAAATGGAAGGTAATCTCAAAGAAATGTCCAATTTTGTGAATAATTAATAGAGAGCTTATCAGTTTAACTCAGATGCAATATGTAAACTAGAAAAATGAATAATTGTTAGTCTCTGCATTGAAAATATCTCTTTTTTGTCCAAATTTTAGCATTAGACAGACCATTTCTAGTGAATAATAACTTTAGTTTTAATATCATGATTAGCCAACTTAACCTGCATATTTTTCAATTTTTGTAAATTGGTTAATAATGATGCCTATGTATAACTATATCCATGTGCACTACTATATATCACAGTAAGAAAAATTATACTCTTTAGACTAACGCTTATTTTTTCCTTCTTATTTTCTCATATCCTAACAATGCACAAAAAAATTTGGAAGCCTGCTTTGATACTACAGATATAAGTACAAAAGGATTGTATAGAATATTTAGTACTGAGATTAATGGCTGATATTCAACAGTTCTCTTCCTTTTTAACTGAATGCTGTGATTAATTACTGTTAGGCTGAAGGCATTTGTATCTAGGGAATAACCCAACACCTGCTCCTCAGTCTGGTGAATGTGTGTTTTACATAGAACAGAATTTTTATAAAAATCCTTGAGAAATTGAATGATATGGCTAACGAATCAAAGAATTATAGGCTAAGAACGAAATGGGATTTAAAAGTCATCTAGATGTTCCACTCCTCATTTTACAGAGAAAACTAAAACTTGATTGATCAATAAGCATTTATTAAGCATCTAAGCCAGGCATTTTCTCAGGCACCAGAGAATTAAAAGTAATAAAGAGAAGTTAAATAACTTTTTCCAAGGCAATGTGGGTCATAAGTGGTAGAGTCCAGATTCTAGCTCAGGTCCTTTGACTTCTAATCCAGTGTTCTTTCCTCTGTACCTTACCACTTCTTCATGAAAAGTCATGTTTTATCAAATGATGATGAAGAAGAATATTAATGGTACCAGCTGGAAGAGTATAATTTTTTTTTTACTGGTAGTGCAATTCACATATCCTCTCTTTAAACATTAAAATACTTGGAAACTTCTAGGGATCTATTATCTCAAGTACACTGGTACTTTTTCCATCAGTAAATATCGGACTCCATTCTTGCCTTCTTATCTTTTGGATTTCTTGTCTTTATCATGTCTGTGTCTTACAAGGTAGTTAGGTGGCATGTAGCATAGTGCACTAGACCTGGAATATGGAAAAGTGAAGTCCGAATATGATCACAGACACTTCCTAACTGTATGGCCCTGGGCAAGTCACTTACCCTCTATCTACCTCAGTTTCCTTATCTGTATAATGAGAATAATAATAATACCTACTTCTCAACGTTCTTATGAGAAAAAAATAGGTTAATATTTGTAAAGCATTTTGTAAGACTTAAAGTGCTATATCATCATCATCATCATCATCATCATCATCATCATCATCATCATCATCACTACTACCATAACATAAATGTTCCAACAAAGATCTATCCTATCTGTTAAGGGATGTTCATCTGTTACTCTTCACTCTTATTGCATTACTGGTTCAATTTATTTTTCAACATACATAGCCTTGAATATCTTTTTACCATGTGTTTCACATGCATGTCATATGTGGTTAAATGTAATAGCTTACAATTGTTGCCCTCTATTACTATATTTACCTTCTATTATCCTTCTAAAAAAAATCTAAAGTTAACTCTCTACAAAACCAAACATTATAATATTTCATAATACAAAATGTTATAGTATCATGCATAAAATAACAAACTTTATATCATTTAAATTTGTTTTTAAAATAATCCTTTTGTTAAACTTCATTATTTATAATTATTACAAAAACATTGTTTCCTGGTACATCTTTTTCTGCTCTTGTTCTTTGTATGCATCTAAATTTTGCAGTTGTTTTTATTAATGTTAATTATTCTACCTAGTGTAGTCAGTATATAATTTATTCTTGATGCAGTTTTCTTCATTCAGCTTTACTAAATCATATTTTGTATTCTTCATATTTGTTATTTATTATGGAACAATGGCATTTCATTCTACTCATTTGCAAAATTTATGCTACTATTCCTGAGTCACTGGCTATTATATTTTTTTTTCTAATTTGGGGTAGTCAAGAATAATGTGACTATGAATTTTTTTGCACACATAGGCATATTTTTACTTTTTCAATGACATTCTTGCAATATTGTCTGAGTAATAGAAACGCTGGGTCAAATTGCTTCCCAAAAAGATTTCACCAATTCACACCTCTATTAGTAATGTTTCTGTTTGTCCACAGTCCCCCCACACACACTTAATTTTCTTAATTTTGATTTTCTTCTCTGATATGATAGATGGTAAATGGAATATCAGAGTTCTAATTTACATTTTGTTGATAAAAGTTATAATAGTTTCCAAATGTTTATTGAAAGTTCTTTCCAACTATTGATTTAGCAGAGAAAAAATCTAAAAAATAAATCTGAGCGAGATTCCTATAGAAATTTTTTGGCTATCGGACGCTTAGGTTGCAAGCTTGAGAGGCTGAGAGGTTGGTATGGCCTTCCACTGTAATGAGGAAATTAGAAAGTAGGGAGAGTTTAAGATGTCTAAAAGACAAATGGATCTATGATGTTGGAGATCAGCAGAAGGGTTAGAGAAAAACAGGTGGATCTGTGAATTATCAGCATAGAGATGATAATTAAGTCCATGGGATCAACAAATAGAGTAGGAAAAAGAGAAGAAGGTTCAGGACAGAGACCTGTGAGACATCCATGGTAAGCAAGCATGATGTGGTTGAGGATTTAGCAAAGGAGACTGAGGAGTAGGCTGATAGGTAGGAGGAGAACAAGGAGAAAGTAGTGTCCAGAACACCTAGAGAGAAGAGAGTATTAAGGATAAGAGAGCAATTAACAGGGGCAGCTAGGTGGTACAGTGGGTAGAGCACCAACTGTGGAGTCAGGAGGACCTGAGTTCAAATCCGGCCTCAGACACATAACACTAACTGTGTGACCCTGGGCAAGTCACTTAACCCCATTACCTAGCCAAAAGAGAGAGAGAGAGAGAGAGATCGAGATCAACAATCTTCATAGAGATTAGGAAGAATAAAGATCGAGAAAAGCCCATTGAATTTGGCAATTAAGAGATCACTGATGACTTTGGAGAGGGAAGTTTTGTTGAGTAAATCAGAATATGTTAGGAACCCAGATTTGAAGTGATTAGGGAGGGAGGAAGAGGAGAAAAAGTGGAGGAACCTATTGTAGATGACCTATTCAGTGAGTTTGGCCACAGAAGTCACAAAGAGATGCAAAGCAATAGTAGTATGGAAAGATGGGTTATTGTTTTTGTTTTTGTTTTTTTAATGGGAAGAATATAGATATGTTTATAAGTGGTAGGAAATGAGTCAATAGATAGGGAGAAATTGAAAATTGATGATAGAGTGGAAATGACAGAGAGGGTAATGTCCTGAAGGAGATGGATGGATGGGTTTACTTGTACAGATAGAAGGGTTAGCCTTCTTAAAGCTTTCTTATCATGTGAGAAAGGGGTGAAGGAGGCGCAGCTAAGTGGTGCAGTAGATAGAGCACTGACCTTGAGGTCAGGAGGACCTGAGTTCAAATCTGGCCTTGACACTTGACACTTACTAGCTGTGTGACTCTGGGCAAGTCACTTACCCCAACAGCCTAAAAAAAAAAACGGGGAGAGTGAAGGAGGACACAGTGGCAGAAGACATCCATGTGGTAGCAGATTAAAAAGAGGGGAGAAGAGGGAGCTTACAGGAAATGGCCTCATTTTTTCTGTCAAATATGAGGCCAGGGTCTTAGTTGAGGGGAGGGCAGGGAAGAACCGTGGGAAATTTGAAGGAGGCTTAAAAGGTTTAGAAAAGCTGCTATGGAGAGTGGGATAGTGAGTTGATAAGTAGAAGTATTTCCTTACAACAGTGAGGGCCTACTTGACATTGTGTAACATAAATTTATACTGGACTCCGTAAAAATGTTTGCATGATTTTCCCTACCTACATTCAGAAGCACATATGTAGGAGTGAAGGTGGAGGGTAGCAGGAGTGATCTAAAGCTGAGGCTTGGCAGGACACAATAGACAAAATGATAAAGGGGCCACAGACTGAAGAGGACAGTGTAGAATTGAAGTGGTTCACCCAGGAGTCTGAATTGGAAAAAGAGGAGAGAATGGGTAGTGCAGGAGAGATTCCCTAGGAGAGAATCCCTCCTTCCTTCCTGGTTTGTCTTTCATTCTGGAAGAGGACCGTGACAGAAGGAAGGTGATGGCATAATTTGCAAGTGAATTAGATTTAGGTGAGTAGGTGGGGAGGTCTTGGTATGGATTAAGAATAGTGTTTGTTTGTTTTGGGGGGCTTTGGGTTTTTTTCCTTGCTTTTTTTGGTGAGGCAATTGGGGTTAAGTGATTTGCCCAGGGTCACATAGCTCAGATTTGAACTCAGGTCCTCCTGACTCTAAGGCCAGAGCTCTATGTGCTACACTACCTAGCTGCCCAGAGCATAGTATTAAGGGTAGGTACAAGTAGATATGGAAAGCCAGTAGATTATGGTCAGATAAAAGCATTTGGTAATATTTGTAGAGGTGTTATATTTGTGGATGATGGCAAGATCAGAGATATGACCACCTTTGTGTGGGGCTGAGGAAGGGTGGGGACTCCCTTATTCCTTAAAGTCAGGAGATAATCTTGTCAATTTCGAATTCTGCTTCTTCTGCTTTCTAGTTGTATAATCCTAGGAAAGTAATATAACTTTTCAGATTCTTAGTTTCCTTATTTACAAAGGGGGGAGGGGGGAGGGGGGAGGGTGCCCCGGATTATAATACCTGAACTATTGAAATCACAACACTTCCATGAGGAAAGTACTTTGAAGATTTTGAAGTACTATACAAATGTGTTATTACTATCATTATAAAAAAATCATCTCATTATTATGATTATCTCTTCATCTTTTATGGAGTTCTATTATTATCTCATCTTTTTCTATATACTTCAGATAGAAATAGTCCTGGGGCAAATTACCATCTAGCTATTATTTCTTTATATTCATTACTCTACAAACTAGTGCACAGAGGGAGAAAATAACTATTTTTGTAGTGGAATAAAACTATTAGGATGTAAATCTATCCCTTCTCTATAGTTCGTTGAAAGTTTCCTTAGTATAAATTCAGTACTAGATAGGACCCAAAGATCTCATTTTGTTCCCACATGATTTTTATCTCTTCGGCCAGTATGAAAGCTTTTTTATTTCACGTGACTTAGAGATTATGAATATTTGGCAGGATGGCCTCTGTTTAAAATGCTGTTCTTCAGTTTTAATGAATAAATGTTATACCTGGGTAATTGTAGATGATAGCTTTGTCTGTGAGAATGGTCTTGATCTAGTACAGTTTATTGATAGAGTTTCTTGGGATGTTGTTAGGTTCTTACTTATAATATAGAGATTTGCTATCTCTATAGCAATATGACTAATAGCAAGCTTCTGAAATAGAATTCTATTTATTAAGACCCTGTCTTATTAGGTATAAAATACTTGCTAAATGATTGCAACTTGCAGTGATATGTTATACAAAGATCTACCATTTCCTTTCATGAACTTCATTGATTGCTAAGTCCTAGCTCCTTAAAGATAATCCTTCTGTACTTTTCATTGACCATGACTTGGTCCTGAATTGTTGTCATAAATTCATCCATTTCCATATGCAAACCCATATGACAAAGTCATTTGTTTGCGGCTTCTTTACCATATTTTTGACTGAGTTCATGAATATGTAACCTGTGAAGGACTCTTTGATTACACTCACTTGTCAGTCAATTCATAGACTTTATCTAGAGATAAGCCACTTACTTTGGTAACATTTAACAAATCCAGTGACTTATACAATCATTCTTTATTCTTACTCAGTGAAATGACATCTGCTTTTCCCCAAGTGCTTATGTAGGTTTTTGACCTGTCACATGATCTTAGAATATTTATAAATCCTATTCCTCCTTATGAGTTTTTCTTAGCAAAGATAGTGGAGTACCTTTACAAAGATACTAGAGTAGTTTGCCATTTCCTTCTCCAGCTCATTTACAGATGAGGAAACTGAGGCAAACAGTGTTAAGTGACTTACCCAGGGTCAAACAGCTAGTAAATGTCTAAGGTCACATTTAGACTTGGGTCTTCTTGACTCCAGGCCCAGTACTATATCCACTGTGACAACTAACTGCCCCTGAGGTCAGAGAACCTGAGTTCAAAGAATGCTTGTAACTTACTATCTGTATGACCTTAAGCAAGTCATATTACCTCTCAGAGCCTCAGTTTTCTTATCTATAAAATGAAGAGGTTGGACTAGATAGCCTGAGATTGTTTCCAGTTCTAAATCTATGATCCTATGATGAAAGAACACATATGTTGTTTCTTCTTCATGACTCTGTGTATCAGGGCAAATGAGAAAAGCAGCAGCCTAAAATGGAGATAATGGCAAGGGATTTGGGATTTAAATGACCTATGTGAGAAGCAAGGATGGTGTGCTATGGTTTGTGGAATGTTGTTATAAATCCCAAAATTCATTTACCCTGACCCTTGCATAATAATAGTGAATTTTTATGGCATATTAAGCCTTAATGATAGATGTTTCGACTGTAAATTAGTAATTTCACATCATGATTAATGTCCCAGTTACAGTAAACAACATTATTAACACATACTACCATCACATACAGACATAAGCACAAATATTACATATATCATAATGTCATCTGTGATTCCCTTTATTTCCTAAGACAAATAAATACTTGAGTAGGCATTTTAAGCATGTTGATTAAGCATATCCCTTCGAGACTTCGTCTCAAATTTCAGTCTTCTTGGGCTCATAGTATCTCAGGCATGGGAGGGAACTATGTTTTGAATCATCTCCCCACAGGATGAGTAGAATTATCTCTCAAGGGCTCTTATCTCCTTTCCACAGAACTGAACAAACCCCTTTTAAAAAGGTACTAAAGGAAATGCTAGAAAAACGCTTCTTCATTAGAGAAAGTAAAACTGGTATTTTCACTATATTGCTCAAACTAATAGCAGTTCACAATCACATCTTTAATACATGATGACAAAGACCCACCCCACTGATGCTAAACCCTTTAGTAGTGCTATCCCTTGGCTGTGTTACCATTTATAAATGTCCCCAAGAACAACACAAATTTACCTGATGTTTAGTTTCTGTGGAATTGCTATTAAGCGGAGGACGTGCCTCTTTTCAAATTGACATATGCCACCTAGCTTGCAAACAAGCGTCATCTTGGGCAAGTCACTTCAACTTTCTGGGCCTCAGTTTTCTCTTCTGTAAAATCAATGGATTTGGCCATAGGATCACTGAGGTTGCTTCCAGATATAAAACTTGGGATCCGAAAACTAAGTTGCTGAATAAATGCTTCATTTTTAGCTACTTGAAATAGTGGGAGTGGAATCAGTACTAGACCTAGAATCAGAAGACCTGGCTAGATTTGTAACCATGAGCAAAGTCACTCATCCTCTCTGAAGCTTATTTTCATCTATAAAATGATGACAATTTTATTAGCATAACATTAGCATTAGTATAACATTAAGGTTTGCAAAATTCATTCTTCACAACAATACTGTCAGGGAAATAGTGAATTAATAATCAGACTTTCACTCGAATACTTTGATGGGCTGGTGATATCGTTGTTGTGAATACTATCTCCAGTAACATATGTGCATATTCTTTCATTCTCAGCATCATCCCCTATTTAAATGAGAGTGGGTCTCTTTATCTAACCCAGTCTAGAAGTATAGCAGCCACTCATGGGCCCAATCCCACTGCTGATTGGCATGAAAGCCTTGACCTGCTCTGTTTCCAATCTGGGCCAGCTCTTCTTTCCTTAGGCAGCCTGGTGGCTCTTTACTCTCAAGGTCTTACTATATTGGTGCTAGATTTAGAAGGGACAACCAGTCAGCAGTCCTACTCCAGTTCAGAACTCCCAAACTTAAATGATCTATCAGCTTCAGCCTCCACAGTAGCAGAGATTATGCGTCAGCCACCACTCCTGGTGAATCTTCATCACTATTATCCCCATTGCATTTCTATGGCCAAACTCACTTTTTTTTTTTTTAACAGATGAGAGAACTGAGGTCCAGAAAAGTGATCCAGTATTATATAGTTATTCCAAGCCAGATCACTTAAATCAATTGAAATAGACATATATCCTTCATTTAACATTATTCATTGTTTCCATGAAAAAACATAACTCTTGTGCTTGTCTTCCCATAAGTCCTTTGCAGGGAGTCTACTCAGCATAATAAGGGGCCTGTCTTTTGCTTTCTTGACGTAGAATGAATATCAGTGGAACACACAAATTGTTTGCTGGATATCCCTTGCTCTCTCCACATAGGCAGCCCTCCTCCATTTTCCAATCATATATGACATCCTCTGATGACATCCTTTATACCATTTCACATGCTCATTTCTTGGTTTGGAATATATTGCAGCCCATGTACATCTACCATATATCTCTGCATTACACTTAGGATGACATATAATTTAGACTACTCTTCTTAATAACTTAAAATGTACTTAGGAAATGTCTACTTTTTACTAGGCACTCAAGATGTAAATACAAAAAAAATAAACAAATAATCCCTACTCTTAAGGAATTTTCGTTCTAACAGTTGAGAGAAGTACATATATAACTATATACAAAGTGAGTGCCAAGAGATACAAGATAGTTTGGGAGGGAGGGTGCCAACATTTGGTGGGAATAGAGAAGGTTTCATGTATAAGGTGGTAGTACTTAAGCTGTGTCTTGAAAAAGGAGGGGAATTTTATATGGTGGAAGTGAGGAGCAAGTACATTCCTCACGTGGCAGATAAGCCAGTGCAAAGAAAAAGAGAAAGAAGATGGACGGAAGGTTGTGGGTGAGGAAAGCACTTTATAAAGCATAAAGCACTTTATGAATGTGTACTAAACTGTGACCTGTTAAAGACCTTAGCTTGAAAAGGCCAAAGTCCCCCACTGCATCCTGGGACATCACTAGTTATCCTGATCTATATCTGGTCACTGGACCCAGATGGCTCTGGAGTAAAAATTGGTGACTTTGCACAGCCCTCCCTCACTTAAATCCAATTCACTTACATGTCATGATATCACCTCTCTGATGTCATGGCCTTCTTTGAGAACGAAGGACAAAAAGCAGAGAGCAACCTTTATTTAAATTACCATGTGGCAGTGCTTTTTTTTTCCCCCTTTGGATTTGAATGTAAAGTGGAAGGTTGAATCCTAAAAATTCAAGTGGCCATGCCTGTGCCCAGTCTATGGTGCTCATCCAGTTGCCATTGTTTCCTCTTTGATATCTACGAAAACACTTCTTGTAGCTTTTCGCTTCCCCACTTGCACTTTCCAATCAGCTTGTTGTATTAATTAAATTGAATTAGATTGAATTGATCAAAGTGATTGACATATAGTAGTTGCTTAATAAACTATGTTGAATGATTTGCTTAAGTGCCAATTTATGGCCACCTTTGAGGTCAAGGATATATTCTTTTCTTCCCAGTCATACGTTAATATTGTTTGGAAGTGAAAATGGCTGTCTATGTCTTTCTTAGTG
Source organism: Vombatus ursinus (assembly GCF_900497805.2). Taxonomy (NCBI): domain Eukaryota; kingdom Metazoa; phylum Chordata; class Mammalia; order Diprotodontia; family Vombatidae; genus Vombatus; species Vombatus ursinus. Next base: position 37,729,618 of record NW_020954610.1, read on the forward strand.
TCCTATGGCAACACCATTCCCTTATTTTGTTGTCACCACATTTTGCTTTGGATTCAATTTTTTTAGAAAGGTCTCACTTATGATATTGGGGAGTTTGTTGTACCTGAAAGTTCAGTTAGTTTATAAGATTAAATTAAAAATTTTAATTAAAAATTAAATAAAGATTAAAATAACATAAAATTAAGCACTTACTATTTAAACTATGCTAAGTGCTAAGGATACAAAGAAAGGCAAAAGACCATTCCTACCTTCAGGGAGTTTACAATCTTATGAGGAATACAATATGCAGCAACTAGGTACAAACAAGTTACATATAAGATAAATTAGATGTATTCAACATAGAGAAGGTACTGGAATTAAGGGCAGTCAGGAAAGACTTTCTGTTAGAGGCACTGTCCTAAGTAAAGTCCAACAGTCCCTCAGATTGCTAGATTTGTCTAGGGAGAGAGTTGGGGGTTGTTGCTGCTGTTGTTTTCCTGTGTACTTTCTACAATTTAAAGTTTCTGTTGTAACTTATAAACTGTTATGTGGCACAATGAAATTACAGCTAAATTATTTCTCAACATAAATCAACTCCTGGGATTTGGCCAATGGGTGGGAAGCCTTAAAAGGTCCCAGATAATTCCAGACCCCAAGCATAACAAATAGCAGCCTGAAATTTAGGAAAGTCCCAAGATCTGTCTCCAAACATTAAGAACCCAAGCTCTGCCACTTAATACATAGGTGGTCTCCAGCAAGTCAATGTACCTCTTTGGACCTCAGTTTCCTTATCTGTAAAATAAAGGGGTTGGACTAAATGGCTTCTAAGGTCCCTTCTAGCTCTAAATCTGTACTCCTAAGATCAAAGATAACCTCAGGAGTGACTTGAGAAAGTAATGACAATGGAAACCTTCCATTTTACCTACCATTCTCCCAGTGAATCACCGGCAGCAGCCCACAGCTAGTTTCATGCTATCCCGTAATCAATTCAAGTAAGTTGGGTGGATGTCAAATCATTGACAAGCCAAAGAGTCATTCTGCACTTGAAGAGAGCTTTCTAAGAAGAAAGTGATACCTAATTGTTAAGCAGAATGGCTATTAGGGACAAGTACTACCAGTCTAACACAACTTCTTTGTCAGAATAAAAGAGCTGGAGGATTAAAGAGATCTAATTTATTCTTAACATTAGTGAATATTTTGATTCTATTCGTGCTAATCAGAAAATTAGGGAAATAGACCACATCTCTGTTAGATATGTGCTTTAGCCCCAGGACTGAATATCTGATGGAAATTTTATAACTAGATTTTTATTAATTGTGCGACTTGAGTATCTGGCCTGTAGCATAGTTTATGAAGCTTTGAAGCAAAAATTCCTCTGCTGTTGACACATGACTATATATATTATTTGGCTAGCAAACCCATGTTCTTTTGTCACTGACGATTTACTACAAACTGAAAATTAAGCATCAATATACCCAATTAAACTTGCTTTACAACTATTTTATTTGCTCCTTAGATAAACCAGATATGTTTGATTATTAATGGTGACAAAATTTATTTAACCCATAATCTTAAATACTCCTAAATCCCAGCATATCTACTTTGGGCATATTTTCTTTATTATTTGTTATTCATCCACATCAATTTATCTCGTGAGTCATTTAAAGATCTAATTTGGCATTTTCTTTGTTTCTTTTTCAAATGGTTTATTGATTTTATATTTTGAAATGGTTAAAAGTCATGGAATAAGTAACTAGAATAAAATGGAATTCACTGTTCAACCAGATAAACTGTTTAAACTTTGAACTATAAACTGATTTGTTCTGATTGGATTTCAGAATCAGAATGAGTGGAGACCAACCTACATATATTGTCTTCACTGCCTTATACTGAAAAGTGAAGTGTTTATGAGATCCTAATGGATATCTTTTATGCTCCCTTCCTACTCTGTCCTGCAGGGGGTTTTCCTGTCTTGAAAGAAGTCATGATTTGGGTCAGCTGTCTCTGCAGGGGCCTTCTCTGACAGCTCTCTCAGTGTAAGTGAGATCAGGAAAAAAAAAAAAAAGACACCAAGCAGTGACAGGGTGTAAAACTGAAACATTTGGCAAAATCCCTCCTAGTGGAGAGAGCACTAGCATTTTTTAAATCACCAGATAGCAAAGTGAAAGAAAAAGAACATATTTCCCCTCTAAGTAGTTAGTCCTGAACCACAGCTGTTGATTGTTTCATCTGCTCCTGAAAACAAACTGTAGGGATGCTATCTTAGGCCAGTATTTTAGATTGTGGGAGGAAGAGCTATACAGAAGAGTTACACCTTTCTGTGGTCTTCCATTGGAAGGTGCTAGTGGATAAAAATAATTGTAGATCAACATATGAGTCAAATGCTGTATTTATACACACTGCAGTAAAGGAACAAAAACTTCAAATGCCACCTTGCTAAAAATAATGTGCAATTAAAGAACATTGAACTTCATGACACTATGCATGAGGGCCAAGTGTTTTTTAAGAAGTTTCATTATAACAGGATTAATTATGCAGTAACATCAAGTTGTGACAGTCCACCTTCATTCTTCCTTCTGTCACCTACTGAACCTTTTACCCTTTTGCATTTGGAAAAATACAAAAAGCAAAAGGAGGAAATGGCTCTCCCCTCTCCCCATCAAGATGAATACAAGCACTTTTACTCAATTCTGTCTTTTGGTATAGCTTAGATTTCTGCCTTTTCTACAGAAGAGCTAATCGCAGAAACCAAGAATGGGAAGGAACAATAAAAGGCAACTTGTGAACTCCATATGTGGATCAAAATCTTCTCTATGACATCTCTAAAATGTCATTCAGTGTCCATTTAAAGATCTTCATTGAAAAGTAACCTATTATGGTTTAACATTCCACTTTCAAATAACTCAGATTGAAGTTTATCCTTACATGGAATTGAAGTCTCTCTATAATTTCCTTTATTCTACATAGAACTGGCATTGTTAGCTCATAGCACAGTATTCATTAGGGATTATACCTTGAGTCTCAATAGACTTTCTCTTAGATAGATATAATTGGTTAGAAAGAGGGATAGAAAAGAAAGTATAGAATGTTGTGTAAATTACTCGGGCAGAGTACAGTAATCACATTTACAGACATAACACAAACCGTACAACTTTATACAACTTAAAAAATGCTTTTAATATGCATTATGTCCTTTTGCTTCAATTACTTGCTTTATATGATTTAGCACTGAGTTCACAAATCTCTGATACATTCTTAAATTCTTCACAATGAAACTATACAAGTGTCACATTGAGTAAGCTTACCTTTCATGAAGAAGCCATTTTTTCCCCTAAATCTAATCTTGATTAGGAAAATATATAGCTTTCCAATGAGGTTTAAATCAGGTGGCCTCCCAGATCAAGTAAGCATATTTGTCTCCAACTCTTGAATCAATTTCTTAATCTTTCATGATATGCAGTATGAGGCAAGGTAATGTTGCAGGATTCCTCCTCCATTTAAAATTTCAGAATACGCTTTTCAATATATCACTAAATCCATCTGAGTTCATCATTCCCTCAATGGAGGTATAATTCCTAGAGCTACTGGAAAAAAATGCAGGAGTAGGATTTTGCAGCCTGAGGAAGATTCTCAGATCTTACAGTCTCATTTAAACTTCTTCTGACATTAGTTTTGCTATAATTGTTATTTGTTATAATAGTTTCTTGAATGAAAAAAGTGACTTTGGTCAATAAAAAATTATCTTTTTTTCCCAATCTTTAGTATTCTAGTCTTTGTATTACCCATTGCATGTATTTTTTCTTCATACTAATAGTGGATGGTTGGGTTTTGTTGTTATTTTTGTTAGTTTTCTTTTCATGCTTCCAACTTGAAGTATAATCCATACTGTAGAGAAACCAATAGCAACCCCTCTAGATGCTTGGTCTCTCTACAGTTCTTCATTGGTTGAAGGTTAGGCTATTTTGCAGAAATAATTTGTCAGTACCTGATCTTGAAGGTTTTTGTGGTTGTCATTTATTTTGAATTATATCTTTTTCTGTGTTTTGATGAAACTGATTCTTTTTTTTTATGGGCTTGAGTGATCCTTGAAACACTTGACTTCCATATCAAACAAAATAACATGTAAAGTGCTTTGCAAACCTTAAAGCACTATATAAATGCCAGCTATTTTCCAAAAGTTACCGTAATATCCCTAACAGTTATTGAATTGTGTTCTTTAATAGCTCCTGCTTGTATATGATTGCTTGATATTAAAGTCATACTTAAGAATAATAGAATGGAAAACATAACAAAAGAGGGAGGGAGTAGACATTTATTAAGCATATGCTATGGAGCAAGGACTACACTAAATGCCTTATAAATATTATCTCATGTGACTATCTCAATGAAAAATATGCATATGGCACAAAATTCAATACTCAACTGACAGAATTAACTAAATGTGGGGAAACTAGCATACTGTGATCTTATCTCATCAATGAGAAATGTTCTGAGTTAGCCTATTATCAAGAAAGACTATTGCTGTCACAAAATGAAATTTCACAAAAACACAAAAATTGTTTTCCCAAATAATTTGCATACCACACTAAAAGTTTTCCCTCAACAAATCCTTTGGAATAGGGATAGTGACAACAATTAGACTTGTTATTTTACTGTTGTGGAAAATTTCTTGGTGAGAAAATTCCTTCTACCACTGGAAGTAGGCCCTTCTCTGCAACATTGTTAATCTTCACCATCACCTCTGTGAAGAACAGTATGTCTTGTGCTAAAATGTATAGTGTTGGTAGTTGTGACTAGAAAAGGACATAATATGTATCAGGTTCTTGGAAACCTTAGAATGTTATATATGAGTGTCAGATAGTATTATTATCATTATTAATGAGAGCTACTTCCCTTAACCATTCCTCAAAGAATAATACAATGCTGGACCCAAAGTTAGGCAACATGACTTGAAATCCTAAATTGGATACACTTTTTTAAACTATCTAAGTCATTTAGCCTCCCAGATGATCAATTTTCTCATGGATAAAGTAGATATAATAATGCTTTCACTACCCACTTCATAGAGTTTTTGTAATGAGAGTGCTTTCCAAGCTTTGAATTGCTACAGAAATATGAAACATTATCATCTCAATCATCATCATATTTGATATATAGTGCAATAGTTAGACATCTAGGCTTGTAATCAGTAGCACTGGAGGTCAAGTGTAGTCTCTAATACATACTGGCTGACCCTAGGAAAGTCATTTAACTTTTCAGTACCCTCAATGACTCTCTTACTGTTGATCTGTATTGGTAGAGGAAATTTCTTCTTTGGGAGTTTCCTGTATCATAGTTCCTAGATCAGAATATTAGTAGTGTTTTTGCTACTGTTTCTAATATGATTCCTAAGAAATCAGTCAATAAACACTTATGTACGAACTAAGAGATCAGTTAGTTGGATTTAATCCTCAGCAGTCTTTTCATTTCAGTGTAAAATCAACAAGTGGAGTAGGGAGAGAAAAAAATGGAGAAAACCAAGTTTGAGATAGTTTTGGAGGAAAAAGAAGAGTTAAATATGGGATATCTAGTCAGAAAGAGGTTAAAAACACTGCAGGGACCATGTTTTATTAATACAGTGTATCAACACAGTGTCTTACATAGTAAGCAGCAGCTAAGTGGCACAGTGTAATTATACATTGCTGGACCTGGCTTCAGGGAAACCTTAGTTCAAATATGGACTGAAAGCACTTACTAGCTATATGAACCAGGGCGAGGGACTCAACCTTTGTCTGCCTCTGTTTCTTTATCTATAAAACTGGGATAATGGCACTTCTCCCCTAGGATTGTTGTGAGGATCAAATGAGATATTATTTATAAAGTACTTTGCAAATCTTAAAGTGCTTCATATGCAATAGCAATTTTAGCTATTATTATTGAACAAATTAAAAAGATGTGTGTGAGGCTAGAATGGAGTAAGAAAAATATCCTACCTAAAAATGGGGAGAGGACAGGTGGAAAAAGTAATTTTGGAATTAGTGGAAATGAATTTTTAGGACTTGGCATGTTAAGGAAAACTTCACAATTACTCATTCTAAATTCCCAAGATAGATAATTTCCATTCTTTCCATGGGAAGAGACCAAACAGATTGGAGGAAGTGGAAAAAAAAATAAAGATAATATGGTAGAGATAAAGTGAAAAAAATCAGACTGACTAAAATTTTTAAATGGAGTGAAAAGGATTGTATCAGAATAGAAAATGAAAGGTTTAAAGGAAAAATATACATCTTAGACCAATTATACTTGTTGAAAATTGTAGCTCAAGTAAACTTCTCAATAACAGACATGATACAGGACTAGGTGAAAAGCAAATGAGCAAGGAATCATTCATCACAATTTAGTGCACTTATAACAAATGGAAGATAGTTTTGGATGCTCTGTATAGATATACTAAAAGAATATCTGAGACTTAGTTGTTAACTTGGCCATGGAACCATTGCTAGTAATAATGGTTCAAGAAATAATGGAGAACTGGGGAGAAGCTAGAAAATTAGCAAGGGAACAATTATTGCCCTAATTTTTCATAAGGTGTATGGAACAGGGCATAGATTGCAGATACTACTACCAAGTTGACCTTGAGTTCCAGAAATATTCTAAAAACAACAATTAAACTGTTGGTTTGTAGACAGTTAGAAAGGAAACAGGTAATTACTAAGAGTAAGTATAGGCAAGCTATAAAGAAATAATAACAAATCAACAGATTTTCTCTTTTAGTAGAATACACAAATGGGTAAATCAGGAAAATACCACAGTATACTCTTCAATACACTAAAATGTTACGATGATGTCCTCATGAACAAGATGGCAAAACTGAGGCTTAATCATCAAGTATTTATTAAATATTTATTATCATTTAATGTGTCAGCCACTGTGCTAAGTACTGGAAACAAAGACACACACACAAAAAAAACTGTCTTTATGAACCCTGGTTGATCTCTACTTATGCTACCAGGGTCTTATCACATTAATACTGAATTTAGGGCAGACATTCCATCAGCTTAGCCCACTGCACAACAGAAATCCTGAACTCAAGACATCCATCAGATACCCTCCCTCAGCAGCAAGAATTACAAGCATGTGTCACTAGGCCCAACTTATAATGCATATTAAAATGAAGAGAAAAAGGATCATATTAGGGAGGGAAAATGTTATAGATTTTAAAACAATATTTTGAATGGATGAAAAAATAATCACTGACCAAATATTTGAACTATTGTCATCTGGAAAGGAGATTAAACTTCTTCAATTTTTCTCTACACAGCAGAATGAGTCCACCAAAGGTGGACATTGCAGAAAGGCATATTTTACCTCAATATATGAAAGAACTTCCAAAAACTGAGAGCTGACCAAAGGGGAAAAATTAAAATCTAGTATCTTACAAAAAAAATAAGCTTCTTATTATTAGAAAAGGAATTGCTGCATGAGTTGCAATATGCACTAGTGGAGGAAGTCACCATAACAATGGAATTGTATATTTGTGAAAGGATTGAAAAAAATTCATATCAAAAAAGGTTAATATAGTAAGCTTTCACCAAAGGTATGCAAAATGCAATGTGGCTTGTAATTTATTTTATTACTTAAGGTGGTGGAAAGAGCACTTTCTCAGCAATCAGAAAACATGGCGTAATTGGCTAACTCTGTGTCTTGGAACAAGTCTCTTGAATCCCTTAATCTCCTTTTCCTCATTTATGAAATGAGAAGTTTGAGCAAGATAACCTCTGAGGCCCCTTCCAGCTCCACATCTATAATCTATGGAATGAAATCTAAAGTTGGAAGGAATCATAGACGTTACCTTTTCTACCTTCCTACCCGTTGAAGGAATCACTAATAACCAGCATAATAATTTATTACATGTATCATATTTTTATTCAGTGATTGATGTTAACTCAGAATTTTTGAACATTATCTCTGTGATTATTACATCTGTCATAGAATCTTATTTGATTTAAATATATACATCAGTGGCACTCTGCTTGAGTGCCAATTTCCTCTACTGAGTTGAATGTTTGAAGATATGGATTTGTTCTGGTTTTTTTTTTTTTTTTTTACTATTAACAAGTAATTAACCAAGGGATCTACAGTTTTGAACCTCAGTCAACTGTGGATTTGTGAAAATGTAGTCTGATTTAAAAAAAAATCACCTGTATAAGACTGTGTATTTTTATCAATGCAAGCACAAACCATTCTCAGAAATTTTATATACATGGAAAAATAGTCATAATGATCATTACTTTCTTATCTTTTCTCAGTAATATTATTTTTAGTAAGAATAATGCCTGATATTTTTAATACTTTAGTAATATTCCTTTATTTTCTGAGATCTTGAAAAGTGTTCTTTGAGTACCTTTAGAATTGTACTCATTCTAAATGATTTGGTCAGGTCCAGACCCTACTGACCTTCATACTTCCTACCTGCCCTTTTCAACATTGGTACATTGCACATCAGGAACTTGGGTGTTGGAGACTAAATGTAATAGTTTCACTGTGTCTCAATTGCATCTAGATTGCAATAGAAATACTGGCATATCTCTTTCGTTTTCTGACTTCTGCACTCCTAATTTCACATATTAATGGTCTCTGGATGGTATAGCTTAGCTGGATCTTAGTCCCTGTTGCACAGATGATTTTTTATCAAGACTATTTCACAGTAGTACAGTTGATGTTCAAAAATATTCTGGAGGTTCCTTTTTCCTTCAAATGACTTTTTGGCAGCAGTTATGAGGACGGATTGGAGAAAAGGGGAAACGAGGCAGGGAAACCCATGCTATTACAGAGTCCAGGCAAATATTGATGAGAGCATGAATAAGAGTACTGGCTGTATAAGTGGAAAGAAGGGCACAATGACAAGAGATATTGTAGAGCATAGATCAGATAGAGAATCAAAAGCAACCTGTCACCTACTCTTGTCATCCCAGATAAGAATATTTTTTCACATATTTAAATAGTTTAAAACTTCATTTAAAAATGTAAAAACAATTCTTAACTCACGGGCCATATAAAACCAGGAAGCTGATTGGCCCATAGGCCATAGTTTGTTGATTCCTGTTGTAGAGGAATGTACAAATATACAAAATGGAATAAACAATGCACAAAACTTGGCTACTGGGGGCGGAGCCAAGATGGCAGAGAGAAAGCAGCGACTGTCTTGAGCTCTCTCCCAAACCCCTCCAAATACCTAAAAAAATGGCTCTAAACAAATTCCAAAGCAGCAGAACCCACAAAAAGACAGAGTGAAACATTTCCAGCCAAAGACAACCTGGATGGTTGATCAGAAAGGTATATCGCCCCAGGCTGGGAGAGGAGCATAGTTCGGTATGGGCAAGCAGACAGCAGTGACTCTGGAGCAGGCCTCAGAGGACTGAATCACAGGCAGCTGTGGCAGTTTTCAGACTTTTCAACCCCTGAACACCAAAGACAACTTAGAAAGTCAGTGGGAAAAGTCTGTGACTCTAGTAAGAGAGGAACTAGGTCTCAGCCACAAGTCTTGAGTGCGACCCGGGGCCACGGCCATTTCCTGAGCTTCAGGCTCACAGACTGAGGAGGAATCGAGTGGCTGATCAGAGGGGGATTGTAGAGATCTCTTTGCTAGTGCTGAGGCAAGAATCTCTTGCTTTTCCTGTGCTTGGATCTGGGTCACAGTTCTGAGGGGCGGTCCTGGGGCTAGGAGGAATGCTGGTGTGGTGGAACTTGTTGCGGTGGTGGAGAGAAAACACCTCGCCCCTTATCATACCACCTTGGAAGAACTGAAAATTTACAGGTCCCTAGAAGTACCTCTGAAAACAGCCGTACACACTCCCGAAGCTTGGGACAGTACACTCTTCGCATTGGAAGCAAACTTTTACCTTAACAAAGAGTTTAAAACTCAGGTAATTGGCCCGGATCATGAGCAAGCAGTGCAAAAAGAGTCAGACTACATTATCTTACTTTGGTGACAAAGAAGATCAAAACATACAACCAGAAGAAGACAACAAAGCCAAAGCTCCTACATCCAAAGCCTCCAAGAAAAATATGAATCAGTCCCAGGCCTGGGAAGAGCTCAAAAAGGATTTTGAGAAGCAAGTAAGAGAAGTAGAGGAAAAACTGGGAAGAGAAATGAGTGATGCAAGAAAATCATGAAAAACAAGTCAACAGCTTGCTAAAGGAGACCCAAAAAATGCTGAAGAAAATAACCCCTTAAAAAATAGCCTAACCCAAAAGGCAAAAGAGGTCCAAAAAGCCAATGAGGAGAAGAATGCCCTAAAAAGTAAAATTGGCCAAATGGAAAAGGAAGTCCAAAAGAAAATACTTCCTTAAAAATTAGAATAGAGCAATTGCTAGCTAGTGACTTTATGAGAAATCAAGACACTGTAAAACAAATCCAAAAGAATAAAAAATTAGAAAACAATGTGAAATACCTCATTGGAAAAACAACTGACTTGGAAAATAGATCCAGGAGGCAGAATTTAAAAATTATTGGACTATCTAAAAGCCATGATCAAAAAAAGAGCCTAGACATCATCTTTCAAGAAATTATCAAGGAAAACTGTCCTGATATTTTAGAACCAGAGGGCAAAATGGAAAGAATCCATTGATCTCCTCCTGAAAGAGATCCCCAAAGGAAAACTCCTAGGCATATTGTAGCCAAATTGCAGAGTTCCCAGGTCAAGGAGAAAATATTACAAGCAGCCAGAAAGAAACAATTCAAGTATTGTGGAAACACAATCAGGATAACATAAGATTTAGCTGCTTCTACATTAAGGGACCGCAGGGCATGGAATATAATATTCCGGAGAGCAAAGGAGATAGGATTACAACCAAGAATCACCTACCCAGCAAAACTGAGTATAATCCTGCAGAGGAAAAAATGGTCATTCAGTGAAATAGAGGACTTTCAAGCATTCATGATGAAAAGACCAGTGTTGAATAGAGAATTTGATTTTCAAATACAAGACTCAAGTGGAACATGAAGAGGTAAACAGGAAAGAGAAAATCGTAAGAGACTTATTATGGTTGAACTGTTTATATTCCTGCATAGAAAGGTGATATTTGTAATTCATGAGACCTTTGTCAGTATTAGGGCAGTTGGAGGGGAAAAAATTGCATGTACGTATATATAGATATAGATAGATAGATAGAGGGCACAGGGTGAGTTGAAAATGAAGGGGTCATATCTGGAGAATAAAATTAAGTGGTGAGAGAGGAATATACTATGAGAAAGAGAAAGGGAGAGGTAGAATGGAGTAAATTATCCCACAAAAAAAACAGAAAAGAATAGGCTCTTACAATGGAGGGGAAACAGGGCAAAGTGAGAGGGAATGAGTGAACCTTATTCTCATAGGATTTGACTTAAGAAGGGAATAACATACACACTCAATTGGGTGTGGAAATCTGTCTTACCCTACAGGAAAATGGGGGGGGGGACAAGAGAGTAGGGGAAGGATAGAGAGGAGGGCAGATTGGGAAAGGAAGTAATCAGAAGCAAATACTTCTGAGGAGGGACAGGGTCAAAAGAAAGAATAGAATAAATGGGTAGGCAGGATAGGATTAAGGGAAATAGAGTTAGTTTTTCACAGCATGTCTACTAGGGAAGTGTTTTGCATAACTGCACATATATAACCTATATTTAGTTGCTTACCTTATTAATGAGGGTGTGTGGGAGGGAAGAAGGGAGAAAATTTGGGATCCAAAGTTTTAAAAACACATGTTTAAAAAAATGTTTCCACATGCAACTGGGAAATAAGAAATACAGGAAATGGGGTACAGAAATCCATCCTGCCCTACAGGAAAATTGAAGGGGAAGGGGATAAGAGAAGGGGGGAGAGACAGAAGGGAAGGCAGACTAGGGGAAGGGGTATTTAGAATGCATGCCATCTTGGGGTGGGGGGAGGGGTGAGATGGGGTGAAAATTTGGAACTCAAAATCTGTGGAAGTAAATGTTGAAAACAAAAAAAAACAAATAAAAATTACCATTAAAAAAAAGAAATAAATATCTTTTGGTAAAAGCCAAACAAACAAACAAACAAAAGAACTTTGCTACTGCTTGTGTAAGGGGGTTGAGGAAGTGGGAAGAGCTAAGGATGATTCCAAGCTTGTAAACATGTTTTTAAATGTTGTTGCCATTAACAGAAATGGGAAAGTTTAAAGAAGGGATGGGTTTGGAACTAGCATAATGAGTTCTATTTTGTATATGTTGAGTTTAATATGCCTCTAGGACATCCAGCAGATAGTCATATACTGAATAATAAATTTAGGGGTCATTTTTTCATATAGATGACATTTGAATCCATCGGAGTTTATAAGGTCACCAAGGGAAAGTAAAGAGAGAAGAAAGCTTCCTAGACAGAACTTTGGAGGATGATCCATACTTAGAGTGGTTTAATATTTTTTGGTGTTTGTCACATATATTTCTATTCTTCTTAAAGAAAACATTTACAACATATAGGCTTGAGGCTTTTGAGTACTCTAGAATAGTAGGCAACATTCAATAAACATTTATGAAGGACACACTATGTACCAGGCACTTTTTAGAATAGTTAAATGTTATTTATATCAAAAGTTAGCATAGTCTCTCCATGTTCTACTATAGCTAATCACTTACATACCAAAGGGCTCCTGTGTTCTACCCATCTATAATCAATGGGAACCATGAGCCATCATTTTTGTAGAGCCATGCCTACAAATTATTTAGTTCTCAAGGAATCTGTGATTGGAGGAAATTCGACCCCATAAAGCCAACATTCAATTTTTTCCTTCTCGTTCACTTCACTTACTGAAATATATTTCAGTAAGGGATACAGCATGACTCAGTGAGCAGGTCAACAGATGTGAACTTGTGTGATTTATCTTCCTGGCTGTCCCAATAATTTACTGCTTACTCCTGGGAGAGTTCTTTGGGCTGTTTGTCTGACCTGAAACTCAATGAAGGACCATAAAATTCAGTAAGTCTAGGTTGTTGTTCTTTGTCTTAATACAGCACAAACCACAGAACACATATTTCTGGGTCCTACTCACATGGTTTGACTGTTGAGTAGAGCTGTAACTAGGAGTTCTGTGACCTCAGTCAAAAATAGTTGTTTGGGCTGGCAGTTAAAGGGAGCATGGTGTTGGCAGAGGCACAGAGGATGGTCTAGGTGGATCATGGTAGACATGTTGAAAAAGAGGAAAGCAGTATGAAATAAAGAGGATGTAGAAGCGGTAGCAAAAGGGTAATCCCAGTCCTAGAGGGGGCACTATGGTAAAGGAAGTTCAGAGATAGAGGCGCAGTACCAGTTATGCCACAGGGGCGGGTAGGTAGATTGGCAGAAGACTACAAGGCAATGTGAGGTAATTATAGGGAAGAACACATTCTGCCTGCCACAACAAACACCCCCAACGATGTCAGCATCCTAAAGTAAAACCTTATTGGCACCATCCTAGTTATGGGTCTGCTGTCAAAACTAGCTTCATTTTGTGAAGCCAGTAGAGTTTTGTGTTATTGTATAGACATGGTGTTATACATGATGAGATTGCATTAAAATGAGTGGACAGTCACTATTTTTCAAGCTCAACAGTATCTTATTTATTATCCCTCACAGCAAGAAGGAGAAGCTTGCACATTTCCTATCCTTGGTGTCACTCACAGGAAAAAAAAATGAACAATTTACTATTCCTGCAGAGTAACAGAAAATGAAAATTTTGCCATAGAATTGCTAGAAGTGGTGGAAATTAGAGGGCAGAGTCAGGCCACTGAAACAAGAAAGCTAAGTAGAAAGCTAAGGTCATGCTTGGAAATACATATACATGAATATTTTCATTTTGTTGTGTTTCTGTTTTAAGCTGTTGCTTTTAACCTGGCATACTAGGTTTATTCCTCAAGTTTTACTCATGCGTCTAGAAAAATTTAGGGAATCTCTGACACCGTTAATTAAAATGAATGGATTTTATCATGGCATTATGAATGACTAAGTACTCTTCCTCTCACTCAGCTTTGGTGGTATTGGCCGCAGTCTAATAGGGAGAAATGTCAAAGAGCCCTAAAAATGTCCTAATTCTTATTAGATGCTGGCTGCTCAGGGATGACAAATGTCAACACACATAGACATAGTGAATAAGTAAATAGTTCCAGTGTGCTAGGGATAGGCATGGGACTTGAGAGAGGTTTGTTGTTGTTGTTTTAAGTGCTGGTTGGTTTCTTAAACTATCCAACTTGCCTGATGGGGAACTTGGCTTTGGGGGTTTGATTATGGTTAGAAGGAAATAGCTAACAAATTGCTAGTCTAGTGCTCTTCCACCTATCTATCTTATCTAGGTTTTCTATCCCCACTGCAACCATCCTTGTTCATGCCCTCATCTCTTCTGACTTAGACTATTATAATAGCATCATGTGCTCTTCCTACATCTGATCTCTACTCCCTTTCAGTCCTTCCTGCGTATTCCAGTCTCTCCCTGCTCCAGTCCATCCTCTATTCAGCTGCCATAGTGATCTGTACATGTCACCTCGACACTCCCTAAACCCCAGCAGTTCTTGGTCACTTACAAGATCAAATACAAAATCATCTGTTTGGCACTTAAAGCCCCTTCCTACCTCCCCATGCACACTCTGATCCAGGGACACAGGCCTTCTTGCTATTCTTTGAGCAAGACACTCCATTCCCTGACTCCATGCATTTTCATTGACTGTTCCTTGTGTCTGGAATACTCTCCCTCCTCATGTCCACTTCCTTGCTTCCTTCAAGTCATAGTTAAAATCCTACCTTCTACAGGAAGCCTTTCTCAGTCCCCTTTAATTATAGTGCCTTCTATCTTTTGACCATTCCCAAGGTATCTTGTAAATAACTTGTATGTCCCCTATTGTTGCAGTTTCGTGATATGTTGTGGTAGAACCATCTCAAATAATTCAGTGTCAGACCACCTCTAATCCAAGTATAGGCATTTATTGAGATTGATGCTTCTCATGAAGTAGACTAAGTTTCAAGAGGAAGCAGCAATTTCAGAGAAAGTAAGATGGATTTTTATAAGATAAACATGCAATTATGTAACAGAAATTATTAATATTAAAAAGGCAGGAGGGGTTTGTCAAGGGATTAGATAATAGGGGAGGGGTTCCTTCTATGGTTCAGTGGCCACACATCCTGATTGTGCTGCTTTCTTATTGGCTAGCTATTGTGGTCCTGTCTGGTCGAGATGGATGGTTAGGTATTGTGGTCCTGTCTTGGGCTAATGGATGATGTGATTGCTATTGAGTACAAGAACACAACTGTTCAAATATGTGAATTGGATCTGGAGGCAATGGCTAGCTAGGGGCAGTGGCTTTACTGAGTCTGGATGCCTGTGGTGTGGTTAAAGTCAGATTGTATGGTTAAATCAGGACATGCCTGCTATTCAGTGGGGCACATAAGGAAGTTAGAATATTAGGGCTAGGGGCAGCTTTTTTGGGGATTCCAACACTGTGGGTACTTCATTTCTCTATTCAAAAGCCTTTAGTAGCTTCCAATTACTTAACAAATAAGTTTCGAATGAGCATTCCAAATTACATGTCCTGGTTTACTTTTTATACTTCTCTTCAACTATACAAGGTTCTAGTCAAACTGGAATATCCTGTCCCACATCCTAGGGACTATCTGATGTCCATACCTGTTTCCTTGCATCCATTCTCCATGACTAGAATGAACTCTACTTTATCTTGCCGTGTTAATCCTCCCTTATTTTAGGTCCAATTATGGAACTGCCTTTTTAATGAAGTTTTACCTAACCTCTCACCTTGAGTAAAAGTAACATTTCATTCTTTACATTTTTCTTAGTTCTGTATCTGACTTTTCTTTTGCACTTATTTCATCCTCCTGTGGATCTTTGTTATTTGTGTGCATGTATTTTCCCTACTAAATTATAAACTCCTTGAGGGTGGATCTGCATCATATCTTAGTTAAGCCTTGAATATAGTAGGCACTCAATAAAAGTACATCAAATGATTGTTGTTGAATTCAGTATATAGAAGATAGTTACTTTAGCTACTAATTTGTTTAACTCTTAAACGTAGTCTAATGCCTAAAACAGTGATAAGGCAGTAAGTAAGTAGAGGTTGGGGGGGGGAAGGGAGGATAGAGTGAGCCTTTATTAAGCACTTTATATGTGCCAGGCACTCTTCTTAGCACTGGGGATACAAATACAAGCCAACAAAATAGTTTTTGTACTCAGAAAGCTTACAGTTGGATGGGGGAAAACAGCATATATCAGAGAGCTGGAAACCCACAGTTGGGGGAGGAGGGGAAGGCAACAATCAAGGAGGGGTCCAAAGAGTGAGTTCAGACATTATTTAGGTAAAACACGCCTGAGGTTCTTCCTAAAATGATGGTCCTTGGGAGGAAGTGACCATTTAGAAGAACACAACCTCATGATGGAGGCTTCTCCAGAAAGGTGGCAGAGAAGGAATAAGGAGTATGATCAGCAAGACCAGGTGTGAGTGACTTGAGACTTGGATGTGTTTGCTGAATTGAATTATTGAATTTAGGTCATTTAGAACAGGGCTTCTTAAACTTTTCCCACTGGCAACCTCTTTTGGCATTTCAGGAGCATCAGTTGGCTTTGCATGGCCTGAGGGCATGCACCATGCAAAGTGCACATGCTTTGTGTTCAGAACCAAGGCTACAGTGAAGTTGCACTATGCAACATGGCGAGTACTGCCAGAAACACCTCACATTAATTACATGTTTGATTTTTAATTAATTTCTGGTTGTTGTGTGTTCAGAAACCTTTAACTGTTGCCAAATTTTTTGCAACCCCACATGGGGTTGTGACCCACAGTTTAAGAAGCACTGTTTTTGAACACTCTGATGACTGAAAGTCAAATAGAGTAAATTAAGCTCTTTCAGCTTATGCAGTATTGATCCTCCCCATGTTCAATGTCTTACACACTTCTCATAGCCAAATAACAAGGGCTTTGAGACCAATCTTTGTGCAAATAGAAGATCAAGGAATGGATTCAAAGGAGTGGAGAAGTTTGTGGTAGTTCTGGGAAAGCTGAGCAGAACTTCTAGCCTAGTAGCTGCCCATATCTGAGTATGGTGTGTGTGTGTGTGTGTGTGTGTGTGTGTGTGTGTATGTATATATGATACTCTGAATAGTTCAGAGGGGAATGAAGAAAGCCACATTGGGCTTATCCCCAAAACAGAGAACCCAATAGTTATTATCTAATGAGAAAAGGAGGCTGGCATGATATAGGGACATTGCAGAGTGAGAAGACCCCAGATGCTGAGACTTAGTGAAAAGGCAGCTGGATCATAGCAATAAAGTCCTTAGAGTCAGAAACATAAGAAAAGAGTGAAGGTCACAGGATCATCAATTCTGAATTCATTTTCTTTCATCTCAGCCAATTTTTCACTACTATGCAGCAAGCCTTTAAAGTTTTTACCTGATTGACTTTCTGCAAACCCAACAGCTGATCCCCTTCTCTTTTCTTTTGAAGCCCCATATACCATCCTTCCCATTCTCTTTCAGTGAAGATCTCACCTTTTGTTTTACTGAGAAAACAGAGTTCATCCACACACTAAGACCCCACTTTTCCTTAAATCCACACTTTTGAACTCTTCTACCTCATCCTGTCCTGCTTTGCTCCAGTTTCTGAGAAGTAAGCAGTGCTTCTCCTTGCAACAGCCAACTCTTCTACTTGTGCCCTTGATCCTATTTCCTTCAGGAGCTTGCCATGATGATCATTCCCTCTTTCTTTTTCTTTCATATTCTATCTCTCCTTATCTATTTGTTCCATGCCACCTACAGACAAGCCCCGATCTCTCTCATCCTTTTGAAAAAGAAAAAAAAAAGCTTTCAATTTACCCAGTCACCCCCTCAGGACTATCTTTTATCTCTTTTCCTTTTCATAGCCAGACTTGTAGTGTTATCTAAACATGTTGTCTTCATTTCCACATTTCCAATTCACACCCCTCAACCTCTAGCAATCTGGTGCCTGACCTTACCTTTTGACTAAAACTCCCAATGTCCTCTTTATGCTATTCTTTCTGACCTTGCTACAGTATTTGATACTATTGATCATTCCCTTCTCCTCCATATTCTCTTCTCGCTCAGTTTTTCTGACACTGCTCCCTCATCATTCTCTTCTTGCTGGTTTTTGCTGCTGTTTTTCCGTCTCAGATCATTATCCATTCTCCTACTTGGCTCCTGAAAAAACAAAACAAAACAAAACAAAAACAAAAACAACATGGTTACTCCCATAAGACTGTCCTGAATTTATTTTTCTTCTCTCCCTCTCTTATACTTTGTCATCAAACTCCCATGGGTTCATTATTTATGTATGCAGATGATGCTCAAGACTATATATCCAATTCCAATATTTTCCCCAAATTGCTAACTACTTGCTGGACATCTCTTCCTGAATTTTTTTTGGTATCTCAAGCTCCACATGATGAAAACAAAACTCACTCACTTCTTCCCAAACCTACCACTCTGCCAAACTTTCTCATTGCAATCTTGTTTAGTCATCCTTTACTCTTCCCTCTCTTTCATCCTTTCATATCTAATCAGATGACAGTTCTTGTCCATTACATCACTACAAGATCTTTCATTCTATCCCCTTCTCTCTGCTCACATGGCCACCATCCCAGTTCATTCCCTCATCACCACTCAGTAGAACTATTCTCATAGACTCCTCATTGGTCTTTCTGCTTTCAATCTTTTCACTTCCCAATCCATCCACACAAGCTGCGAAATAAATACTCCTATAGTACAGCTCTAACAAAGTCATTCTCCTATTAAATATCTTTTCTATTTCCTTATGGCCTCTGGGATTAACTCTAAACTCCTCTGTTTGGCACTCCTCTGCAATCTGGTTCTCATATGCCTCTCCAAATTAATTGCTCCCCCAAACACCTTCTGTGTTCCAATCAAATTAACCTACTAGCTATTTCCCTAACCAGAGGTTTAATCCTCTATATATACCTTTTTATAAAGGCCTGAAATTTACTTTGTTGTCCCCTCTACCTTTTCAAGTCCTTAAATTCCTTTAAGGTATAACTCTAGTCTAACTTATTTGTGAAGCCTCTTAGAATTCCCTGGATTTTGATATTCTTTCCCTCTTCACATATTATTTTTGTTCCTTGTCTTTGTGTAGGGCATAACTGAACAGAATGTAAGTTTCTTGAGAATGTGGACTTTATCTTCTTTTGTTTGTATTTCCATTACCTAGCATAGTACCCTGTAAGTAGTATACATTTAATAAATATTTGTTGAATTGAATTGTTGAATAAGAAGGAAAACTACTCCATCTCTTTTCCTATATATAAGTATGCTTTTTGTGAGTCTGGTTGATTGCAAGATTATATTTGCTACTTATTAGAGCTTATTTCACAGGTCACACAATATTAGAACTGAAAGAGATCTCAGGGACTATCTAACTGAACCTGTACCACACCAAAAATCTGTTTTCATACATCCCCAACAAGAGGTCATCTAACCCTGCTAGTAGACTTTCAGTGTTAGGAAATCCATTACCAATTGAGATAATAGGTACCTACTGAGATTGTTGAAAAGGTTTTCCTTGCACCAACCCTGAATAGTCAACCCTATACATGTATTTTGGGATGGCTCCCATGTGCAATACCTCCTTAACCCTTAAATACAAAATCCAGGTTTAGAAAACACATATATTAGAGAGCAATTATTGGAGTTAAAAAATTCCTTGTAGTTTCTATAAGCACAAATTGTTCATTGTCATGATGATCATTCCCTCTTTCTTTTTCTTTCATATTCTATCTCCCCTTAGCTGGAGTTTGTGCCTTCTGTGCCACCTACAGACAAGTCCAGGTCTCTCTCATCCAATTATTGTATTTAATGGTTCAATGAAATGAATGGGGGGGGGGGGGAACTATTTATTAAGAGCCAGACACTTGGGATACAAATGCAAAGAGTCAATATAGACTCTGCCCTCAAGGAAAGAAGGAAGTGTTTGTACAATACACATTCCCTGCTAAGTGCTTAGTCCTCACAACAACATGATGTGAGAACTAAACACCTGGAAGGCAGCTACCATCATCCCTATTTTACAGTTGAGGAAACTGAGGCAAACAGAGGTTAAGTGACTTGCCCAGGGTCACACAGCTATTAACTGTCTAGGACAGAATTTGAACTTAGGTCTTCCTGATTCCACCGTACTACCCAGCTGCCTCTAAAGAGGAGTTCTTCAAGGGGGTTATATTCTAGTAGGAAAAGGAAACACACATAACAGCGAGGTAGGGTAGAGGAGTAAATGTTAATTGCTTCTCCGTTCATTTCACTCCAGTGATTGGCAGTACCTAAGAGCTAATGTAAAAACCTTAAAATGGGCAACATGCATGTCATCATTATCAACTTAGATTATGTTAATCATTAACAACTTAAATTATGTTAATCCACATCCTCTTCAGGAACAAAGCTACTGCGTAAAGAAAGGCAGACTTCTATAGATTCCTACTGAACTTGCTATTTGCAGAATCCAATGTTACATGGGAGACATTTGGGGAATCTTGTTTTTCCAGAGGACAAGAAAAAATCATCCACGTTCATTTATAGTGCTTTTGATTTCTAAGAAACATTTTTGTCATGAGCCATATGTTGATATTAGAAAAGATTGACATTATAAAAAACAAAACTACCCAAGATTAAAGGAAATGGTCTTATCCTTTTTTTTTTTCATTTCAATGCAGACATTTTAAGGATAGTATGTCCTTGGACCCAAGAATGTGTCAAAAAACAAACAAGAATCTAGGGAATCACCAGTCAAGACCTGTTTATCTTATAAGTCCTACTGAAAGCTTTTGTGTTGTTATGAACTAATAAACCTTACCATCTGTTTTCATGGTGTTTTATTGAATTCTCTTGGCTCTGGAAAGAAGTCTTAAAGACAGCTTTCCAGCTTTGGTTTTTTTTTTTTTCTGTCAGTTGCAAGAATAAAGGAGAAATTATTTGCACTTGTTTATTGCTTTGTAGGTGTTAAGTTGTTTCATGCCCCTATATTTTGTCTCTTGAATTTGGTCATAAATTCTGAGGCCAGGAACCCATCTCTTCTACCAAATACCATACTCTATGCCCAACAGACTTCCAATAAATGTTTGTTAGCTAAGTGGACTAAAGTACTTCCCTGTGACAAATATACTTACAGTTCACCTAGATTTGAAAAAAAAACCTGCCAAAAGGTCACAAAAAGAAAATTTTCCCTGGGCATCCCTCCCTTTCCTACTGATACTAATGCCTTACCTCTCAGATGACTTCCCAAACTTCTCTCATCTGTTCCCCACGTTTGAAATGTTCCCTCTCCTCACCTCTGTCTCCTACCTTCCCCAACTTTCTTCTAGGCTCATATCCAACCACCCTCCAGAAGCCTTGGTTAATCCCTTCCCCAACCTGCCCCATATACATCCCACTAACAGTGCTTTCTCCCTGAAATTACTTTACATTTATATTATATATACAGCTAGGTGATGCAGTGGATAGGACACTGGGCTTGCAATCAGGAGCACTCATCATTCTGAATTCATATCCAGCCTCAGCTGTATGATCCTGGGCAAGTCACTTAACTCTGTTTGCCTCAGTTTCCCCAACTGTAAAATGAGCTGGAGAAGAAAATGGCAAACTACTCCAGTATCTTTGCCAAGAACACCCCAAATGGGGTCACAAAGAGTCAGACAGACTGAAATGACTCAACAACAAAATATATATCTTGAATGTTGGTTGATTGGTTGTTGTCTGTCATTCTCAAAGAGGGCCAAAATGACATCACTATGTTAGAGTCAAGTACAGCGTGACCAACTATGGCTGATCAGACCAATACAAGCTCAGAAGCTCTACCACAGGTTGGGTACAAGTGGTACATATAAACATTTGGGGTGGATATGTCTCTAAATTTGTGCATCTCGTGTTTCTTTTGAGCTACTACAATTCTGCTTTGCTCATAGAGCACAGTGCCTTTCTTGATGTGGGCATGCCATGCTGTCCATTCCTTTGCCGGTGTCTCCCATATCACACAATCAGTTCCAAAATTCTTCAGAAAGAAGTTCTTCAGAGAAGTCATTTGCATATTGTCTCAGACATTAGATTGTGGGCTCTTTACAGGTAGGGATCAACTATTTATGCTTCTTCGTATTCTTAGCACTTAACAAAGTGTAAATTTAGGAAATGCCTAATAAATGCTAGTTGACTGATTTTTGTGTTCACCATCTCATTTCTTTTAAGGCTAAATATATTTATCTCTGTCTAGATCATTGACAGGTGCTAACTTAAATGATTGTATAAATTGCTATTCAAAACATTCCTAAATTGGCAGATAAACTTAAATAATATGTAGGTTTGTTCCCCTGTTGAAATTTCAAAGGTTTTGTTTTTGTTTTTTATGAATTTAGTATAACGTAGAAGAAGCTGAAATGAATGCTTTTGTTTTATCCACACAAAATGGCTGGAAATAATGGGAAATTCTAGTTGCAGCACAAAAGAAGGAAGCACTTCATAGACTGTCTTCTCTGAATTTCTTATTTCACCAACTTAGAAATGTGGGTTCAAAGTTTCCAGGTAAGCCTGTGGGCAGAAAAGAAAGTTATTTTTATCAGTGAGCATTTATAACCTACTAATGGAGATGGAGTGAAAGATGTGAATTTAGATACAGTCTTCCCTAACATTTCAAAGCTATGGCCATGCCATTTTTACCTGCAGTGTTCCCTCAGGAGATATATGTGCTGTCACTTCATATTTTCTCTGCAGATAGCAATAGAGGTGGACATAAAGGTCAGGATAAACTTTTTTTTTTTTTCTGTTAGTCTTTCCTTTTACATTTTTGTATGCATAATGGTTACCATGCCATAGAGAAGAGAGACAAAAATATTATTAAATCACCTTTCCAAAATTGAATACATGAATACTTAAAGTATCTATGATTTTACTGGGGGGGGCACTCCCAGTGTGAAAATGTTCTTTATTAATACAGATCACAATGGATCTATGGATTGGTATATAAGTTATAGGAGTTCCTTGAGACATAGGAATAAAACTACTTTGGCCACATAGCTAGTTCATGGACACACAGCTAGTATGCATCAAATTTCTCATTTGAACCAGTTCTTTCTGACACAATTTTCTATCCACTACACCACTATGCCTCTATCCCAAACCTAAATGGATTAATAGGACTTTCACCATTTCTTCTTCACAGATTGCCTATAATTCCGTTAGACCTTTTCCTTTGAAAATATACAGCAGGCTATGGTTTAGATGATTGTTTTTATTATGGCCATTTCCCAAAATACAATTTATGCATTTTTGTTGTTGTTGTTCAGTTGCTTAAATTATCTGACTCTTTGTGACCCTGTTTGGAGTTTTCTTGGTAAAGACACTGGAGTGGTTTGCCATTTCTTTCTCCAGCTCATTTTACCAATTAAGTAACAGAGGCAAACCATGTTAAGTGACTTGCCCAAGATCACTCAGCTAGTAAATATCTGAGGCTGGATTTGAACTCACCAAAATGGTTCTTCCAGACTCCAGGCCCTGCACTCTATCCACTTTGCCATCTAGCTGCCCCTTATACACGTTCCCAAATTTTAGTTATCAACATCAAAATCAAGCTTATTCATGGATTTCACTTTAAGTGTTTAGTAGAATATAAACTCCAGCAGAAAATTAGTTCTTTGAGAGTGGGGAACATGACAAAGACTGTGAACACCTTGAAGGCAGGGACACTCTTCTGCCTTTCTTTGTATGCTCAGCATTTAGCAGTGCCTGGCACATTCTTAATAAAAGTGTTCTGGCTAACAGAGATAGGAGGCAAGGATCTGTGGACACCTGAAACTAAGTAATAAGTGTTTTCACAGAGCAACTGAATTCACTTGGAAAGAAGGGATTGGGGAAAGAGAAGCATTTTTATAAACACCTATTATGTGTCAGGCACTATGCTAAACACTTACAAATATTATCTCATGTGATTCTCACAACAACCCTGCAAGGTAGATGCTGTTGTTATCCCCATTTTATAGGTGAGGTGACTGAGGTAGACAGAGGTCAAGTGACTTGCCAGGGTCATACAGTTGGTAAGTGTCTGAGACCAAATTTGAACTCAAGTCTCCTTGATTCCAGGACCAATGCTTAATCCACTGAGGGTGTGGTTTCTTGTTCTTTAACTATCACTTAATGACCAATTTGTGGATTCATATCATACTGATATTCTGGATCAAATTTTGAGAAACAATAGAGAACCGGCCTCTCAGGGAGAAATGTTGGTAACCTCAGAGACAATTTACCACTCTTTTTTAGAGTTCATGATCAAGGTTAAAAGGAAAGCTAGATATAAGCTTGTGCACACTCTAGAATTTGGGGAAATGGATTCAAAGAGGTTCAGAGAAAGAGTACATAGTCTCTCAACACCTAAAATTTTAGTCAAGCCAAGTCAACAAGCCTTTAAGTGCTTATTCTGTGCCAGGCCTTGAGCTAAACTCTGAGGATACAAAGAAAGACAAAAACAGTCCTTGCCTCCAATAAGTTCACATTCTAATGAGGTGGACAATGTGCAAATAACTATGTATGAAGAAATATGGACAGGACAAGTTGGAGATAATCAAAGAGGGAAGGCAGCGGCATTGGAATGGCCCCAGAAAGTGTCTCACTTACAGTAAGACTTGATGGAACCCAGGGAAGCCTGAACACAGATATGAGGAAGAACATGGAGACATAGAGGACAGTAGATAAAAACATTCAGATTCCAGAAAGCATCTCATGCAAGGAACAGCAAGAATGTTAGTGTTGCTGGGTCGTTGTTATTTGTCCTTCCTTTCAAAGACCACTGACATCATAGGGTGATGTCTTGACTCATAATTGGATTTAAGTGAGGTGGAGTTTTAAAAAGTTGTCAGCTTCGTTCTCCTAGAGTCATCAAAGTCCAGTGGTGAGACAAAAGTGGACAACCAGTGATGGCCTGGAATGCAGTGGATGACCTTGGCTTCTTCTTTGTCTGACCAAGCACTAAGTGTTCCACAGCACCTGCTTGAGCTGCCTTTGTGGTTGTTGGAAAACATTGTTCTCATCTGCCCATTCTACCAGGAAGTCTTCACGTGTTTGGAATAGACACCCCCCTAACTCACTGATTGGTTTGACACCTGTTGGTTTCCCTTGGCCTGATTTAGCCCATCTGCTGAGACATTTTTACTGGGTTTGACTTCTTGGTACAGCTTCTTGGAGTTACATGTGAGAGTTGGGTGAAGGTGGACACCAAAGATGAATGAGCAGCCCTGAAAAGGGCAGGGCAAACTCTCACACCAGAGGTGCCAATTTGCCCTGAACCCCCTTACTGGATCACACAGTACATGAAGGGAAATGAAGTCAAAAGACTGGAAAGGTAGAAAGAGAACAGGTTGTGATGGACTTTTTAAAAGCCCACAGAGGATTTTTATATTTGATCCTGTAAGTAATAAGGGGAACATATTTTATTGAGTAGGGTAGTGGCATGGTCAGACCTGTGTTTCAGAAAGATCATTTGGGCAGGTGAACCAAAGAAGGATGGGAAGCTTTCAAGAATGAGTTCCCCAAAACACAAATAAAAGCAATTCTGATGAGGAAGATAAGTGGACTATCTATAGAGAACAGTATGGTCATATATTTTCAAGAAATTTAGATTAAAACAACAACAAAAACAGGTTAGAAAGCAAGAATTTACAATAGTGCTTTAGCAATGTCAAGAGTTATAAAGCTCATTGAGCATGCTCAGAGGCCTGCCATTGAATTCTCATAGTATTGAGATATTTGCTTTCTTTTGATTTAGAGTTAAAGGTAGTGATAATGATGTTCAGAACAAAAGGAAATCAAAGAAGTCTTATGTCTACTTTTCAGGGACACAACTTGATAGTGGAAAAGTAAGAGAAGTAAGAAACAACTTATCAAATCTTATTTGTCTTCTATTTTCTTTATAGAGGATAAATTATATTAATATGAAAGATAGGATAAAAATAGTTATGAGGAAGTAAAAAACCTAAGATAAGTGATAGTAAGAAAGTCTCATACTGCCTTCCCTTAATTTAAATAAACAAGATTAAACAGTGCAGTTTACTGAACAAAAAAATGGCATGTGGAAGGCTGAGCTAGTGTCAGTAATCTCTGAAAGATAGGAGAGAAAAAAAGAGGTGACTTAGGAGGAGAAAAGGGCAAGTATCCCAGTTTTCAAAAAAAGAAAAATGTAGACCCTGCATACTATATGCTTGAATGCATTTTTTTTTTTTGGTTGCTTTAGCAAGGCAATCCAGGTTAAGTGACTTGTCCAGGGTCTTACAGCTAGAAAGTGTCAAGTGTCTGAGGCCAGATTTGAACTCAGGTCCTCTAGACTCCAGGGCTGGTGCCCTATCCGCTGTGCCACTTAGCTGCCCCTGGAACACATTGTTGAAGGGATAGTTTGTGAGTTTTTAGAAAGGGAAACAGCATTCACATAAAGACAGCATGGCTTAAAGAACATGTCATGAAGACTAACCTCATTTCATTTTTTTGCTGGTTTGATCAAGCTAACGCTCTAGATATATTATGCCTCAATTTTAGTAAAGTATTTAACCATATCTGCTTGTGGACAAGATAATGCACCTTAGGCAATAGTGCAGTTAAATGAATTCAGAATTGGTTGAAGTATGGCACCAAAGTAGTAGTCTTTAATGAGTCAGTGCCAACTTGGAAAATGTCTCTAGTCTAGGGCCCAGGGATCTATCTTTGACTCTTTGCTGTTTAGCACTATTACCAATGACTTGGAACAAAGACATGGATGGGATATTTATCAAATTTCAGCTGAAACAAACCTGGATGAGATAGCTAAAATATTAGATGACACACTCAGGATGCAAAAAGATTTTGGCAGGATAGAATGATTGGTCGTTTTTAATAAAATTATAAAGCAAATAAGTGTGAAGTTCTACTCTTGGATTTTAAATTTTAATTTCACTTGCATAAGAAGGGGAAGTCATAGCTAGAGAACAGTTTGTATGGAAAGTTCTATGGATTTTTTAAATTACAAGCTCCATATAAGTCAACAAAGTGATAATATGACAAAAACAAAAATTAAAAAAAAAAAACCTGATGTGATTTTAGGTTGAATTAAGTGAGGAATTGTATCCAGGATTGTATCCAGGCACCACATTTTCAAAAGGTTATTGGCAATCTAGAATGAATGAAGACAAGAATGACTAGGATGGTCCAGGGATTGAAGGTCACATTTTATGAGGAGAAGATGAAAGACCTTTGTATATTTAGCTTGGCAAATACTTAATAATTTGATAGCTGTTTTCAGATCTTTGAAGGATTGTTATATGGAAAAATTGAATATGTTCTGCTTTATTCTAGAGGGAAAAACATTGAACAATGATGGATTGAACCTACAGAAATTAGATGTGAGCTCAATATAAGGAGTAATTTCTTCTACAATCTCTTATAGAAAAGATTCTATTCAACTATGGGTTGAACTAGTTAACTTCTAAGGTCCCTTCCAAATCTGAGGCTTAGTGATTCTCTGATTGATGTCTCCTTCCTCTATAATCACTGTTATCTGCCATAGTAACAAACCAGGGGATCTTAGCAATCAAATAACTAATTTAATAAGTAGTTACATCTATATCTGTTTTACCCATTTTCAAAGACTTAGGCTATATTCAACATAGTTTTATCTTTGATGATTCAGAAAACATGCCAGAATCTTGCAGTATATCCAACCATTATTACTAATCTTAATTATAATTTGTAGATGATGCCTGAAGTCATATTTAATAGGATGTTCCTATTGATGCAATAGCAGATAAACATGTTTTTAGAATATGTGTTTATATGTCCTCAGAATAACAATGTAATCATGATTAGATCAGAATTTAAAATGTTCTTTGGCTTTTTCAAAACTACTTTGTTAACTCACAAATATAACATGTACTATAGTTACTATATTTTGTACCCAAATGTAATTGTGTATAGTGTGACTGTATATTCTGACTCATTTGTGACAGTTATTATATCACATTACTATAAAAGTCTTAGTTTCTAACCCTCAAGTTTACAAAAAATACCAGTTAGTCATCTAAACACAAATTCTATGGCAATAAAATGATCATCTCCCAACCAAATATATTTACTAATGGAAAAGGTGGGAAAAACACCAGACTTCAAGAAACCTCAACTGAGAAAGTTGAACACAGGTGAAATTTCCCAAGTGTCTCATTTGTTTCAAGTACCATCTAAATAAAACTGAAGATTTTTGCAGGAACCAGGTGTGTGTGTGTGTGTATGTGTGTGTGTATGTGTGTGTGTGCGTGTGTAAACATGTGTATACACACATATATATGTGGGTGGGTGAGTGGGTGTATATACCTACTTTAAGCTATGCATAAAACTACAATAGGACTTTTGGAAAATGTTGTATTTTGAAATAACCAAAGATCACTGGCAAACAAAGATAAATAGATAGATGGATAGATAGATTAATTGATAGATATCTAGATGATATATGTGTGTATTTGTGGAAAGACAGAGAGAATGAGAGAGAGAGAAAGAGGGGAGGGGGGGAGAAAGAGAGAGAGAAATATGAGAATGTGTCAAGTAAACATTTTGGTATGTACTCAGTATGGCAGCCACGCTGATTTGGTGAATGGACAATAAGCTAGTTTAATAGCAACCATAATAAGTCATTATTGACTTCATATAAGACTTTATATAGGAATTTAAGGTAAAGAAAAGTACATTACATACATTGTTTCCTTTGATCTTGACAACAGCATTGTGAGGTAGGTTCTACAAGCGTTACCCCAACTTTGCATATGAATCTGAAAGAGGTTGTAACTTGCATGTACTCACACAGCGCCAGAGGCAGAATTTGAACCCATGTCTTTGCTGACCTGAAGTCTTTTCACTGTATCATATGATGGTATTATTCATTAGTCATGCTCCCTTGGAAATAAGATCATCAGATTCTATCCAAGGAAAGACTAGTGCATGTACATAATGAGATAAATTTCCAGGTTAAGTAGGACCTGCAAACGGATGAGACACTTACCAACCAGATTGCAATCCTTTATAAGAGAGATTAGATTCATTCTACTCTCCTACGTGGAGCAGTGGATAGTTTCAAGTTAGGAAGACCTGAGTTCAAATGTGGCCTCAGACATTTATTAGTTGTTTGACCCTGACAAATCAATTAATTTCTTTTTGCCTCAGTTTCCTCAACTGCAAAAGGGGTATCATAATAGCACCTACATCCCGCAGTTGTTGTTAGGGTCAAATGAGATATTTTTTAAGCAATTAGCTAACGCTTGACACATAATAGATGGTTAATAGTTACATATTTCCTTCTGCTTGAGGCTGGTAGACAGAGCTAGGAGTACTGTATGGACCTTGCCTGGTTCCAGGCAGCAGAGCAGAGGAAATGTGCGATGGATAGCTTGGGCCTGGTATGCACATGTTAGTAATGCTGAACTATACTCAGTCAAACTTAACTTGTCCCTTTGCTTTCTGAAAACTGCAGAGAAGCAGGTTGTCACTAAATAATTAACTAGCCAGCTAAGAGAGTTTAATACTAATTTTGGCCACCAGATGGAGCTAGCAGCAGAACAGGCAGTGCTGTGGCTACCTCAGAGGGTATTTACTAAGAATACATGAGGTTTCCCAGCGGCTACAATATCTTCACTGCTCAACAGAGGGACAGGCCTTCAAATTCTTAGCCAAATACCTATTCTTAAAAGCTAAGGATTCCCAGGTTAATGGGGAGGCATAACTGGACTTAGGTTCCATATAGATCTAGGAGTATAATCTGGAAAATCCTAGAAAAATTACTGAAATTAAAAAAAAAATCTCATCTCTATCTTTAGTCCACAACCCTTGTTAAGGAAACCTTCTGTTCTTGACCAACCAATCACATTAACAAAACTTACACTCTAATGATCTCATGACCTTAAGCAGGTCATTAATCTGAGTCTCAATGACTACTGTAACATAGTTTTTATATTTGTATTACCTGTATCCCAGCAGAGTGTTGTGAGGACTAAATAAGATAACATATGATAGAGTATTTTTCAAGCCTGAAAGCCTATATAAACTCAGATTGTTATTGTATTCTACAAATGTAAACTCTGGATCCTAATATACCTATATACCTATAGCAAGCAAGAGGAAGGGGCATTTGGAAAAGCACTATGGTGGACTGAGACAAAGGGAGGAAATGGGGATAATGGAGCAATGTAGAGGATAAAAATTGCCTTCTCAGTCAATTACCTTTGAGCTTGTTCTGACTTTTATTAATGATACTATAACACTCTGGTTTATTTTTCCCTGTTTGGAACCCTTTGTTCATTTCTTCTTGTGGCGTTCATGGCATCTGGTGGAAGCTGTTTCTATCTGCATTTTGAAGTGCTAACATTATGAATAAAAAAGTGAAATAGTAGAATACATAATTTAGGGCCAAGAAACTGCATTCATACTTTGACATAAGGGCAGATGTATGAATTTGTAAGTGTATTATCCTATGTTTTATAGTTTAGGAAACATGACTTACCTGAGGCCACAACAATAGAATCTAGACCTAGGTCTGAATTCCTAGACTACTATTCTGTATATGGCAGACATATGGCATTGACATTATATCAGAAACTACTCCTTCTCATAGATTTGACTATTCATTTGTCAAATGTCAAATAACATCAGGATTCTGTGAAAAAAGTGAACTTAAATTCAAAATTAAATTTATTTAAGTCCTAGGCTAAATAAAATTGGAACTTATCTCATTTTGTTCTCTTAGAACATTAAAAAATGGCATATTCTAAATACAATAGAAAAAAAACTAAAGCATTAAATTATGAAGAATCTTATGGCAATTAAGCCTGCAAAACCAGTATGAGTGAAATGAACAGGGATGGTAATTAAGTTATTGCATGTAATGCTTTCAGGGAACAAGGGTCCCTGAGGATTGTGAAAGGGAGAGTCACTATTTATTCAATACATCATGTCAGCTCCCCTCACTTTAAGTATTCCCAACTTATTCCCTAGAAGAATGATAGCATGAACAATGATGTACATTCTAAAACCAATAAGAAAATAAACGTATGATGCCATATGAGTACAAGCTTTTCAAATGTCACAGTGAAATACTTTTAGGGATCTCAAAGGAGAATAAATGATGGCCTTCCTTTCTACCCCAATCTCTCATTATCATGATCAAGAACATTTATATTTTGTTGACGGCTACTCTGAACATATGATCTCTCAACTCTTCAACACTCCAATTAATTCCTTCCTTGACTTATATCTGCCCCCCACAACCATGGTCACAGAATAGATCTCACCATTTCTCAGTCTTGTCCTCTCCAGAATCTGAAACTTTCAAATTCCACTCAGACTACAACATCCTTTCCTTCTACCTCTTCTAGTCTCAGTCTTGATCTAAGTCAACTCTTTACCCACATTATGGCTCCTTGACTTTACTCAGTTGTCCCGTTCTATCCTCCTTGACTTTCCCCCATACCAAGCCTTCACCCCATATCATCCTTTCAATAGCTGCTACCTTACAATTCCTACCATTAGAGGTGTCAAACACATCTGTGGGCAACATCAGCATCGCTCCCAAGTGTTACCCATCTGGGCAATGCAACTAGCAAATATTTTTAAAAATAAATTAAATTGAATAAATAAATTAAAATACAACAAAACATAAATAATATTTAATATGCGTTTTTTTAAAAAGTCAATATGTGGACAATAAGGATGTTTACATAAGATTTAGTGGCCCCAGTTTCTATGTGTTTGATATCACTGCCTTATACCACTGATATTTTCCAATCTCTTGCCTCCAAATTCTGGAAAATGGGAAATGCTTAATAAATGCTTGTTAACTTTACTTATTTATCTCATTTGTCCTTCATCCTGTACTTATTCCTTAAAGTACTATTCATGACCTTTCTTTCTCTTGCTACAGTCTCTACTTTGGCACTCTCAGTCACTCACACAGTTTAAACTATTACTTTTTTTACTGGCCAATCTAAATGGTCTCTTTTGAACTTTATATCTCCCATCATTAGTTTCAAGATGTTTCCACCCTCATGTCCCTTTAGCAGCTCAAACTCAACATGGCCAAAACAGAGTTTATTCTATCTCTTCCTTAAATCTGATTTTTCCTTCTACCTTCACCATTACTATCTGAGTCACCATCATTTGCCCTATCTCCCATGTTCATAACTTTGTCATTCATAGTTATGATTCATCATCCCTCTTCTCTAGTCAACTACCAAATGCTGTCTTCTTCTATAACATCCTTCTTTGTCATACTCACTTCTCTATTCCTAGTCATTATATTATTATTATTATTATATATTATATTATTATAATCACCACCAAACTGATCTTTGCATCTTTATTCTCTTTCCCTTCCATTTGTCCTTCAAACCACTGCTGCCATTATGATTTATCTTATGCATAGATCTAGTGATGTCACTCTTCTGTTCAAAAATCTTCATTACTTCCCTATTTGCCCTTTGAGTCAAGTTCAAAATTCTTTCACCTAAAATTTGAATTCCACAATCAGACACACTCTTCCTGTCCACCCTTATCACTAACTCCCTTCCAAATACGTAGTTCTCTAGTCAAAATGGATTGCTCTATAAACCTGTAATTGGCACTTTACACTTCGCTTCCATGCTCACATTGTTTTTGAATCCTAGAATGCCCTCCTTCCTCTCCTTGGCCTTTTTAACATTCAGCCATACTTTAAAGCCCAAAGCAAAAATCTAAATATTACTTCTTTCAGGAAGCATACCCCAATCCCTTTTATTGGTAATGTAAAAAATGATTTTTCTTAGTAATCAGCTTCCCCCATCCCCCTTCTTCTAAGGTTCCAATCAAATGAAAATATGTAGTACAGAGTCCAATAATATAATCATTTTATGGAATTCATCATTTGAACTAATCAGGAACTAGCCATAACTTCTCTAAGGCTTGCCTCAGCACTACATAGACAACAGGTAATTAATAAATATTTATTGAAATAATTGATTAGCATATTAAATGCATTTAAGGAATATTTAAAGGTTCTAGTAGTATTCTTTTGGGAGCTCATCCAGTCAGTCAAAAAGTATTTATTAAATGTTCAAGGCCTGCAGAGAAGAACTAGTTTCTTGAGGTTATCTGTTAAAGCAAATCAACACAAACTCTCCCTTCAAGGTATTTGTAATACAAGAAAGAAACAAGACAAACCAATATATATTTGACATGAATACACTCAGATGAGTCCAAACCATAATTTGATTGGGACTTGGTAAACAGGCCAGATTAGGGGTGGGGAATCTGCGGCTGGAGGCCACATGTGGCCTTTTAAGTCCTTGGGTGCAGCCTTTTGACTGAGTCTAAGTCTTACAGAACAAATCCTTTTATTAAGTGGATTTGTTCTGTGAAGTTTGCATTCAGTCAAATGGCGACACTTGAGGACCTAGAGGACCACAAGTGGCCTTGAGGCCACTGGTTCCCCACCCCTGAGCTAGATGATGGACTATGGAACAACATTTTGCAGCTTCTGGTTAGGTTGAACTTTTCTTCTCAACCTGAAGTTTGTTTTTTGAACATATAAACATTACGGGCTGATAGTCTTCAATAGAGGAGCTGGGCTGATAGCATGATTGAAAGGATGATGAATTCTGTTTGCCTTTATTATTTCATTTCTGAATACATGATTTATTATCTTCTTCTTTCTGAGTTAATAAGGACTGAACCCCTTTTGGATGTATTAGACAAATGAGGATATGAACATAGTCTAAAACTGTAAATAGGCCCTTTGCCACCAATTGTTTGGGTTTTGCCTTTATAAAAACAACACTTGTTGAAATTCCTTGAAAGCACAACAGAGGAATCGGGAATTATCCTGAAGCTTGGAAAATAGAAGATGATTTGAAAAAGGTTAGCAGTATGAAATTAGTCTGGAACTATTATTTAAAGAAAGGAAGGGATGTAGACTGGCAGATAAGAGGGCTGTAAATGAATTACTCCACATATAATATGTTTATTCCCTCAGTGCAGCAAATTTCACCTGAAGGAAAGCAATCTGACTCTTTGATCAAATTATTTCTTACTATGATGTGAATGAATGATATGACCCCCTGTACAGGAGCATTTGCATTTTAAAGGAGAGCATTGTTATCTCAAAGTTGTAGCTAAGTGGCTTACTAAATTTTGAGCCCTGGCTCTTCCCTGCAACCAGAATAATTGGGGCAGTCTCACTGCAAGCTAGACTGGAGAAGTTGAACAGTGAGTCCAGTGTGGCCCTGGCCTGTGGACTGGTATGTTTTAATGAGTAGGTTCAATTCTTCAAGGGTGTCACAGGAAAATGAAGGCTAGAGGGTAAACACAAGTCTATTTTGTTACAATGGTGCATTTAAAGATCCCAGAATATTCCATTTTATAAATAGCGTGTAATCCCTCCAGAGTTCTTTCAAGATTTTATGGCTAACATCTTATTTGCTTTGAAATGAGATTGGGATAGAAAAATATTTCTTAGTCATGATTCTATGCTTTTTTTAAAAAGTAATTTTTACTGTTCCTTTTTAAAAATTTCTAAAGCTAAGTAGTAAAAGGGCTATAGAAGCTGATCCAAGCTGATTCACCCAACAACTTTGTGAATTAGGTACTAGCGGCCTCACCTATTGCATCCTAAGCCATCTCCAACGTCCTGATTTGTGTCCTACCACTGGACTTCAGTGACTGGAGGAGAGAGTGAAGCTGATGACTTTGTGCACCTCTACCTCACTCAAATCCAAATCACGTGCAAGTCAAGACATCACCTTTGTGGTGTCATTGGTCCTCTTTGAGAAGGAAGAACAAACATCAAGAAGAAGAAAACTGAGGCTCAGAGAGGTTTAATTGAGTTGTGTAAGATCCCACTGCTAATGTTTGAACTGGGATCAAATCCTAGAACTTATATTAGCAAAGCTGCCTTTCTATAATCTTGAGCTTAAGACCACTATATTTTGAATTTAATGGGAAAGTCCAGTTAAATAGCCCCTCTCTCATAAAGGTAGAGTGACAATAATCTAGATGGGAAGTAAGGGCTTTGCCTCTCCTGTCCTTCAGTTCTCCTTCCTCCTCATAGATAGAGTCAGTAGGGGCTCTCTGTAAAAGGTATGATTTCATGTACATTTGATAGCAAAGAAATTCATAATAGATTAAATCTTTACCTGGGACTCCTCTCATTCTCCTCTCCCATGTCACCTTCTCAACGAGATTTTGGTTATGGTAGCTTTAAGGGAAAGAGTCTGTTATTTAACCTTGAGTTAGATTGCAAGGAGTCCTCTTTGCATTTTATCAGGGAAAGTGTACAAAAGCATTTAAGCAGTAAAAAAAAAATACTGGTAGGAATTCCAAGTACCCTAGTAATTTAATAAATAAGTTCCTACTGAATTGAATTAGTTGATGATCTACTTTGTCTTGGAAAATATGTGTGTGTACGTGTATGTGTGTGTATACATACACACATATCTCCAGGAAGTTTAGACTCCTGGAATTCTGAACCAATTTAAGTTATCTTTTTCAAGATTAACCAATGTGTCTATTGGAGATAAAGAAGCAAGGGAAGAGTGGTGACTTATGTAGAGTTGTTTGGCTGTTGTCCACTAAAGCATTAAGCAGCAGCATGAAACGGTAGAAAGGGTACTGGACTGATGTAGGGAGACCTGGATTCTAGGGCTACCTCTGCCGGTAGCTATGTGACATTAGGTAAGTCACTTTCCTTTGCCAAGTCTTCATTTCCTCACCTATAAAATGAAGGTATAGATCTGGATGATTTATAAGAACCCTTCCAACTATCACAGTCTATGCCCCACAGAATGATAGGCTCAGTCAGGAATTTTGTATTTTTAACGAGTCACTTAAAAATGTATGGGAAGAGACTCCTCTTCCCTCTCCTTTTCCCTCTTTCTGTCACTTAATTCTGCTAGCTGTTTTGTTGAACAGCAGTGGGCCACCATTAATGAAGATTTCTGTTAGTATCGGCAGAGTTGATGGTGATTTGCAGCTCAACAAACCAAGGACAGGAGACTCAGGAACAAGAAAGGAACCTGGGCACTTTCCTCTTGCCTTTTCCCTCTGATAATTCAAAATATGAAAAAAAATGTCAAATGGCAAACATAGGACGGACAGGGTCCACAGTTATTTCTGAAGCTTTGGAGAAGACAGTAGACACTTTAAAATCTTCAGGCTTGCACTTTCTATGTGTTTCCTATGTCCCTTTCACATAATAATACGTGAAAGAGTCTAGTAGCCCTAATTAAGTCCCAATTATATGCCAGGCACTGTGCTAACCAGTGGGGATACAAAGAAAGGCAAAAAATAGTCTCTAACCTCAAGGAGGTTGCAGTCTAATGGGAAAGATAACGTGCAAACAACAATGTACAAACAAGATATATGTAGGAGTGTCTTGGAACCAGCTGGAGCCTTCTTGAGCCAATTGTTAGTTTTTATCATGAACATTTACACATCAGAAATCAGGAAATACAATTAAGGCCTGATTTATTGATTCATTGTTTTCTAGACTTAAAAAAGTGATGGAGAAAAATATTAACAATGCAAATTAAACTTAAAAATGTGTTGGGGCAGCTAGATGGTGCAGTGGATAGAGCACGGGCCCTGGAGTCAAGAGTTCAAATTTGACCTCAGATTCTTACTAACTGTGTGACCCTGGGCAAATCACTTAACCCCAATTGCTTTCTCCCCACCACCAAAAAAAAAAGTTAGTCTTGTGTATCATGCGGGAAAGGGGTCGTTAACCATTTATCAACATACTTCCATATATAGGGGTGAGGATACGGTGTAGATAGTGAAGAGAGTTTGCCACTGGAGCCCTCGAATGCCCCACTATGGTTACAGTTCTATTCTCAATATTAATATATTTCTTAATCTCCCCAGCTATCCAAGGAGAAGGTGATTTCCTCATATGTCAGAGACCTGACAAGAGAACCTAATACTTTTAGCACAAATCAATGTGACATACTTCTTGTAGCTTAAATCAGCTACTGGGGGAAGTGGGAGAAGGGGAAAGGGAGGCTCGATGCTGTAGCCATCTCTCTATGGAGATGAAGAGCCTAATTCAGCTCAGAAATTCTGTCTCAAGGCAGAATGGCAAGGCTTGCACAGGAGGGGAGCACTCCCACAATTTAACGCTAGGTGCAATGTCTGAGGGACATGATCTTTTTAAGGGTTTATTTGATTTTTATGACCTCTGCCTTCCTGTTGAGAGACAGGTGCACAACCAAGTTAACTTGAAGCTTGGGGCAGGGAGGAGGGACACCTGGCAAATACACTGGGGATGAACAGAAACCCAGAACAATGTGGGTGAAGATGGATGCCTGAGTCAATCAGGCAGGAAAAGAGAACTGAAGGGGAAAGAAACCAAGTCCAAGAAAAAGAAACAGAAACAGCCTTAACAGAAAGTGGAGAGGGGGATAAAAAGGAACAGGCATGGGGAAAGGAGCAGATCAGGTGAATAAATGAACAAATGCATACAGCTAGAACTGATGAACTGCTGACATCAGGGACTCGAGAAAAACACTTAAGAGTCGTGTTAGGAAGATAGTGGGAGCACATTATAATGCAGTCTGCCCCTTCCTTCAGCTGTCTGACTTCCAACTCAGGTCCTCTCATGTTGCTTGCTGTCATTCTACCAACCTCTCTCTTCACTGAAATCTTCCATTCTATCCTCCAGAGAGCTCCTGAAATCCCAGATCCCTAATAAAGCCTTTCCCAGACTAGAGAGCACTGATGATTACTCCCGCCCCACTTTATCCTCCTTCCAGAAAAGCTCTTCTCACACCTCACAGCACATACCACAACTTTCCAACACAAAAAGCTTGTTCTGGTGTAAATTACCTTGCAGATGAATGTTTTTTTTTTTCTTCACACAGCATTGCCTCTCACTGTGCTGTGCAGTTATATATGTGTGGGAGAGAATGTCTTTTTGTAGGTATGTATATCACATTTTTCAGAATTAAGCTTGTCTATTTCATTTTGTCTACCTAGTTCAATGTCTTGTGTAAACAGATATCTAATAAATACCATTTAACAAGGCAAGTGATTTCTTTTTCTTTGAGGAATAACAAAACCCAAGTATTTTGTCCAATAGCATTCTCTGGGTCTCCAAGTTTTTAATCTCTTTGACAACTCTCCTTCACCCCCCCCCACACTCTCAAATTTCCATATTCACTGGAACTTGAAACTACGTATGCCCCTATCCACACACCAAGATTTGAATTATAGAGTATAAGCATTGGTCTTATCTAAAGCCCCAAATAATTGACAGGATATGTAAATTAGACATCAATTCATAACACGTAAAAATTTCTGTTTCAGGGAAGCTTTTACATATTCTCTGCTTTCCCCTCTCCCCAGTGTGGAAAGCAATACACAATCAAATTAATTTCAAATATAACACAATAGGCACTCTGCCATTTGTCAGGCATAGATACAGGAGAGGTATTTTATTCTCCCTTCACCTCCTACATTGGGCCAGCTGGCTAGTAGAGCTTTTTACAAGACACGCTGCAGATCCTTAAGTCAATTAATAAAAGAGCAGAAGGAAGCTGTATATTCGTTCACCCCTGAGTCCGACACCCTAGGCTCAGGCGCAAAACAAGCTCGAAGCAGTGGGTGTTATTTGAAGACATATCCCAGAAAAGGAGCAGTCTCTGACATACTTTTCTCATGAATACCTTATTCACTACTTAGGATGGAGCTGATGGAGAAATGTATTTTATTGCATATGTATCTATTGTCTATATTGAAGTCTTTATTTTTAGTCCACACTGATGGGAGAGCATTAGTAGATATGGTGCAGGGTTGATATTTCCCCACACATGCCTTACAAAATCATTATCTTTCCCTTCCCCATGCCCTTGAAAGACAAAATAATACTATTTTATGATGAGTATATGTCTTGCATATAGTAGGGTCTTAAAAATATTTGTTGAATTATATTGAGCACTACCCTAATAAAGTAACCTATTAAAATTGTCATCTCCATGTTACTTTTCGGTTATTTTTCCTTAAATTTGAGGGGGGGTTTTCTCTTTTATCTCTGTTTCTCTTTGTCTCTGTCTTGTTCTTTTTGTCTTGCTCTGTTTCTCTATTTCATTATTTCTCTTTAAATTCTGCATCATACAATATAAACAAACATTTCAAAGCCCTTAATAAGGGACAGTGTTGTACTAAGTACTGGTAACTATTCCACACGGTATTCCACAATAAACACATTAAAGAGTGAACCATATTGGAGAGTTTCACAACAAAGTGCTGTGAAATTGAATGCTGTGAAACTTTGATGACCAAGCTTGACCCCAAAGTTGAGAAGATACCTCTTCTGCGTTGCTTGGCAGAAGTAGGGGATTATGGGTGTGTATCACACTGTATGATTTCAGACTTTTTCAATATGTTGGCTAGTTTTGATAAATTGATTTCCCCCCCCCCTGTTTTTTTTCTTATTATAAGACTTATCTCTCTTGTAGGAAGGGTAACACAAAGTTAAATGGGGAAATATAGGTGATAAAAATCAAAAGACATCAATAAAAATATTACTTGTAAGTGCTTTGTGAGCCTTCAGAAGGATGGTCATCACCAACCTGGGAGGTTTTGTGGAGTTAGGCTCTACACAGATAGCAATTCAGTAAATGAAGAGGGTATTCCATGCATTGAGAATAGGCTTTGCATGCTGACAGCCCATTTTGTTCACAGAGCATAGAAGAGTTGGGCTAGAGTATAGAGTGAATGGAAGGGAGTAAGATGAGAAAAGACTGGAATGGTAGGATGATATTAAACTTGGAGGGCTTCCAGAGCTTAAATTTTGCTTGGTAAGGAACAAGGAACTACTAAAGATTTTTGAGCAAAGGTTTTTATATAACCAGATATATGTATAAGAAAGCTTATTCTGAAAACACTATGAAGGCTTGATCTGGATGAGGTAGAAAATGGAGACTGGAATGCCTATAAGGAGACTAATACTGCTTCAGGAAAGTGGTAAAAAGAGTGAGGGTTATTAGAAGAGATGAGAAATGCAAGAAGTGTTAAAAGGGTGGAATCAACAGGACTCATTATGGTACAATGCTTTGAGAGAGTCCTAGATTTGGAGTCAGAGGATCTGGTTCAAATATTTGTTCTGGAGGGAGGGAGGGAGAAAGAACTAGCATTTATTTATTAAGCTCCTAGTATGTGCTAGGCACTACTCAAGGCACTTTAAAAATATTAACACATTTGATAAGTGCTCCCCCACTTATTACATGTGTAGCCATGAACAATACATTTAAACTCTCTTGACAGTTCCTAATTTGTCAAATGAGGCAGTTAGATTAGATGAATTCTATCATCCCTTTCAGTTTTAACTCCACAATCTATCACTCACCTGTAAGGTGAAGAGAATCCAAAACAATCCAAAGCTTACAAAAAAAGAATACATCGAGGGGCAGCTAGGTGGCGCAGTGGATAGAGCTCTGGCCTTGGAGTCAGGAGGACCGGAGTTTAAATCAAGCATCAGACACTTGACACTTACTAGCTGTGTGACCCTGGGCAAGTCGCTTAGCTCCGATTGCATCACCCCCCCCCCAAAAAAAATACATGATAATTGCACAAGACAGAAATGATAAAGCATGAAGGAAGATGAGGTTTCCGGGAAAGAAAATGGACTCAGTTTGGGACATGTTGAGCTTGAGTTGCTGATGGAACATTCAGGTAGAAATTTTTTATGGGAAACTAGAAGTGGAAGTCTAGAAATCAAAAGAGAGGAGGCCTTGAAATAGAGATTTAGGAGTCATCCTCATAGAGATGAGAGCTGAAGCTATCAATGATTAAAGCAGAAGACATTAGGGCCAGGTAGCAATTCTTAGCCTTGCTAAGTTTAGAGAGGGTTGCTTTACAGAAGGTTGCTTACCAAGATAGGTTTTAGTTTTGATTTTGGTCTTCATCCATGGCAGCTCTTTAGTATTATCTATTGTGCTGTTGTTTAGTCATTCAGTTGTGTCATACTCTTCATGACTCTTGGACCATAGCACATCAACACATCAAAACATGGGGTTTTCTTGGCAAAGTTACTGGAACGGTTTGCCATTTCCTTCTCCAGTAGATTAAGGGAAATGGAGGGCAAGTGACTTGCCCAAGGTTGCACAGCTAATAAGGGTCTGAGGCTGGGTTCGAACTCAAGTCTTCCTGTCTTCTAAGGCATAAAGTAGTTGGGAATCTTCAGTGGTGGAAGATACAACCATATTGATGAAATCATGAATCCTTGAAACGCATGGATAATGTGAAACTTAGCAGGTAAAGGTGAATACTGAAAGGAAAAATTGACTAGGGGTCCTATGACTAGGTTTCTTTGATCTGCTACTAATTTGCTGTGTGACATTGGGTAAGTCAGCTTTTCTGGGCCTCATTTTCCCCACCTATAAAATGAGGGGGTTGTACTGGATCATAACTAAATTTCCTCACAGCTACAAAGTTCTGTGATTCTAACAGTTATTTAAATAATTCAGAAAACTGTCCTCAAGTACAGAAAACTAGATGATATAACTAAAAATCTGAAATTTATACCTGCAATGTAAGGAGGGACATTTTGTTCCTTTACCTTTCTGCCTTCTAAATATACTAATAAACGGCAAAATGGACAAAGGAAGAAAGGTACATCAGGGATGAGAAAGGAAAGGAAAGGCAAAACTCATCTTACAGACTAAATAATCAATCCATTGTTTCCCATGGGTGTAAAATTAATAAAGCATTCTGGACTTGCCTAAGTTGATGTGTGGTTTAGATGATGCTTATAATTAGGTGACAAATTTGCTCCTACCCAAGGAAATATGGTTGGTGTTCCCTCAAAACAGTTTAATCATGACATATCTAGAGAGATAATGGCACAAAATCACTTTTTTTTCCTCCTATACCCCAATATCACTTTTCCACTTTTGATTTTTAGCATTTTTAAAGAAGTCATTAAAATGATGGTTTGGTAGGGAGGAACTCATTTCTTTTTCATGTGAATATCTTCCAGCCTAGTTATGCTTTCCAGAAGGTTCTAGCAAAAAAGACAGGGAATCTGCAGCTTGGAAGCAAGCTTTCTCACATGAAATAGGGCAGTTTGCCACCAAAAAAAGCTTTTCCATTTTGCATCATTCATATTTTATTACACTACTTAAATTAAACTGATGGCAAATTTACCACCCAGCTAAGTGCTTTGCCCCATATAGAGAAATACAGCAATGTTTTTCCTAATGGTGTTGTTCAAGGGGTTAGTGTTAAAACCAATCATTGGAAAGACCTTCACTAGTTAGCATCTCTGAATTCCAAAATCTTTCCAAATGGACCACAAGAATGGAAATACACCCAAGCAGAATCAGTAAGTAGAACATTGGATATGGAGTTAAGATAAATGAAATTCTAATCTTGCCTTAGTTATTTCCTGGTTTTATGACCCTGGACAAGTCACTTTTGTGCTCTCAGCCTCAGGTTCCATGCCACTCTTCAAATGGGTATAATAGTAGAACCTCTATCATAGGCTTATTTTCACGATCAACGGGAATACACACACAGTGTTTCATAAACTTGAATGAGCTATATAAATGTTAGTTACTATTGTTAAGTATTTCCTGGAACACATAGAAAGCAAAGCAACATTACAGAGGATAGTTAATTCCATTGAAATAATGTTGTAGATGTGCACTAGCTTTGAAGTCAGGAGATGCCGTTGAATCCCACTTCTGACCCTGCCTGTCCATGTGATCCTGGGCTAATCACTTAAACTCTCTGAGTTCTTATTTCCTCATTTGTAAAGTGGGAGTAAAAGTACCTCTAGCATTAACTACCTCACAGGGTTTTTGTGGAGCTCAAATCAGATCCTGTATGTAAAATACTTGGTAAACTTTACAAAGCTACATGAATGCTCATCATTCTTATTAAAAAGCTTACCCGAAATCACACAGCTAGCTATTGGTAGAGTTGAGACTAAAGCCCACTTCTGATTCTCGGCATGGGGTTCTTTAATGATAACAAAAATACAACAATAAACCCATTTATAGGGCACTTTAATTTTTTTTTTTAGAAAATGCTTTTCTCACAATACCTCATAGTATAAAGATAATTATCCACCATTTTATAGATTAGGAAACAGACCCAGAGTGGTTTAATGGTTTGCCTGAGATCACATAGTAATTGGATGAGTCTGTGCTTGAATCAAGATCTCTTGGGTCTCAAGTCCATAGGGCACTTCTGCCTCTTTACTTACTTGGAATTCTGTAGGCAAGTAAAGGAATTGCAATTGTAATTCTAGCTCAGGACTTTCCCCCTCATTTTCCATTTGCTACTCTAATTGTTTCCTGTTTTCTAGTTGTTTCTAGTTTGTCGGTTTCCTGAACTACTTAGGAATATATTTAGTTTAGAACTATATTACTTAAACACTTATATATTGCTTACATATAATATAATTCTTATATGAATACATTAAGAATATAGTTGGTTATACTTGTAAGGCATTGCCAACTGTGAGTTCTTGTTCATCTGAAATATTGCCTTATTTGGCACCAAGCACTTCATAAAATTCACTGTCATCATTGGCAAGGAATTTTATCACTTCTACAAAATTACAAATTTTATGTTTGTGATTTATAGGGTCTAAAAATTATACTCTATGTAATCTATGTTACTGCTGGCATTCCCTCTAAAATGAATATAGTGCCAATATGGTATCATTTTCCATTTTCTTTCATTTAGAAATAGGGTAATACATTAAAATGTGCTACTAAGGGTTTTTTTTCCTCATTCTTAGTTGGCAGCCAACTATCCACTGCACCATGCTATTCACTAACTGCCTAATATACTTCTCAACCTTAAGAATTTATCTTGGCTACGAAATTGAAATCTATTTTTTGTTGTTGTTATTGAACATGAACAGTTCAAGAACTGTCTACTTTCTCAGCTTAAAAGATATTTTTTCCATATTTCTATAGTAACAACTGGCATTTATATGGTACTTTACAGTTTGTAATGCACTTTACATCCATTTTCCTCATATGATCTAAAGGAACTCTATGATGTAGGTACTGAATTTATTGTTATTCCCATTTTGTAGATGAAAAGTCTGAGAAACAGAGAGATTAAATGATTTGCCCATGGTCACATGACTAGTGTCAGAGGTAGGTAGCAATAGAATCAAGTCTTCCTGACCCCATGCCCAAGTACTCCATCTACTATGTGATACCCACTACAGATGTGAGAGCATAAAAACAGCTCTCTAGTAAAAAAAAAAACAGGGGAAAATGATATATAAAATATGCCACATCAAAGGAATTAAACTCAAATCTAGGCTCGGCTCAGCTATTTATTATGTGTATATTTTCCTCATCTATACAATGAAGATGTTGGAGTATTTTATCTCTGTGGTTGCTTCCAAACATCCCCCCCACAAAAAATTATTTTGTTTAGGCTAGAGTGTGGCAGTCACTATTGTCTTGATCCTATTGTCTTGATTGGCATAGAAACTTTGACCTACTGTCTCTGTGATCTAGGATGATTTTCTCTTTTTTAGGCATGCTCTTTCAGAACATGCCATATTGGGGCCAGATTTTGTGCCAGTTAAGCCAACTGCAGCTTAGAACTCCCTTAGTAGCAAAGTTTACAGGCATGTCCCAGCATGACAAGCATATGCTATCAACAAATGAACATCTGTAATAATAGTTAGCATTTATATATATATATATATATACATATATGTATCTTTAAGGTTTGCAAAATGCCTTATAAATATTTTTTTATCTGATCCTC
Organism: Vombatus ursinus; assembly: GCF_900497805.2. Classification (NCBI taxonomy): domain Eukaryota; kingdom Metazoa; phylum Chordata; class Mammalia; order Diprotodontia; family Vombatidae; genus Vombatus; species Vombatus ursinus. Next base: position 37,774,381 of record NW_020954610.1, read on the forward strand.
AAAAGGACCCTTTAAGTTAAGTCCTATTATGATCCCCATTTTACGCATGAGGAAACTGAGGCAAACAGAGATTGTTAGGTGATTTGCCCAGAATCACACATCTAGTAAGTGTCTGAGGCTGCATTTGAATTTAGTGCTTCTTCACTCTAGGTCTAGTGGTCGAGCAGTAGGGGTGGGGAAGGTGAAACCTTGAGGCCACATGTGACCTTCTAGGTCCTTTGGTGCAGTCTTTTGACTGAGTCCAAGTTTTACAGAACAAATCCTTTTATTAAGGGGATTTGTTCTGTGAAGTTTGGATTCAGTCAAAGGGCTGAAGTTAAGGACCTAAAAGGACCACATGTGGCCTCGAGGTGAAGGCTCCCCAACACTGGAAAAACCAACTTTGGACTAAAAATCCACCCATCCCTTGTAAAAAAAACTCCATCCCTTTTAAATAAAGTTTAAAAAAAAGAAAAAAGTTCAGCAAAACTAAACAGCAATTCAAAAAAGTCTGGCATATGTAATGTTCCATAACCATAGTCTCTTACTACTGCAAAGAACAAGTGAAAAACTTTCTCAAAACTCTTCTTTGGGACTAATTGATCCTAATTTCACAGCACTTGGTTTTGCTTGTTTGTTGAGGTCGTGCTTAACATATACATTATTGTCATTACATATAAGGTGTTCCTGGTTCTGCTTATTTCACTTTGCATCAATTCAAACGAGTCTTCTCATGTTTCTCTATATTCATGTTTATTATTTCTAATTCTCATTTTTTTTAAATCTACCATCTTACAAAATTTTAGAAATCTATTTTCCAAACCAAAGTTTCCTTTGGCAGACATATCTTTCTGTTGGCAAAGATATCACATGTTTTCTGGCTAAGGTGATTTCTAGTCACCTTTGTTCTCATGGTGGTAATTAATTACATTGGTCAAATTTCCTTATGAAACAGTGATAGTTCATGTCAATAATTGTTCTTTTGTCCATTTACCTTTTTTGAATCAATAACCTATTTAAATTGGATAGGCTGAAGTTGTTTTAACTGCACAGGGTATCTTCTTATTTTTATTCTTCTAATTTGGTATTGATTTTTATTTTTGTTCCTACTGTGTAATTAGAGATTAAAGGATTTAGGATTATAGGCAGATTCAGAACTGAATGCTAAACTGATGCGTAGTGGAAAACCTAGGATTCATAAGACTTTGATTCCAAACTCAGATCTGTCATCCATTAGTTAGTTGTTTGCCACTAGCTATGTGAACTAGTGCAAATTGCTTAGACACAGTTTCCTCTTTAATAAACTGGAGATAAAAATAACTGACCTACTTACGTTGCACAGTGGCAAGAATCAAATACCATCACACTTGGGGACTCACTTTGAAAAGTATAAAGCTATAGAAACATAGGGTATAAACACACAAGGTGGAGAAATTTTTTTCTACCTACATAAGTCCACAACCCCTCGTAATTTAGACTCTTAGAGATTTGACTTAAACACTGAGAGGGTAAGTGATTTTCTCAGGGTCACACAACTGAGATGTGTTAGAGGTAGGACTTATACCCAGATTTTCCTGAGTCCAGCTCATTATCTCCTGTGCTTCTCTGCATTTCCTTATTCCTATGCAATCACAGATCTGGATAAACACAAACCTTTGTATGTGCACATGTGCCATGGCCACACACACAAATACAAACACACACACATACACACTTTAATATGAATTAATGTCAAATAATTTACTGCCTGAAAGCATTTCCCTAATGAATGAACCACCAAATGGAAATGTTTTGTTCGCAGAAAGAGAAAAAGAAGTCTGGAATCAAGACTCTACTAACGGAGACAGACCTGGGTTAGTTGCTGCATAGGTGAGCTTATATGGTATTAAAAGCAGACAGAATTAATTGAAACTGGAGGGTTTGCCCCCTTATGCCAGCAGAAAAGCATCAACGAGAGTATTAAGTTCACAGTCACAGGGAATAAAGAAATTCGTAGTCTAGGGTCAGCTGCCTTTAATTATACACTCCAGGAGATGATTACAAATAACATGTGAAAGACCAGGCAAGATTTCCAGCAGTTATGGTTGTTGTTCAGAGGAGCCCCAGTTTTCAGAAGATCCAAAGCATGGTACATTGTCAGTAGTGTGGATTTCATGGACAGCAATTGGAAAAGGAGTCAGTGAATCAGGGTAACTTCAACATGCATGGTATTATACCAGGTTCTGTTCCTTCTTTTCTCTCACAATTGAGTCTGGATCTGGACTAGTACTACTTGGAAGAGTAGAGATGCCTAAGGAAATTCCATTGTTTTTTTATGAGTTCACAGGCTACAGAAGAAAGCTAGAAAATCATACTAGATTAGAAGTGTCAGGGGCAGGTAGGCGGCACAGTGGGTAGAGCACCAGCCCTGAAGTCAGGAGGACCTGAGCTCAAATCCAGTCTCAGACCAAACACTTGACACTCACTAGCTGTGTGACCCTAGGCAAGTCACTTAACCCCAATTGCCTTAAAAAAAAAAGTGTCACTAGTGCAGCCCAAACCAGATTAATATGTAATTGGGAAATACTTGACAAAATAAATAAAAATACAATATAATATAGATAAAATTATATTGTAAATTTGCAACCCAAAGGGATCCTTATGTATGGTTTTGTGGCCTTTGTTTCTATGTGAATTTGATACCACTGAGCTAGATCATAACGTAATTTGTCAATCAAAATAATTGACCAAAAAGGATTTTGTGACATATCCTGGTTAGTCTAAGCAGGGCTTCTTAAACTTTTTCCATTCATAATCCCTTTTCCATTTCTGCATTGTGTGGCCTGAGGTCATTCGCAGTGTAAAGTGTGTGCATGTTGTGTTTCAGAACCAAGGTTGCAGGGAAGTCTTGTGGTGCGACACAGGCAAGCACTACCAGAAACACCTTGGATTCATTATGCGTTTGATTTTGAATTAATTATTGGTCATTATATGTTCACAAACCTTTTACTATTGCCAAATTTTTTGAGATCCCATATGGTGTCAGGACCCACAGTTTAAGAAGTGCTGGTCAAATAGTTCCTCTGGCCCAGGAGTTCATAAGTAATTTTTTTTCATGGGCCAGTTTGGCAGTTAAGAGGAAGTTACAACTAAAACTATTTGTCTATCAGTAGCCGTTTGTACCAGGGCACTTCCCCAGGCATATAGAGAGAGGATTAGGGAGGGGGAAAGGGCAGGAAGCAGCAACAGGAACTTCCCCCTCCCAGGGTGTGCCTGCATATTTATGTATTCACTATCTATAATAAGAAGTTGACTTTTTGGTTCATAGCCCTAACCTGACATCTGGGATCTGTTTTCTTTGGAGGACTTATGATGCCTCAGATAATGGAGGACCAAAATCCCTTCTCCTCAATATGGCTCCTCTCTATCTCCAGAAGGGTCTCTTTTAAGACTGAATTATTCAAAACTCTCACCTTCTGGCATCCTTCCCCCCAAACTCACATTTCTGAGCCTCTCTCATCTCAGTTCCTTTATGGAGTGGCATTAACAGACATACTAAAAAAAGGTCTCACTCAGTACCTAATATTGGGCAGCTACAATATCTCATTGGGGTTTGTGGTCTCTAAAGAAGGGGACAGACACTAAACTAGGCATTCCTACTCTATTTTGTTTCATATTTGGCAGTTTGGTGAAATCTATGGACTCCTCAGAATGATGTTTTTGATTGAATTTTTAAAAATGGGGAAAAAAAGGAATACAAAGGAAATCAATTATATTGAAATAGAGTTATCAAAATATATTTTTACAAAGCTCATGAAACCTAGGTTACAAATCCCTGCTCTAAAAGGAGAATCAAAGAGACATCTAAGAAAAATATTGGCTGCTTCCAAATGTTAACAAGGGTCAGTCTGCCTTGCACCAACTGCAGGCCATCTGGAATCAAATAGTAGGGATAGGAAGCAGCTGTTCAATTTAACAAACATTTATTAAGTGCTTGTTTTTGTGGAAGGTACTATCCAAAGCATTGAGCACATAATGACAAAAACCAGATAGTCTCTGCCCTCAAGTAGCTGGCATTATGCCAGAAAAATAAAACAGGTAAGTAAATACTTCAGAGCACCAACATATAAAGGGGTCGAGGAAGGTTTCATAGGCAGAATGGACATTTTGGCTAAATCTTGTGGGACGATACACCTTCTAAGAGGTAGAGCCATGAAGGACATGCATTCCAGCCATTGAAGAAAGTTTGTTTGAGTAGAGTTAGGTAGGAGATGATATATCAAGGTAATGTAGAGGTACAAGAAGGGGACTAACATGAAAAAATGCTGAAAAGACAGACTGGAGACAGATTTGGAAGAACTTTAAATGTCAGCCTGAAGTGTGTATAATTATTCTAGATAGAGTAAAATATAATAAACATCTATTAAGTACCTACTATGTGCCAGGCACTGTGCTGAGCATTAAGGATGAAAAAAGAGACAAAAGACAATCTTTGCCCTCAAAGAGCTTATAATCTATTGAGGGAGATAACAAGCAAACCTTTCTTGTATTTCCGTAATGGTTTCTACCATTTTAAGAAATCCTGTAGTCAGATTAGAGGAGGGTGTAGATGTGCTGTGATGTGCTGCTCTGTTTCACCACCCACTCTCCTTCCCTTCCAGTCATGTATTTTACTGTCTTTGACTACTTTTCCTGGCTTGAGTGCTCCAGAGCACTATTTAGCTCCCAAATGATCAGTAATATTCTGAAGTCTGGGAGCACTGTGGTGTTGCTAAGTAATAGAAGACATCCCTTTTGTTTTTGTTTTTGTTTTTGTTTTTAAGCAACCCTTTTAAAAATTACCTTCTCTGAATGCATCATCATGATAACAAATCTTTTGGATGCAAAAATAATTGGGGAAGAGGGGAATGCATTTTTTTGTGTGTGCTTTGGGTTTATATCCTAAAATCTGCAAAATAATTCCAACCTGAGTGAAGTAGAACAACCCGAACAAAACCAATACATATAGTATGAAATTAAGGCTCATCATGGTTAAGAATCATAACATGAAATGCTGATTTTTCTACTTTATATTCTGAGCTGATTTGAAATATTATAACTAGATCCTAAGTTGAAATGACAACTACATAGCACCTATTCCTATTATTGATTTGCTTTCATAAATTATAAAGCTAGAATTGAGTAATAAAAAGTTTAATTAACTGCCCAACTTAAAGAAACTGCATTTTGATTGCCAGTGGATTTTTCTTAGGCATCATTACTTAGTGATGATATCATTTTGGAATTCTCCCAACCAGATTGCTTCTGCCTCTTGGCCATTTAACTGCACTGATAATTCATTTTTAATTTTTTAAAATTATATTATTTACTTTTAACATTCATTTTTAAAATTTTGAGTTTCAAATTTTGTCACTTCAGCCCCTTCTCTACCCATTAAGAAGGCAAGAAACATGATATCCATCATACATATGACATCACAAAAAAAAACTTTTCATATTAGTTGTTGCCAAAAAAGCAAGGAAAATAAAGAAAGTGGAAAAATGTTTCAATCTTCACTCTGAGTTCATCTTTCTCTCTCTCTCTCTGAAGGTGGATAGCATTTTTCATCATGAATCCTTTGAAATTGTTGTGTATCTATTGTGTTGATCAGAGTAACTAAGTACTGTATACTATGCCATTTGGTACATACTTGTTTAGTATTGATATTATTTCATTATCAATGGTGCCTTTTACCAAGAGGTAGTTTCCTTACCTATCTTTTAAAATTAAATCTATTTTTCCTTTTGCACAGTCTGAGATCATGATTTTTACTCCTGCCTTTTTTATTTCCACTAAAGCATAATAGATTCTGCTCCAGCCCGTTATTTTAACCCTGTGTGTCCCTCTGTTTCAAGAAGATTTCTTGTAAACAACATGAGGTATGCACAATTTTATAGTGCTTTGAGCTTAGGTCCAAATTTTTCTCCAGAATGGTTGGAGCAGTTCACAACTCCACCAAATGACTCAATAACAATAACAACAACGACAACTTTATATCCTGAAACTTTGTTAAAGTCATTGTTTCAAGTATTTTTTCAGTTGATACTCAACAGTTCTCTAAGTATACCATCGCATCATCCACCTAGAGTGGTAGTTTTACTTCCTTGTTGCTTATTCTTAACCCCTTTAATTTCTTTTTCTTATTACTATAGCTAGCATTTCTAGTAAAATGTTGAAAGGGAGGGAGGAGCCAAGATGGTGGAGTAAAAACAGTGACTTGCTTGAGCTCTCCCCCAAACCCCTCCAAATACCTATAAAAAATGACTCTCTATACAAATTCTAGAGCAGGAGAACTCACAAAAAGACAGAAACAAATTTCTAGCCCCCAAGACAGCCTGGATGGTTATTGGAAAGGTCTGTGGCATTGGGCTGGGAGACGAACTCAATTCAGCATGGGCCCCACAGGCAAAGACCAGGCCTCAGCAAACCTGGAGCAGGCCTCAGGGGACTGAATCATGGGCAGTTGTGGCGGTTTCCAGACTTCTTAATCCATAAACACCAAAGACAACTTAGAAGGTCAGTAGGAAATGTCTGTTGGACCACAGTGAGAGAGGAGCTTGGTCCAGCCTCAGTCCTGGCACAATTCCAGGGCGGCAGCTGCTTCCAGAGCTCTTGGCTCATAGTTGGAGGGAGGATCTAGCGTATGATCATTGCAGGAATCTCTTTGTTGGCACTAAGGCAGGAATCTCTTGCTTTTCCTGTGCTTGGATCTGTGTCACAGTTCTGCCTGGTGGTCCTGAGGCGAGGAGGAATGCTGATGTGATGGAGCTGGTGGTGGTGGAGGAGAGGGAATCCTCCTTATAGTTCCAAGTCAGGAAAGAGTGCTTGTGGTCAATCATAGACCAGAGCACAGGCCAGGAAAGGAGTAAACACCTCATCTTTGATCATGCAACCTTAGAAGAATTGAAATTTACAGGTGTCTAGAAGTATCTTTGAAAACAGCTGCACAAAACCCTCAAGCTTGGGACAGTACATTCTCCACACTGGAAGCAGACCCCTACCTTAACAAAGAGTTTAAAAGGCAAGTAATTGGATGGAATCATGAGAAAATAGTGCAAAAAAAGTCAGACCATAGAATCTTACTTTGGTGACAAAGAAGATCAAAACATACAACCAGAAGAAAACAACAAAGTCTAGTACAATGTTAAATAATGGTGACAGTGGATTCCCTTGCTTTAACCCTGATCATATTGAGAAGGCTTCTACTTTAGCCTCATTGTAGATAATGCTTGTTCTTGATTTTAGATAGAAACTACTTGTTTTAAGAAAATATCCATTTATTCCTATGTTTTCTAGTAATTTTAAATAGGAATGAGAGATGTATTTTGTCAAAAGCTTTTTCTAGGAATATAAAAAGTACATTCAGGGAGAGACTTCCAGGATGGCAGAGTAAGCAGTAAACTGCTGTAATTCTCCCATCTTCACCTTCAAACAACCATAAAATAGTGCCCCAAAGCAAATACTAGAACAGCAGAATAAGTAAAAAGACTAGCCCAAGAAACTTAGAAGATTGACAAGAGGGACAACTAGTTGGTGCAGTGGATAGAGCACTGGCCCTGAAGTCAGGAGTTCAAATCCAGCCTCAGACCAAACACTTGACACTTACTAGCTGTGTAACCCTGGGCAAGTCACTTAACCCCATTGCCTAACCAAAAAAAAAAAAAAAGAAGAAGAAGATTGATAAGAAATGTCTGTCTCACTCAAGTCAAAGGAGAGCATAGTCCAGGATAGAAAGTGTCCCAGCAAGCCAGCAGGAGATCCTGAGCCCCAATGTGGTGGAGCAGGCAAATGCCAACACCAGAATCCTCCACATGTCTTAGCAGAGCCAGGGGAACCAACAGGCTGCAAGTCTGAGAACCACCAGGTGCTTCAGTGTAGCCCTGGACAAACAGGCATCTGTTAGAGGCCAGACCTCCACATGCTTCAGTGTAGTCCTGGGGAAATGCAGAAAGACCTCACCAGCCACAGCACATGTCAGACACCTCCACTAGGACACCAGGTCTGCACCAGGTAAACTGACAGACCTCTATAGCCTCAAATAAGGCCAGCCACCCCCCCATCCCCTCAGGACAGTGCCCGACACCAGGGTCCCCCATCAGCCTCAGGGCAACATCAGTGCAGGACCAAACCAGGGCCACAGCCCCTGGCACAAGAAGCCTGGATAGTGCCCCTTCCATCCCAGGAGCAAAGCTTAAATTTAAAAGAAAGGAAAAAGGCCAATTTTTTTTTAAAAGAATCTGACTATAGAAAGTTATTATGGTGACAAGGAAGACTAAGATACAAACTCAGACGAGGACAACAATGTCAAAACACCAATGGGCAAAACCTCAAAGAAAAATGGGAAGTGATCTCAAACCAAGAAAGAACTCATGGAAGAGCTTTAAAAAGAGCCTTAAAATCATATAAGAAATGTAGAAGAAAAATTGGGAAAAGAAATGGGAGTGATGCAAGAGAATTATGCAAAAAGAGTCAACAGCTTAGAAGAAGAAAACAACTGCTTAAAAAGTAGAATTAGACAAACAATAAAGGAGATACAAAAATCCACTGAAAAAACAATGCCCTAAAAAGTACAATTGACCAAATGGAAAAAGAAATACAAAAACTAACTGGGGAAAACAACTCCGTAAAAGTTAGAATTGGGCAAGTGGAAGCTAATGAGTCTCTAAGACATCAAGAACCAATAAAACAAACATAAAAGAATGAAAAAATAGAAGAAAATGTATAATAACTCATGGGAAAAAGAACTGACCTGGAAAATAAATCCAGGTGAGACAATGTCAGAATCATTGAACTACCTGAAAGCCATAATTAAAAGGAGGACCTAGAAAGCCTCTTTCAAGAAATTATCAAGGACATTATGAAATGCAAAATGGATAATTTTGATTACCTTAAATTGAAAAGGTTTTTGCACAAACAAAGCCAATGCAACCAAGATTAGGAGGGAAACAGAAATCTGGGAAAGAATTTTTTACAACCAGTGTTTCCGATAAGGGCCTCACTTCTAAAATATATAGAGAACTAAGTCAACTTTATAAGAATACAAACCATGTCCTAATTGATAAATGGTCAAAGGATATGAACAGAAAGCTTTCAGATGAAGAAATTAAAGCTATCTATAGTCATATGAAAAAATGCTCTAAATTACTATTTATTAGAGAAATGCAAATCAAAACAGCTCTGCAGCACCACATCACACCTATCAGATTGGCCAACATGACAAAACAGAAAAATGATAAATGTTGGAGAAGATGTGGGAAAACTAATTGGAAAATTGGGACACTAATGCATTGTTGGTGGAATTGTGAACTAATCTAACCACTTTAGAGAGCAATTTGGAACTATACCCAAAGGGCTATAAAAATGTGCATACCCTTTGACCCAGCAATAGCATTTCTAGTACTGTATCCCAAAGAGATCATAAAAATGAGAAAGGACCAACATGAGTAAAAATATTTATAGCAGCTCTTTCTGTGGTGTCAAAGAATTGGAAATTGAGGGGATGCTCATCAATTGGTGAATGGTTGAACAAGTTGTAGTATATGAATATAATGGAATACTATTGTGTTATAAGAAATGATGAGCAAGCAGACTTCAAAAAAACCTGGAAAGACATGTTTGGACTGATGATGAGTGAAGTGACCAGAGCCAGGAGAACATTATACACAGTAACAGCCACATTTTGCAATAACTAACTTTATTAGACTTAGCTCTTCTCAGCAATGCAAAGATCTAAGATATCTTCAAAAGTCTCATAATGGAAAATGCTGTCCACATCCAGAGAAAGAACTATGGAATTTGAATACAGATGAAAGCACACTATTTGCTCTTTTTTTCCTTCTTTTTTTTTTTTGGTTTCCTCTTTCTTTTGGTTCCTCCTATTGGTTCTAATTCTTCTTTACAACATGACTAATGTGAAAATACATTTAATAGGAATGTATATGTATAGCCTATATCAGATTGCATGCCATCTTGGGGAGAAAGGTGAGGAGAGGCAGACAGAAAGGGCAGACTAGGGGAGGTGGTAGATAGAAGCAAAGCACTGGTGAGGAAAGAAAGGGGTAAAGGAGAGAGAGGACAAACAGGAGGAAAGATAGGAGAGAAGGAAATATACAGTTAGTAATCATAACTGTGGATGTGAATGGGATGAAATCTCCCCCCCCCCAAGAAATGATAGCAGAGTGGATCAAAAACTAGAATCCTATAGTATGCTGTTTACAAGAAACGCACTTGAAGCACAGAGACACATAGCATAAAGGAAAGGGACTGGAGCAGAATCTATTAACCTTTAGCTGAAGGAAAAAAAAGCAAGGGTAGCAATCCTGATCTCAGACAGGGCAAAAGAAAAATAAACCTAATTAAAAGAGATTAGGAAGTAAACTACATCTTGCTAAAAGATACCATAGACAATGAAGTAATATCAATACTAAATATATATGTATCAAGTGATATAGCATCCAAATTTTAAAGGAGAAGTTAAGTGAATTATAGGTTCATGACCAAATAAGAGATAGAGAGCATTACAAAATGTAAAATAGATAATTTTGATTATATTAAATTAAAAAGATTTTGAACAAACAAAACCAATGCAACCAAGATTAGAAGGAAAGCAGAAAGCTGGGAAACATTCTTTATAACAAATGTCTCTGATGAAGGTGTCATTTCTCAAGTATTTAGAGAACTGAATCAAATTTATAAGAATACAAGCTATTTTCCAATTGATAAATGGTAAAAGACTATAAACAGGAAGTTTTCAGATGAAGAAATCAAAGCTATCTATAGCCATATGAAGAAGTGCTCTAAATCACTTTTATTAGAGAAATACAAATTAAGACAACCCTATAGTGTCACCTCACACCTATCAGATTGACTAATATGACAAAAAAAGGAAAATTATAAATGTTGGAGAGGATGTGTAAAATTGGGACACTGATACACTGTTGGTGCAATTGTGAACTGATGCAACCATTCTAGAGAGAAATTTGGAACTGTGCCCAAAAGCAAAGAAATTGTGCATACCCTTTGATCTAGCAATATCACTACTGTGTCTGTTATCTCAAAGAGATCATAAAAAAGGGAAAAGGATCTGCATATGCAAAAATAGTTAAAGCAGCCCTTTCCATGGTGGCAAAATATTGGAAATTGAAGGGATGCCCAACAATTCAGGAATGGCCGAACAAGCTGCGGTATATGAATTTAATGTAATGTTATTGTGCAATAAGAAATGATGAATAAGCATATTTCAGAAAAACCTGGAACAACTTGTACAAACTGATTCAAACTGAAATGAGTAGAATCAGGAAAACATCGTACACAGTATCAGCAACATTGTGTGATGATCAACTATGAATGACTCGGCTTTTCTCAGAAACATAATGACCTGAGACAAGTACAAAGGACTCATGAAGCAAAATGCTATCCACATCAAGATAAAGAACTGATGGACTCTGAATGCAGATCAAAACATACTTTTTCACTTACTTTATTCTTTTTTTTTGTTTTTTTTTCTTTTGAACTATTTCTTCTTTCAAAACTATAGCACATGCATAACCTGTATCAAATTGCCTAAAGAAGGAGAGGGGAAGGAGATAAGGATAAAAATTTGGAAATTTTGTAAAAATGAATGCTAAAAATTGTCAACATATAATTGGGGGGAAATAGTATTTTTTAAAAGATTTTTCTATATATATTGATATAATACTATGATTTTTGTTGACTTTTGGATTTGGTTGTATTATTAGTGAGATGGAGAATTATGCTTCTGGCTTAACCAATATTGAATCAGCCCTGCATTCCTTGTATAAATTTCACCTGGTCATAGTGCGATATCTTTGTAATATATTACTGTAGTTTTCTTGACAATATTTTATTCAAATTTTTTATCAATATTCATTAGGGAAATTGGTCTATAGTTTTCTTTCTCTGTTTTTTCTCTCTCTGGTTGAGGTACCAAAACCATACTTGTGTCATAGAAGGAATTTGATAGGACTCCTCCTTTGCCTATTTTTTCAAATAGTTTATGTTGTATTGGAATAAATTTTTCTTTAAATTTTTGTTAGAATTCACTTAAAAACCCATCTGGTCCTGGGGATTTATTCTTAGTGAATTTGTTGATAGTTTGTTCAATTTCTTTTTCTATAATAGGGTTATTTAAATATTCTATTTCCAATTCTATGGATGTGGACAATTTATATTCTCGTAAATATTCATCCATTTCATTTATTTTGTCAGTTTTATTGGTGTACATAATTGGATAAAATAACTTCTAATAATTACCTTAATTTCACCTTCACTGCTGCTGTATTCACTCATTTCACTTTTGATGCTGGTAGTTTTTTTTTTTGTTTCTTTTCTTTTTTATTCTAAATTAAACAAGAGTTTATTTTGCTGTTTTTTGTTAATAAAACCTGCTGTCATGTTTATTCATTAGTTCTATCATTTTTTTAACTTTCAATTTTATTCATCTCTCTTTTAATTTTCAGGATTTCTATTTTGGTATTTAATTGGGGATTTGTAATTTGCTCTCTTTTTAGTTTTTTTAGTTACATGTTCAATTCATTGATCTGCTCTTTCTTTTTTATATTGCTGTAAGCATTTAGAGATATAAATTTTCTTCTAAGTACTGTTTTGCCCACATCCCCAAATTTTTTTATGTTGTCTTAGTGTTGTCATTATCTTTAACAATATTAGTGACTATTTTTATATGTTCTTTGATTCACTCATTCTTGAGGATTAAATTAGTTTCAACTAAATTTTAAACTGTGCTTCCAAGGCCATTTATTGAATTTTATTTTTATTGCATTATGGTCTGGAAAGGGTCCATTTAATATTTCTATTTTCCTCCATTTGTTTGTGAGGTTTTTATGCCCTAATATATGGTCAATTTATTTGACAGTGCCATGTGCAATTGAATTTCTATTTCTATTCCCATTCAATTTTCTCTGGAGTTATAGCCTTTCTAACTTTTCTAAAATTCTATTCATCTCCTTAACTTTTTTCTCATTTTGTGGTTAGTTTTATCTAGTTCTAAGAAGAAAAATTTGAGGTCCCCCACTAGTAATAGTTTTAATATTTCCTCTTGTAGCTCTTTTCAGTTTTTGTTCAAAAATTTGGATGCTATGCCATTTGGTGCATATATGGTTAGTAACAATATTACTCTATTATCTGTGGTACTTTTTAGCAAAATGTGGTTTCCCTGATTAGCTCTTTTAATTAAACACTTAATTAATTAAGCCTGGTTTTTCCTTTGCTAAGATCATGATAGCTACCCCTGCCTTTTTACTTTAGCTGAAGCATAACAGATTCTGCTCCAGCCCCTTATTTTCACTCTGTGTGTCTTTTTGATCCAAATGTATTTTATGAACAACATGCTGTTGGATTCTAGTTTCTAATTCATTCTGCTTTCTGCTTCCATTTTAAGGGTAAGTTCATTCTATTCACATTCACAGTTATGATTGCTAATTGTATATTTTTCTCCATCCTATTTTCCTCTCTCTCTCTCTCTCTCTGTCTCTGTCTCTCTCTCTCTCTCTCTCTCTCTCTCTCTCTCTCTCTCTCTCTCTCTCTCTCTCTCTCTCTCTCTCTCTCTCTCTCTCTCTCTCTCTCTCTCTCTCTCTCTCTTTCTCTCTCCTTCCATGCTCAGAAGTCTGTTTGACTTCTGACCACTGCCTTCCTTAATCCACCCCCCTCTTATCATACATCTCACCTTTTCTGTCATTCCTTTCCCCTTCTACTTGCCTATTGGGTATGATATATTTCTATACCCAACTGAATGTGTATATATATTCTCCCCTCTTTAGTTCAGAAGAAAGAGAGATCCAAGTATTGCTCACCCCATCCCTACTTTTCCTTACTATAAAAACTCTTCCTTGTGTGCCTCTTATATATGATAATTTTCCCCTTCTTCCTTTCCTTTACCTTTTGTTCCAACGTATCTCTCTTTCTCACTTGTGCATTTGTTAAAAAAAATCCCAATATTACAAACTAAAATCATGCCTTCTATCTATCTATCATTCTATCTATCTATCTATCTATCTATCTATCTATCTATCTATCTATCATCTATCTATCTATATCTGTATATCTATCTGTCAATCTATCTATCTATCTATCTATCTATCTATTTTTTTTCTTTTAACTACCCTAATAAGGATAAAGTTTCTGGTAGTTACATGTTTTATCTACCCATTTGGGAATGTAAGCAATTTAACCTTATTGGCTTTCTTATGATTTCTCCCTCATGTTTACCTTTTTATGCCTCTCTTGAGTCTTGTGTTTGAATGTCTCAAATTTTCTATCTAGCTCTGCTCTTTTCATCAGGAATGTCTAGAAATCCTCTGTTTTATTAAATGTCCATTTTCCCTGTGTACAGTTACACTCAGTTTTGCTGAGTAGTTTATTCTTGATTGTAATCCTAATTACAACCATTACTTCTGGAATGAAATTCATTTTTAATGAATTTTAATTTAATTTTTTAAAAATTTAACCTGAATCTTTGATATCATCTATTTAGAGAACTCCCCATGAGGAAACTACTTCTTCCTACCTGCTCTGAAACTTGTAATCTTAGGGAACTGCCTGGGTTGCTGGAAGGTTAAGGGACTTAACTCAAGGCACACAGTCAGTACCTATCAGAGGCAGAATTTGAACCTATATCTTCCTTGTTGTGAGGCTGGGACCTTGTCCACTATATCATAGCTTACCTAAGGTATCTATAGTTAAGTGTGCTTTATTTTCAGACTGTAATTGTTTTAACCCCATTGGTGTGTACTACGGCTGACATGAGAGCAAAGTACTAATATCCCATGGGTGCTCTCCCAACCTAAGGTCCTCTCTCCAGCACATCCTCTTTCATCTAACTTCTAATTTCTTTTAAAAAAAAAAGTATTAGCACATAAAGGAAGCCTTTTATTTCCAGGAATTGAAATGGCAAGTTTCTGATTTGAGTGTCTCCCTCCATAGCACATGCTTCATTGCTATTATCAAAATAGATATTTTAAAAAAGGTCACAGCTGCACCTTCTATGGTAGGAACAATACTCTGCCTACTTATAGACAGTATTTAAATATGGGAAATGTTTTTGCTCCATGAAAAAGATATGGGTTACATCTGGGAAATTGTGCAAAGCTTTTGAAGATTTCAGGCTGTTTGTTGATACAGAAAACCACCTTTTTCATTCCTGAATTGTCCTTGTAGTTCTATATGACTGCAAATAAGGGAGCACTGGAATCACCAAAGAAACTAAATTGTAGGTGACTCAAAGGGCAATGAAAAGATTCATTGCGAGTATAGCAGGCAGGAGCATTATTACTAATGATGACTTTTGCAGAAGAGGTGGTGTAAAATACATTACCCAGGACAAATATAACTGGCCTAGGAGGTAAGCTGGTCATAATTAAGAATGAAAGGTAACAAATGGAGCAGCACTGACATCTACAAAATATTAATAAAGCCAGAGGAAGGTCTCTAAGCTGTTGAATAACTCCACAGCTGTCCGCGGACAAGAATTGCATAGGCTGAGAGAGTGCATATGGGTTGCAATCTGTCATAGTGATGAGAATGAATGCTTACCTTAGGGAGAGCACATATCCATCAAAGAACAATCAGTGATCTGCTCAATTTCAATTAAGAATCTTTTTATTGCATTACATTTTTAAACAGTACAAATGTGCAGACCTCTGAATTCTGAAATCATAAGTGGAGCA
The DNA here is from genome assembly GCF_900497805.2 of Vombatus ursinus. Classification (NCBI taxonomy): domain Eukaryota; kingdom Metazoa; phylum Chordata; class Mammalia; order Diprotodontia; family Vombatidae; genus Vombatus; species Vombatus ursinus. Next base: position 37,790,079 of record NW_020954610.1, read on the forward strand.
GCATAGCATTTTAAGAATATCTAGGGACATCACAGGGAAGGGGAGAGTCATATTTTATCTTTGGAGTTGTAGGTGGAGAAGTCTAAATAGACATTTGAACATGAAAGCAGTATTCAAGTTAATGATAATCAAACTTTACTTCTGGAATTTCTCTTCCAAAAATTCAACTCAATATTTCATAGGAGAGTATATCCTTTTCTACTTCTGAACAATTTCTCTCTAATCTTATATAGCTGAGTGAAACATTGGGCTGCAGCGGTTGTGTTTTACAAATTTGCATAGAGATTTTTCTATAGTCTAAACAAAATTCAGCTCTTTAGAAACAAAAATTAATATAATATACAGACATAAGAATACAATATACCTAGTTGTCTGAATTTTGCTGAAGAAAAGAGAGGGGAGTGGTAGAGAATGATTTTGAAAAGTAAATGGTGAAAAAATGGTAGAGCAAAGAATGAAAGTGGAAGACCAATAAAGAAAATCAGGTAGGTCTATACCTATAAAATAGAAATTAGAATAGATTAAAATGGAAATGTTAAGTAGACTTTTAAGTAACTATAAGAAATGGAAAAATGAGTGTGAATCAGAGATACTATGTGGGATCCTTTGTACAATAAATTACAGTGGAAGATACCATAAAGATGCAGGACAAGAAAGACAGCATCTACCTAACAAAAAATATGGAAGAAATAAGAATATAATGTTTGTATTTTTTATCCCCAACACATTAGCACTGTGGCTGGCAAACAGTAAGTGTGTAATAAGTACTTTATCATTTAATCAATCATTCACTAGCCAGCTTTAAGAGGACAGTCAATAAACTAGTTTGGTTAAGATGTATGGTTGGACAAGGTGAAGAGCTATAAGACAGGAAAGTCCCAGATTAGATTGTGTTGGTCTTTACATTCCAGGTCAGTTTATTCTATCGGCAATGAGGAGCCATAGAAGGGTTTTTAATAAGAGAGTGACTGAAGGAAAGTAGTTTTGGGTAAAGATATATCTTATTGTCGTTCAGGATGGATTGGAATGGGGAAAGTCTGAAACACAAATGTCAACTTAGGCAACTACTCATAGTACAGGTGTGAGGGGATAATGTTCTCAACTCAGAGGAATAGCAGTGGGACTGAAAAGAAAGAGATGTATGTGAGGGACATTGGCAAGGAACAATTGACAGGGATTAATGATGAATAAGATATGACAGGCAAGAGAGAAGGAAGAGGTGGGATAGCTTTAATTTCAATGCTGGAAAACTGGTAGTGCTGTTAATAAGGATGCCAAGATGGGGAGCTGGTTTGTGGGTAAAAATAAAGGGTATTCTTCTAGACATTGGCTAGACATATGGAGATGTTCTGATAATTAGTGTATAAATTAGCATTCTAAGAATTGAACTACATTTTAAATATATTATGAGAGCTTGTTATTTAAAAAAAAACAACCTCATTTTAAGTGAATCATTGTCCCCTAATATATTTTCTAAATGTAGGTTTTTATATATGGAATGTGTTTAATATTAGATACACCAATCCTAAGTTGAGACCACCTCTAGTAGATTATAAATTTCATGAGGCTTGGAGTCTTTTTTAAACTTTAATGGAAATCCTGTCTTATTTATCTGTTTATCTCCCTGGCTGCTACCACAAAGCCTTTTACCTAGTGTTCAATTCAATGGATAAATTTGCAGTTTGCTTTATCTTAACTACCTGAGTAAATGAATGAAAAAAGTATTAAGTGTTTCCTATATGATAAGCGTTGTGCCACATGATGGTGATATACAAACAAGCAAAAAAGGCTCTGTCCTTAGGGCCAGAGGCCAGGGTCCCAGGGGCAAGAGTCTGAGTTCTAATGGGAAGAGGGGAAGGTTGAAATGCAGTAGCATGACTTGGAGATAGCCAGGAAGTAACTAGGACACCATTTTTGTAAATTTCTTTTAGTGTGTCAAATTGACAGTTACCAACCTGGAAATGGTGATTGTCCATCTTCTAACATATCCTGGGGGCTAGGGAGGTGTGCCTAGGTAACCCTGTTCCCTTTGTGCTTCATGTATGTGATTATATACATTTGTTTATTTGCCTCTGTGGTATGCAAGAGTGTGCCTGTGTAAGCGTTTTGTGGCCACATAAGATTATTGGTTTAATATCCTGGAAGGGAGAAGGAAAATAGAAGTCACTACACTTGGGGCTGTCACTGTTCCACACTGAATGTATTCATGAGTTTTTCTGTCTAACTGTGAAAACACATTTTCAAATAGTTCCATGAAAATTTATTTGGCTTGGAAAGACAGTTAAATGCACAGTTCTAGGGCTTCTGTGGCCTAAAATATGTCTGCCAAGACCATTGAATACAGTGCAATAGATATTCATTTAAAAGGCTACTATATGCAAAGCACCATGCTAACGCCCTGATAGTACATGGATAAAATAAGATGTAGTCCCTATCTTCAGGTTTCACAATCCAGTACAGAAGCTTAAGACATGAACGCAGGATAAAATTTCAAAGGGAAGGTACAAAGTCCTATGAGAAATTTAAGTGAGGAGGAGTCATTCTAGATGAAGGGATCAAGAGAAGGCTTCACTTAGTAAATGGCACCTGAGCTGATCTTGGAAAGAACGGGAAGATTTCAACAGACAAAGTGGGAATCATAGGACTGAAAGTTTGAAAGGATCTTGGAACTCATCTAGTTTAGGGATTCTTCACCCGAGTTCCATGGATAGGTTCAGGGCAGTCTGTGAATAATTACATATTTATTTTAATTAATCCCTAAAGGAAATTACCTATATCCTTTAATTATGAATTTTGGCAATAAACCATAGAAGTACTAGACTTCAGCAAAATGTTAAGATGCCTTGATCTAGTTCCACCTTCTCGTTTTACAAAGGAAAAAAACAAAAGTGTAGAGAAGTAGGTTTCAGAGGTATGAAAAAGCAGCAGTCAGGATTTTGCATTACAGATATGAGAGGCAGAAAGAGGGGAAGACAGAATCAACAAAGGTACAAAGGTAGACAGAGGTCAGAATGAAGGTGGTTTTGAATCATTAGGAGATTGTTCCATTTTGCTACTTTCCCTACCAGGGAACGCTTACGGTGCTACATAATATTGAAAAAGAGGGAAAAGTATCCAAGTAGCCATGGCCAGTGCTAGCATTTTTTGCCATCTCTTTAATGCTTCAGGACACCAAACTACCTTTTGCTACCTGGGGCTTCCGATTCCACACTACACAGAAGAAAGAGTCACACTATGTTTATATAATAGAGAGCTTCTTACATTAAAAAAATCAATCATTAAGCATTTATTAAGAATCCTCTATGTGCCAAGGACTGTGCTAAGTGTTGGAGCCATAAAGAAAGGCAGAAGACAATCCCTACTCTCACTAAGCTCACAATGTCATGGCGGGGCAACATGAAAACCATTTTGTAAAAACAAGATAAATACAAGAGGGCTGAGAGTCATTAGAAGAAAGGAGCTAGAATTAAGAGGAATCAGAAAGGCTTCTCATAGAAAATGTTATTTCAGTTGGTACTTGAAGGAAGCTAGGGAAGTCAGGAGATGGAGATGGGGAAGGAGAGTGTTCCAGGAATGCAGAAAAATCAGTGAAAATACCCAGAGTCTAGAGATGAGTGTCTTGTATGAGGAGCAGCAAGGATAATGGTAACCAAGTGACCATGTTTGTTAACTAAATGAAAGCTGAAAGATTATATCATTTGGATAATAACTAGGAGCATGGGCAGAGCAAAGATAACATACACTGATTTTCCTCTTTGTTGTTTTCTTATTCCAATTTTGTTCAGGCTTTGAAATAAGCTTTTCATGAAATCAGTTCTCTTTTGGCCAGTTAGTGTATCGAAATAAGCCATGTTTTCAAATGTATTTCGCAATAGTAAATCCAACTGAGTGTCCATCAATTGGAGATTGGCTAAACAAACTGTGGATTATACATGCAATATTATCATACTTAGAAACAACACATGAAGAAATCAGAGAAATCTGGGAAGACTTGTATGAACTGATGCAGAATGAAGTAAGCAATGCCAAGAAAATAATATACAGAATGACTATAATAATGAAAATGAAAAAGATACTCAAATAAATACAAATATTTTTTAATTACAATGAATAGTCTTGGTACCAGTAAAAAAAAAAATGGAAATAGTCTCATGCCTTTCCTTGAAATACTAGGGGACTATGGGTGCAGAATGTTGCATATGCTATCAAAGATTATAAAGAAGATCCTATATCCAGAGCTACAAAGGCCTTAAGAGAAGATCAAAATCAATCCCTCCATTTTATAGATAAGGAAATTGAGACCTGGACCGGTTAAATGACTTTTCCACGGTCACAAAGATAGGAAGTATAAGAGGTAGGATTTGATCCTTCAAATCTATCTTTGATTGAAATAGTTTCATTATCTGTTGGGATTTTTTTTCCTCATTAGTGAAGGCTCATAAAATGGGACTAAAAATTATATATCTATAATAAGTGTGATATAAAAATAAATTAAAAATTAACTTAATAAATAAGCTGCATATAAGACCCCAAGTAAGTATAGAGCATTTCAAATTATGTTTGAGGCAACTAAAATGACAAACTTGCAATGGAGGAGGGAGGCTGCATGGGGAGGAGGGTAAAAGCTTGTGTTGGGCAAAGAAAATGCTTCTCTAGCTAACATATAGTTTAGAGTCTTAACATGTTTGGGAGACTCAGAAGAAACCAGACAGTCTATTTATACTTTCTTGGATGCCTTAGGATGGTTACTATTTTGATGGCAAGTCTCTGACTATCCTGTATAGCTCTGTCCAAATATGAAAGCAGGCTAGATAATAAAGAATTTTGACAATCTGAGACAATGAGCATACACCTTCTCCTGGAAGATAATGAAAAAGTGAGAAAGCTTGTGTGCTGACTATGAAGAATTACAGCAACAGGCTAGAAGTGATGGATTTTAGAAAAGGAAAAGACTTTCCTTCTGGCCAAGATGGAAGGGTGCAACACAATTATCCCACTTTGGGATAACTATTGTAATATCCAGCAACATAGAGAAGACTTTAAGATAAGCCCAGAAATCTCAGACAGAAAACATATTCAGTTGCATATTTAAGGAACTCATTCTTTTCTTATTTGCTGTATTTTCCCTCAAAAAAAATTGTCATCTTTCTTTTGAAAAGGTAACCTTTAAGAAAAATGGAAATCTTACTTCCCAAATTAATACATTTCATTTCCTTCTTTTGTTCTTTAGTTCTTCTCTCTCCCCTTCCTGTTTTACAGTGATGGCCACTTGTTTTCTTCATCTAAGACTCAGCTTCCCATAAGTTTATCTCATGAACTGATAGCAAAGATGTCAAATTAAAAGTCATCTTCTATACTTCCTCCTACACCTCCCTTTCCTTCTCTAAAAGTCAAATTAGGTCATGCATAAAAAGTGCTTTACAAACCTTAATAGGCATTTAAGTGGTTGGTTACTTCAGGTAATAGGGCATACTAATATTATTACTATACTCCATGATTAGCCTTAAAATTAGAATGTAATCCCTTTGCCTTTCTTTGTATCCCTAGAACTCATAACAGAGACTGACACAGAGTAAGTATTTACTAGGTGTTTGCTGACTGATAAAGATGTCAAGAGAAAGTGAGGAAGGCCCCTATCATATTGGGTAGACCTCCATTAGTAAATTTAGGGGAGGACATGGGTAAGAATCAAAAAGAATGTACAAATATATATATATATATATGGACATTCTTGGAAATACCCATGTCAGTGAGATCACAGTTCCATTTGAGTATTTTGATGGTCATTATTCCCTTTCTTCTTCTAATCCTTTCTCTTCTACAATAATTTCTATTGTTTCTTCTTTACATGTCTGTCATATCATCATCATCATCCTGCCTACTCTTTTGGGACTTATAAAAATCAAGACTTGATAAATCTTGGGTACTAGGTTATAGTAAGACCTAACAATTTCATTGTGTAATTTACTCTGATTAGCAAAGTATTGCCCAACACAATAAAAGTACTTTCATTGGCTCTGCGTCCCCAGTGCCTTGCATATGATAAGTGCTTAATAGATATGTGTTGATTTTAATTTCATTCCCTGTCCTGACTATTCATGAAAGGAAGCCAGTTCATTCTGGAGTTAGTTCATACAGGCGCTAAGAGCCAATTGTTAAGTTTTCAATGTGAACATTTATACCTCAGAAATCAGCAAATGCTATAAATCAGGGCTTAATTTATTGTTTTGCAGATTACTTAAACTTTGAGAAAGTTATAGAGAAAATGTTAATGGTCCATATTAAACTTAAAAGTGTATTGTATGTGTGTGTATATATGAATACATACATATATATGCATATATGTGTGTATATGTATATATACTTTTTTTTTTCCTTAAGGGTTATTTATGAATCATTTCCTTGCATACTCCTGCCTATAGTCCCAGATAAGCTGCTATCTCATCTGCTACAGTCCAGGTTTGATCTGCTGTCTGCCTGCCTCTAGGGAGAAGGTAGTGAATTGAATAGTTGAAGGAGGGTCCAATGATCAGCAGAAACTTCATATGTTCCATGGATAGTTCAGGAACTGCACCTGGTAGCTAAGCTCTTCCCCCTCTTTAAATAATTCTAGAGGGTCCATCAGGACCTTTCTATATTCCTTTAGTGACCTGGTTTGGTTTTGGACGTGAAGAAGCAGTATCCTATGACAAACTGTCTTTTTGTCCCCTTTTGTTTTTTCTGTCTTTGAAAAATAAAAAAAAGTACATAAGTCCCCTCTACATGAGGGCTGCCTCTCCAGTCCAAAGTAAATCTGTAAAGTACTGTTATAAATGCTTGCTGACATGGAAATAATCCATTTTCTGATCTGGAAGAGAGAAAACAGTATGCCAACAACAACTAGACTTTTTCTTTTCTTTTTTTATTAATGAATTTATTTATTTTTAGTTTTCAACATTTACTTCCACAAGATTTTAAGTTCCAAATTTTCACCCCATCTCACCCCTCCCCCCACCCCAAGATGGCATGCATTCTGAATACCCCTTCCCCTAGTCTGTCTTCCCTTCTATCTCTCCCCCCCCTTCTCTTATCCCCTTCCCCTTCTGTTTTCCTGTAGGGCAGGATAGATTTCTGTGCCCCATTTCCTGTATTTCTTGTTTCCCAGTTGCATGTGAAAACAGTTTTTTTAAACGTGTTTTTAAAACTTTGGATTCCAAATTTTCTCCCTTCCTCCCTCCCCACCCACCCTCATTGAAAAGACAACTCAATATAGGTTATACATGTGCAGTGATGCAAAACAATTCCATAATAGACATGCTGTGAAAAACTAACTCTATTTCCCTTAATCCTATCCTGCCCACCCATTTATTCTATTCTTTCTTTTGACCCTGTCCCTCCTCAGAAGTATTTGTTTCTGATTACCCCCTTTCCCAATCTGCCCTCCTATCATCCCCCTAATTGCTTGTTCCCTTCCCCCCCTATTTTCCTGTAGAGTAAGACAGATTTCCATACCCAATTGAGTGTATATGTTATTCCCTCCTTAAGTCAAATCTTATGAGAATAAGATTCACTCATTCCCTCTCACCTTCCCCCATTTCCCCTCCACTGTAAGAGCCTTTTCTTTTCTGTTTTTTTTTTTTTGTGTGAGATAATTTACCCCATTCTACCTCTTCCTTTCTCCTTCTCCTAGTATAATCCTCTCTCACCCCTTAATTTTATTCTCCAGATATGACCTTTTCATCTTCAACTTACCCTGTGCCCTCTATCTATCTATCTATCTATCTATCTATCTATCTATCTATCTATCT
>NW_020954610.1:37797875-37832612 GCF_900497805.2 Vombatus ursinus
TCTATCTATCTATCTATCTATCTATCTATCTATCTATCTATCTATCTATCTATCTATACATACATACAATTTCTTCCCTCCAACTATGCTAATACTGACAAAGGTCTCATGAGTTATAAATATCATCTTTCCATGCAGGAATGTAAACAGTTCAACTTTAATAAGTCTCTTTTGATTTCTCTTTCCTGTTTACCTCTTCATGTTCCACTTGAATCTTGTATATGAAAGTCAAATTTTCTATTCAGCTCTGGTCTTTCCATCAGTAATGCTTGAAAGTCCTCTATTTCACTGAATGACCATTTTTTCCCCTGAAGGATTATACTCAGTTTTGATGGGTAGGTGATTCTTGGTTGTAATCCTATCTCCTTTTGTTCTCCGGAATATTATATTCCATGCCCTGCAGTCCTTTAATGGAGAAGCTGCTAAATCTTGTGTTATCCTGATTGTGTTTCCACAATACTTGAATTGTTTCTTTCTGGCTGCTTGTAATATTTTCTCCTTGACCTGGGAACTCTGGAATTTGGCTACAATATTCCTAGGAGTTTTCCTTTGGGAATCTCTTTCAGGAGGAGATCGGTGAATTCTTTCCATTTTTATTTTGCCCTCTGGTTCTAAAAAATCAGGGCAGTTTTCCTTGATAATTTCTTGAAAGATGATGTCTAGGCTTTTTTTTTTTTTATCATGGCTTTCAGACAATCCAATACTTTTTAAATTCGGTCTCCTGGATCTATTTTCCAGGTCAGTTGTTTTTCCAATGAGATATTTCACATTGTTTTCTAATTTTTCATTCTTTTGGATTTGTTTTACAGTGTCTTGATTTCTCCTAAAGTCACTAGCTTCCAATTGCTCTATTCTAATTTTTAAGGAAGTATTTTCTTCAGTAAGCTTTTGGACTTCCTTTTCCATTTGGCCAGTTTTGCTATTTAGGGCATTCTTCTCCTCATTGGCTTTTTGGACCTCTTTTGCCATTTGGGTTAGGCTATTTTTTAAGGTGTTATTTTCTTCAGGATTTTTTTGGGTCTCCTTTAGCAAGCTGTTGACTTGTTTTTAATGATTTTCTTGCATCACTCTCAGTTTTTCCTCTACTTCTCTTACTTGCTTCTCAAAATGCCTTTTGAGTTCTTCCATGGCCTGGGACTGATTCATATTTTTCTTGGAGGCTTTGGATGTAGGAGCTTTAGCTTTGTTTTCTTCTTCTGGTTGTATGTTTTGATCTTCTTTGTCACCAAAGTAAGATAATATAGTCTTACTCTTTTTGCGCTGCTTACTCATGATCCCGGCCAATTACTTGAGTTTTAAACTCTTTGTTAAGGTAAAAGTCTGTTTCCAATGTGGAGAATGTACTGTCCCAAGCTTCAGGGGTTTGTACAGCTGTTTTCAGAGATACTTCTAGGGACCTGAAAAATGTCAGTTCTTCCAAGGTGCTACGATAAAGGGCGAGGTGTTTCCTCTTCACCACCACAACAAGCTCCACCATGCCAGCACTCCTTCTCACCCCAGGACCGCCCCTCAGAACACCCAGATCCAAGTGTGGGCAAAGCAAGAGAATCCTGTCTCAGTACTGGCAAAGAGATCCCTGCAATCCCCCTCTGATCAGCCACTCGATTCCCCCTCAGTCTGTGGGTTGGAAGCTCAGGAGGCAGCCACAGCCCGTGCTTAGGACTTGTGGCTGAAACCTAGCTTCTAACTCTCACCACAGTCACAGACTTTTCCCACTGACCTTCCAAGTTGTCTTGGGTGTTCGTGGGTTGAGAAACCTGGAAACTGCCACATCTGCTCTCAATTCAGTCCACCAAGGCCTGCTCCAGAGTTGCTGTGGCCTGCCCACACATGCTGAACTGCGCTCCTCTCCCTGTCTGGCATGATATGCCCTTCTGATCAACCATCCAGGTTGTCTTGGACTGGAAATTTGTTTCACTCTGTCTTTTTGTGGGTTGTGCTGCTTTTGAGTATGTTTAGAGCCATTTTTTACAAGTATTTAGAGGGGTTTGGGGGGGAGCTCAAGCAAGTCACTGTTTTCACTCTGCCATCTTGATAACTAGACTTTTGAAATTGCTACTGTATATTGTGGTTTAACATATATTGATTTTTTAAATTATTGAAGTGAATTTAATTTTACTTTGAAAAGTTTGTAGCTCCTCTAAGATTCTTTTGGGACAATCTTTTGTGTCATCAGACTTAGGCTGGGAATAGCAGTTCTTTGAGACATCTCTCCATTACTTTGTATTCTTCAAGGCACATGGCCAAAAGGAGGAATGATTTTAGCTTTTCTCCACCAGTGCATGGGCCTGTGACTGAAAACAGAATGTGAATTGGAGATGACTGAGAAGCTGCCTGGTACATATGGAGGTGTAGCTCCCAAAGATTATTACTTTGTCTTGCTTTCCATCCAGACGAGACCCTGGTGAAGGGGAGCGTAGACAATATAGGTAGAAAAGATTGTTTTCTTCCTTTTTTGGAATGTAGATGCCCAGTATTCCCATAATTAAGTTATTTATTTCAATAAATTCACTTTATGTTCAGATCTTGCATCTAGATAGGCTGGGTGTAGCAAAAGAGACAGCTTGGTGGTAATTGTTGTCCTTTATACTTGAAGATGACCAAAATTACATCACTATGTCAGGATCAAGGTACAGTGTGTCCTACCTTGACTAATCAGACCAATACGAGCTCACAAGACTCTACCACAGGTCAGGCACAAATAGTCCATATGAACATTTGGAGTGGAGATGTCTCTAAATTTGCACATCTCATGTCACTTTTGAGCTACTGCAATCCTGCTTGGTGAATGGAGCACAGTGCCTTCTTTTGATGCTGGCTCACCATGCTGGCTGGTTCTGTACCAGTTCTCACGGTTCTTTAGAGAGGCTTTAAGTGTCATTGGATTACTTCTTTTTACCTCCGTGTGAGTGCTTACCTTGTGTGAGTTCTCTGTAAAATAGTCTTTTAGGTAAACATATGTTTGGCATCCTAATAATGTTCCCACCCCATCAGAGTTGTGCTCTCTGCTGTAGAGTTTGAATGCTTTGCAGTTCAACTCCAGAAAGGACCTCAGTGTACAGTACAACAACATGGCGTAGTGGATGGATGGCTGTTCTGGTAGTCAGGAATATCTGACTTCAAGTCTCAGCTCTTACAAAGAAGGACTACATGTGCATGAGCAAATCACTTACCTTCTCAGCACCACAGGGAAATTTCTACAACAATAAATTCAGACTTGTATAGGAGATGAAAATATTTTTCTTCTCTTTAATTGACAAGAATCTATATAACCTTATCCTTTAGCTAGCTGATGCTGACTGTAGGGACCGATAGAAATGGAATTCTCTTAGTTACTTCTTTTCAAAAGTTGTCTTTGGCATCAAGAGCCTATGCAAATATTATTAAGCATTTTCTTCAAAAACATTGCTCTAGGATGACATTTTTTTTAAGCTTGGGAAATTTGTCAGAATTTTATTTGTATAGTCCACCCATGATACTTACATTAAAATTAAGCAGTATCAAAATACATAAAGGCAGGATCATGGGATCATATATTTAAAGCTGAACGGGAAACATGGAGACCATCAAATCCAGCTCCCTCCCTAATTTTGCAGATGAGGAAACTGAGACCCAAAGAGATTAAATGATTTATGCAGAGTCATGTAGGATCTGAACTCAGGTCTTCTCATTCAAGGTCCTCTGCCCTATCCAGTAAGAAATGGACCAGTCATAAGGATATAAATGACAAATGAACAGTTGGAGTGTTGTAAGGGAGTCCATGAAATATGAAAGAAACAAAAAACAGAGGGAGCCCCCCCCACTCAGTGCCTTGGTTGGACATTCTATGGAGGTTTTATTGAAAAATGTGAATAAGGATCATTTAGGATAAAAGGTCACGTTGGATCTGTGATCTAAACCAATAGAAGATATATCTATAGTCAGAACATAGATCTGCGAAGGTATTAATTATTCAAGTGAGTAATATATTAATATAAGACATGAACTTTTTTACTGTTATAAAATATTCCCTTATCTAATAAGAACAAAAATATCTATAATCTCTAGATAATTGTTGTTCAGTCATTTCAGTCGTATCTTCATGACCCCATTTGAGATTTTCTTGGCAAAGATACTGGAGCAATTTGCCGTTTCCTTCTCCAGCTCATTTTATAGATGAAGAAACTGAGGCAACCAGGGTTAAGTGACTTGCCCAGAGTCACACAACTAGTAAATGTCTAAGGCCAGATTTGAACTCAGGAAAATGAGTTTTCCTGACTCCAGGCCTGGTGTTCTATCTACTGCATCACCTAGCTGCCCTAATAGAGGTAATCTATAATAACATCTAAAAACTTCCCATAATAGGTTTAGAGCTGGAAGGGCCCTAAGAAGTTTTCTAGCTTAAACCCTTCATTTAACAGATGAATTAACTGAGGTCCAGAGGCTACATTGATGGTAAAATAATAGTTCTGGGGTTTATTATTACCTCCTGTGACTCCACAATCAGTTTTTTTTCCATTGTATCACCTCCCTCCCTCAGCTGTCCAATTTTGCTTCACTGACTTTTTCAGGCTTTGTTTTTTCAACTTTAGATTTACTGTCACTACACCTAAATCTAGAATTTTTGTTTGAAAGCCATGCATTCTGGAAATGGTGTTATTTTTATAGATCTACCTAATAATTGCATAGACCTCCTTTTTATCACAAGTATCACAAGTATTTACAAAAATACTAGGTTAATCACTAGGACAATCCCATTTTTCATGTGGCCACTTAATCAGCACAGTCCATGTGCTATTCCCACCCCCCCCAATCACCCATTTGATCCTTCTGTATCCTAAAAACCTAGTCTCTATGAATGCCTGAAAAGCTGAGTGACCTTGACTGTCATTTGGAGCCTCTTAATTGACATTGCCAAAGGTGACAATTAGTATTAATTGTTGTGGTGGTTTCTCTGATGTAAAAACTCATTCAGTGAAAATTATACCAAGTAATTTTGTACTGGGCTCTGAATGGTTGTCAGAAGGTAATAATATCTTGTCATTCTCATTATTTTATATTCAAAGGGTACCAGAAGCTTTAGGTGCCAACGACAGATCACAGAGATAGACACGCTGATCATGCAAAGTCTGCAATCTTAATTTAACAAATAAGATTGAAAACCTGGGGAGAGAATAGATTATGCATTTTAGAGAAGGATAAGTTGTAGCATTGAGTCTGTGGTGATCAGAATGATAGATAATATGTATGTATGTATACATATATATATATAATGTGTGTGTGTTTGTATGTGTGTATATATATATATATATATATTTATCCCTTCATATGTGTGTATATATATGAGATAGATATAATTACTTTCATGACTAAGCAATATACAACTATGAGCAAGAAGTCTTTAGATTGTGTTCCTAGCTTTACCATCGATTGCGTGATCTTGAGCAAGTAATCAGTCCATCATAGTATCTCCATCTATTAAGAGAAGGTAGTAATACCAATGCTGCTTATTTTTTTAAGACTTGGTGTAAGGATCAAAAAAGATTATGTAGGTAAAAGTGTTTTTTTAAGTATAAATTAGTCTGAAAATTAATGTACTATTTAGGCATATGGGACACCAAAGAGGCAACATGAAGAAAGATTATAGAGTGTGGGGTTTGGAGTCAGTAAGACCTCATTCCAAATCCCATCTCTGATGCTTACTAGCTGTGTAATCCTGGGCAAGCCACCTAACGGATTTATGCCTCAAGGATTTCCTGTGTTTGTGTACTATATGACAAGCAGTAACTATTTACATTTCATATTTGCCTATGAGACAACAAGGAGGAATACCTAAAGAGCATAATACTGATAGGGCACAGAAACTGGACTAATGATTTCATTGATTGACTGAACTCCCAGGTGAGGAGATTCCCTTTGCCAATGTGAGTCAGTGTGGAAGCTCCTTCTCAGTAATTTCTAGTCTTATTTACCTATAGTACTAAGGTAGTTAAAAATGAATTTTCCAGGCTTAGACAGCCAGTATACAGAAGAATTGCTCAAACCTATCTTCCTGGCTCTGAGGCTAACTTTCTATATATGATACTCTAGTGCTACTGTAAAGTGAATAAAAGGAAAATTTATAAAGTCTGTAATATGAGAAGGAAAAAGAAAGAAACAGTAAGTGTCCTTGGATAAAGTAAACAAATGGAAATAAATATAGCAGGAAAAATTCAGGCACAATCATAATAGGGGGATGTGAACATGAAACTCAGCAGAGGATGCTTTGTGCCTACATTTAAACAGAATTTGGTACATGTTTTATGTGTCATCATTAATACTCTAGAAAGCTATCCCAAGTCTGTTAATATTTCATCAGGATATACTAAGACATATTTACCTGATTCTGAGCTTTTCTATGTGCCTGTGATGGAAGTGTCTTGAACTCCTTAGTGACACAAAATAATTTTCTGTGTCATAATATATATACATAATATCTGTGTCAAATATATATACATAATATCTGTGTCAAAATAAAGAATCCTGTTCTTTATCTTACTATAAGAGTCCAGAGAGGCTTACCTGGAAAAGAGGTCATACCCACCAATAAACTGCCTCAGTGCCTAGGGCCGTCAAGCTGTGAGCACATTATGAACCATCACAATAATTGTTTCTTTTTGAAAAAATGTCCATGAAAGGCAATCCTTCGAGCAACAGTGTCAGTTTGCCAGCCCTCCTTTCTTTGCCTCGTATTGACACTGAGATGGACAACCCTAAAAAAAAAATGGCTAGGACTTTGACAGTGGCATTACAATTATATGGGATATTCTTGGTCCAAATAACCCAGGATGGGAAGGAGAAACAGAAAATCTCCTGAAGTAACTATGCACCTGGGATATGGGACTAGTTTTGTCATTCCAGTCCATGGTTGAGTTGTTGCTCCACATTAGGATATTGTATTACTTGACTCTTTTCTGCCCTGTATTGCCAATCTAGAAAACAGGTTTAATAATATATAACTTGTCTTCAGAGGGCCAGGACCTAATAGAAGTATCATGGTAGAAACAAAGGATGCTGGATACTGTCCCAGAGGACATGGGCTTCCAATCTTGATTCTGCTGCTTACTTCCTGTGTGACCTTGGGCAAATCATTTAACCCCCATGGAGCCTCAGTTTCTTCATTCATAAAAAGTGGGGGTTGAATTAGATGGCTCTGATGTCCCTTCCTGCTGTACATCTATATCCATGTGATATTCGCAAAAAAGAGCGCACAAATAATCATTCAACCACCTTTTCTTTTTTTTCTTTCTTCTTTTTTTGAGACAATTTGGGTTAAGTGACTTGCCCAGGTCACACAGCTAGTAAGTATCAAGTGTCTGAGGTCACATTTGAACTCATGTCCTCCTAACTCCAAGGCCAGAGCTCTATCCACTATGCCACCTAGCTGACCCATCAACCACTTTTTCTTAAGTGAGTACTGTGAGCAGAGCATTGTGTTAGGCAATGATATGGAGAATACACAATTAAGACCTCCTTATGGAACTAGTAAAAGGAGTTGAGAAAAATACATGAAGGTGATTATGTTAGTTGATGTTGCAGAGTAAGTATATTGGAGAACTAAAAAATTTATTGGTTGTTATTGAGTTGTGTCTCAGACCACATTTAGAGTTTTCTTGGCAAAGATATTGGAGTAATTTGCCATTTCACAGATGAGGAAACTGAGGCAAACAGGGTTAAGTGACTTGCCCAGGGTCACGAAGCTCCTAAGTGACAGAGGCCAGATTTGAACTGACAAAGATGAGTCATCCTGACTTCTGGCCCAGGACTCTATCCACTTGTGCCATCTAGCTGTCCAAACTGGAAAATAAAATGCTGCAAAAAGTTTGTGAGGGAAGATTGCTATTAACCAGGAGGAGATAAGAGGAAAGGTAAAGGAAGGTTTTATGGGGGACATAGGATTGGAGCTATATTTTAAAAGATGATTAGAATTAAACAGGTAAAAAGAAAAGGGAAGGGAAGAATTCCACTCATGGGCAAACTATGTGAACAAAAGATTATGGGCAGGAGAGGCCATGTTTGGGAGACAAAGCATAGTCCAGTGTGCTTGAACACAAAGTCAATAATGCTGAAAAGGCAGGTTTCTACCATATTGTGGAGTGCCTTGAATGCTAGGGTGAAAGGTGTGAACTTCTCAGAAGACAATAAGATGTCACTCAATTTTTTTTTGAGTGAAGCCATAATATCTGTGCATAGGAAAGATTATTATGGCATTGATATGAATGATAAATTGAATGTTAGAAGGCTGCTATTGCAAATTACAAAGAATAACTAGCCTCAAAGAAGAGGTATGAGAAGACACTATTTGCCTTCCCAGCTCCTTTGCAGTGTTGGGGAGTGCAGGAGTATGGGACATTATATGCAATGTCAGATTTTTCAATGTCTTGATGAAAATGAGCTGAGAGAGCTCCTGACAAAAGAATTAGCTTAATCTTAAACAAAACCTTAACTCCAATTTCTATATTCATCTCTCAGCATAGAATCTGCATTTTCCATAAGCTTTTGCTTGTATATCATTTATGTTAATGAACAAACATCTTTTATTTGAATGATAATGGATTGCTTTTTGCTCTTCTACATTCTAAAAATGACCTTAGTCACTTCCTGTTTTCCTGAATTACAGTACTTATGCTGAACCAACAAAATTTGCTATGACATAAACATCTTGTTCAAAACATGAAGAGGATAGAGTGGATAGAGTGCTGGGTCTGGAGTGAGGGAGATCTGAGTTTAAATATAGCCTTAGACATTTACTAGCTTTGTGACCCTGAGCAGGCCATTTAACCTCTGTTTGCCTCAATCTCCTTATCTATATAATGGGGAATGGTAGCACTTACCTCTCACAGTTGTTGTGAGAATCCAATGACATAATAATTGTAAAGTGCTTAGCACAGTCCCTGGCACATAGTAGGTGTTATATAAATGTTAGCTATAATTATTATTTTTACTATTGTTGTTGTTCTTTTAAATTAAAACCTAGGGATTCTGATTCCCCAGTAATCAGCTCTTTGGGTGAGAATATTCTCTTAAGGAAATTCTGAAAACTTCAAAGAATGAATAATTGAAAAACTGATAAAGCCATTTGAGTGGGTGTGCTATAGGGAATATGTTCTAGATGCTCTTTAGGGAGGTTAGATGAGATGGGAGAAGTATAAGAGGCCTTTTTAATAAACTCATTTCAGTGATTGCATAGTCACGGTACATTCCTTTCCTGTTCATTTGGGTTAGTTTCATTAGCCTCAGAGCTTATTTGTCTGCCTATTAACTTGAAGCCCAACTAGCTTCTCTTATCGTAAGCTCTTAGGTTTTCCTCTGAAAGGTTAAATTGTTGAAGGTTATTTAATGATTTCTACATAATTCATTTAATACTAAGTATTACATGCTCTGTCACCTTTCTTATCCTTCTATTAATTGTCAGGTACACACTCACTGAGCTTCTTCAGCGTTATAAAGATATAGTGACCAAGACTTTATGTTATGGCACTCTTTGGTGAGGAAAAGGAAAGGAAAGAGAGATACTTTCTGCCTTTGGTGGTCCTCTGGTCTTTTATCCCCAAGTCCAGTAGTATTGCCACATTCCATTAGCATCTACCTCTGTAGCATGATTCCCTACTCCCTCATAACCCCATACCATTCCCTTCACCTGCCTGCCTCCTGGGTCTTTTCATATTATAACCCCAGGGATAGTCATCCCTTATTGCCACACACCTCCCTGTTACCTTTCCACCTCATAACATAAGGTTGTGGGTTAGACTCTCTGAGGAATAGATTTTTCCTCCCCTAGTGCAGTGATATGTGGGTGATAGATAGCCACCTCTTATTACCTCCCACCACTCAACTGAATTTGCCTTAGGAATGAGAATTACTAGTCAAGGTTCCAAT
Organism: Vombatus ursinus; assembly: GCF_900497805.2. Taxonomy (NCBI): domain Eukaryota; kingdom Metazoa; phylum Chordata; class Mammalia; order Diprotodontia; family Vombatidae; genus Vombatus; species Vombatus ursinus. The sequence continues at coordinate 37,807,773 of NW_020954610.1, forward strand.
CTCTATGCATGCATGAAAGAATGAGGGAATGCATGGATGAATGAGATATTTCTAAGTAATTACAACATACTGTAGGTACATATCCAAAGGAGAAGAAGTCCCTTTCTTCAAGAAACTTACATTCTAATGGAAGAAACAATGCATAAAGAGGAAGAATAGCTAGGGAAAAGTAGCTATAGGAAATCCCAGGAATGGGTTGAGGTTAGTGGTTTGTGAGCAGTCACACTTTAGGAAGTTAGCCAAAGTGAAACATGGTTAAGGCTTGTGGGGCTACCCAAACATAGTGGGCTCTGACCAATCTTTACAGCATGGCCCTAGGATGAGAGTTCAGTAGGAACAATAGCAGCAGAAGTGGGGTGAGGTGGTAAGAAGATGTCTAAAGTGAAATGTGATCTGAGGTCTAGGGTCAACTAGATAGAGTTTTAGGGAGATTTGGTGACTGCATTATTACAGATCCCAACAGAAATATATTGCAGCTACTTGCAAAATGGCAGGCTGGGATTATTACAAGTTTATGAAAAACAAATAGTAATTTCTTTGATTTGAATGGATTTTGATTCTTTGGGCTACAAATGATGTCCTGCTCCTAGTTGTAATAACACAGTAGCATTTAACAACAACAATAATAATAATACAACTACATCCCTTTCCGTTGAAATACTTCCTGACTTGCTTAAATAAGACAACTTTAGGAATACTTACTGGTAATTGCAATACTATGAAGTCTGCACCATCTCAATTTAGGGGAACATCATTGGAAATCTTTCCAAATAAGATCTTTAAAAAAAACTTTGCAGTACTAGACAGTGAGATATTCCATCAGTCATTCTGAGGTGAATTACATCAAGAAAACTCCCAAACAGCACTTCTGTATAAGCAGCTTTACCTTCTGAAAGCTTCTCCCAGGACTTAAAAATGTTAAACATTCTGCAGCTGTTATGTAGGCATGTCCTAGAGAGATCTATCATGACTAGGCAGTGAAGCCAAGGTCCGGAAGGGAAGATGTGATTTCTAGCACAGTAAATTTGCCTCCAGGGACCTCAAAAATAATTCTTTATATTTTTTTAATCACACTTAACATCTCATTGGAGAAGGCTTGGACCCAACATGTAAACCTTATTTTACCACCTGCAAAAATCCTATAAAAACGAACTCTGGTATAAAGAATTATATTCTCTGGGATGTTGTTTAAAAAAAATTTTGAACAAAGAAAAAATAATTTTTTTCCTATGTGTTACTTTTCCATTTTATTTAAGGCACCCAAGTATGAGATAAGTCCACTTAATACTACCAAACAGCATGGTATAATTTTGACATGACTAAAAGTCTATTGTAACATGTGAAAAATAATGCATAGTTATAGGCAAAGAAGTTGGATTAGATAGTTTCTTCCAACCCTAAGGTTCAATAAGCTAATAAATAACTGGACTATTCATAATTCTAAGAAGAAAATAATGGAAAATAGTAGAAGAGAGTTATATCTATACTTAGAGGATGCAAGGATTCATACTAGCAATGGCAGGAATTATGGTACCATTGATCTAGAAATAGAAGGAACCTGGAAAGTCATCTAATCTAACCCCTTCATTTTTCATGTGAGGAAGCTGAGGCCCAGGGAAGTTAAAATATCTGCCCAAGGACCTGGAGCCAGGATGTATTAGAGATGAAATTTGGAGCCAAGACCTCTGACTACAGAGACAGTGCTCTTTCTATCATAGCAAGGAATATATTTTTAAAAAATTTTAATTTATGAAAAAGCAAGCATTTCCATAACAAAGAAAAAATGATGATTATATATGGAACTGTAAATCTATTAATATATGTGTAAAATCATTCTCTATATATGTATGTATGTGTGTGTGTGTATATATATATACACACACACATACATATAACACATATATATATATAATATATTAGTTCTTTCTCTGGATGCAGATAGAGTCTTCCTTCATAGGTCCTTTGTAGTTAATTTGGGTATCTTAAAAATGATTTAGTCAAACTCTTATTCCACAGATGGGTGTAAACTAAGGCAAAGGTAAAGTGACTTGTCTGGGTCACAAAATTAAGAAATGAAAGAAATTATGTCAGGAATTGTATCATCTGACTCTAGATCCTCGATCCTTTTCCCCACACCTTACTATCTGTGCAAGGAACAGTGTCAGGAATGAGTACAACCAAACCTGGAGATTATGCTAGTCTACCTTCTGTAAGCAGTGATATAAAGGAAAATGCTTTTATGAGCAAGCCAGCTATCTTCACTGGTCTGCATTGTACACAAAATGCGGCACCTTGGAGTAGCTGACAACACTCTGGATTTGAATTCAGATCATTTAAATCTTGACTCTGCTACTTAATATCTGTGATCTTGGGCAATACTTCTTTCTGGGCATCAATTTCTTTACCTGTGTAATGGAGAGACTGGCCAATAAAAAGGTCCGTGTCCTTAATACAAGCTCTGTATTGTGTACCAGGAAGGATAATTTCATGCATGTTTTAATCCCTGGAGCTTCACTGGGCAACTCTCCTCCTTCCCTTCCCTGAATCAACCTCACATCTCTAAAGTAAGCAAGTGTCTTTAAGGTTTCTTCCAACGCTAAATCTTATGTTTACCATACTCTTTCCTTTGCCTACTTTTTTGATTTTCTCCCTGAAATGCCATTATCTGATTAAGTAAGATGGTAACCCCACAAGGTTAAGGAGAACCAAATCTGTGTGAGAATCAGACTACTTCTCCAACATCCAGCATCCTGTTGTTTCTCATAGAACATCACAGCTGGAAGGGATTTTGGAGACAATCTAGTTCCAGTTCATCTCTACCATTTTATAGATAAGAAGGCAGAAGCCTAGAAAGAAATGACTTCTGTTTCTTCCAAGGTGGTAGTGAAGAAGGGCAGTGTGATTGCTTCACTTGCACACATTGTAGCTAAGCTACAGGCTGCTGTTAATAGTAGAGATTCTGATGGCTCCTTCTAAATTCCTAATGAGGTTGATGTTTACTTAATAGACTTTCAACTGTGCAAGCTTGATTTATGAAAGCAGTTTCTTTGATACTTAAGAAGATCATTGATCTTAAACCCACAGATGAGCATGTTGGCCCCAATCTTAATTCTTTACAGATATATTTGAGGACTCGGAGAACATATTACCCTAAAAAGCCTCGTTTTGGTCATTAAACATTGTTCACTTTTTAGCATTAGGGTTTTACTTGAGAGAGATGGAAATCAAAGAGAAGTGGCAGGATTCAGTTTGAAAACCTCAAGAAGTCCATGGATGCCTTGGGATGTGTCCTCTGTCCCTATAAACCTTTCCTCCTCTCCCCACTTCAAAAGCAATGTCTTCCAGCAGGAATTGGCAAGAATTTGACTGAGGGGATTATTCTAGTCCAAGAGGCAGAAAGAAGTGTATTTGATATGGATAAAAAGAAGAAATGGTACAAGATGGGGTGTCCCATATGTGTCTAATTAATAATTTTTTTAAAAAGTTCTAAGACTTTTGTGACATCCTATTGAATTGGATTTGGAATCAGAAAACCTGGATTCAAATCTTCAACTTGCCACTTACTACTTTTGTGACCTTGGACAAGTCACTTAATTTTTCTGACCCTCTGTTTTCTCATATATAAAAGAAGAGGATTGGCCTAGATGTCCTTCTAAAAGTCCCTTCCAGTTCTAAATCTCTAATCCTAAGCAGATACGGCTGGCATGTCTGAATGGAGGATGCCTTTATATTGAACCTGGAGAAGAGTATCAATAAGATTCAAAATACAAATTCAGTGCCACAAATATGTATATTTTATGCACCTACTATGTGCACAGCATTGCACTAGATGCTAAGGATACAATGATTTTTTTTTAATGGACTTTGTCCTCAAGGAGTAGAATGTACTCCTTGAGTACATTCTACTTTGGGGAAAAGGTGAGAGTAAGAGAAGAAAAGACAGGAGTTGGCTACCTGGATGTCATCTCTTGTTCCAATAAAGACAACACATCTAAGAATGTATTTAGTACACTTTTACCCTTTTATAAAATTAAGAAAAACCATAGTCTATTTATGTTAACTGTTTTCCAAGTTACTTGTTTTAAACTGAAACGAATGTGACAGATTATTGGACTTGAAGGCAGGATGATCTGAGTTCATTCCTACCTCCAATGTGTATTAATTGTATAATCTTGGACAAGTAAGTTAATCTCTCTGAACCTCAGTTTCCTCTTCTGTAAAATGGAGGTCATAATGCTTTCTATTACAGTGTGGTTGTGAGGCTCAAATGAGATGATACATGAAATTTTATTATTATGTGTAAATTAAAAATAAAAATCTTAAAAACCATTAATTTAAGTCAATATTTATTGAGCATGCACTTTTGCAAGGCAGTATGGGGTTTTAAAAGGTGAATATGACAGTCCTTTTCCATAAGAAGCTTACAGCCTAGTACTTATGATGAATCTTTTCTTCTACATTTCCAAAAGGCAAGGCCTGATAAAGCCAAAGTTCTAGGTTGTCATTTTCACAAGAGCACCTAGTATTTTCAGCATAATCTTACCCAAAACTATAGGAATACATGATAATTCTTACCATTCATGGGTATTTGTGTCCTAATGTTAATATAACTCATTAAAAACAAGTCCATACTATCAGACTGAGCCACTTAATTCAAGTAGTCATGGAGACCAACTTGAGAGTTCATTGATCTCATCAGTTACCACTCTAGGATCTCTAGCTTTTGTTTAGTTTCTTCTCATTTTTCAGGGACTTGAGGGTTAGGTAGGGAAAATGGTCAACTGTCACAGAGAAGTAGACAACAGACCACAGAGGCTTCTATTCACCCCATTCCCAAAAAGTTCTCTGACCATATGTATTCATTTCCCTCTTTACACATTTCCACATCTTTTAAGCCACTTCTGTAGATATTACTTTAGTTTTTAACCTGACTTGGGACCCAGCATCCAAAGGAATATATTACTTTGCTCCTTTCCTTTAATGACTCTTTTCTTGAAACTTGAAAGATTTTTTTTTAATTCCTAAATTTTGGAGCTGGCTCATGTGTCCAAAACAGATTCGTCTAGCTCTACTCAAACGTTTTCTGTACCATCATTACCTAGCCTCTCTAGAGTTTGAGGATAATTATTTCACATAACCCCAAACATGTTGTAACATCCAGAAATTGTATTTTTAAATCACTCTGAATGATGGCAATTTCCTATATCAACATCTTTTGAACCTTGTAACAATAGAATACAAGTTCTTTGAAGGAAGGAACTTTTTCATTGTTGTCTATCTTCACAGGCCCAATCACATCATAGTTACATGATTGATGGATAGATGGGTTGATTGATATGAAGACTCAGGATAATTTTCACATTTCAGTTTGAAAAAGCAATGAAAGAATGAAAAGAAGATATCCAAAAGAAAAGATAGATGACCATTTATTGAGCGTGTTTTTGAGGGAATTCATCTCTTAAACAGGACATTGGAGTAGATAGTCTTATAAGGCCTCTAGTAACTCTAAGATTCTATAATTCTATGAAAAATTTTCTTAGTGAAAGAATCCCTTCTCTCTCATAGGGGTTTGTCAATTTGATAATTATAACATTAAAAAAATAAAGGTACACAGTGAACTCTCTCTTTTGGTTTCTAAGGCAGGATATGTGCTTCTGTGTGGAATAACAACAGGTTATTCAGCAGTGATTCAGTGATAAAAAGTACAGCATATCTTATAAATCACAACCACACTGTAATGTGTCACCTGCTGTGATTTCTTTAAGTATAGAGGTTAGTAGGCTTCTAATTACTTAGGTTGATAAATCATTAATAGAAGACACTTCCTCGAGAGATACAGGCCTCGCACAAGCTACTAAATTTGCCTCAGAGTCCCCTGTCTGAAAAATAAAATAAACAAATAAAAAGCATGAATCCTCAATATATTTGATCAGGACATGTTCCAGATAAAATTACAGTGTAGGAAATTTATCTTAATGCCCTACCTCCTTCCTCCTTTTTGAACATTTTACTGTCTTTTTTCTGTCCTTAAGAGTCCACATACAATTGGATACTCAGTTGAAAAATGAGACAATATTATTATGGGGTTTCTATTGTCTTACTTTTTATTCATGTTATTTCTAGACAATCCCTTTGGAGTCTGGACACACACCAATCACCATACTTACAGTTGTCAGTTAATTATACTATGTATACACTGTTTGTTAGTTAATTTGTTTATTTTTCAGGTTGGGAATATGGGGAATCCAGACTTCATTTCTTTGATATGGGGATCTCCCAGCTTTGAAATTCCCCCTACTGATATAGATTGGAATCCCCCCCCCCTCCATTTATAGTCTTAACTGCCTGGATTTTGCTAAATGGCTTTGTATATAATGACATGGGAGATATGTGTCAGAAGCAGGTTATTAATCTAAGTAAAGAAGGAAGGAAGGAAGGAAAGAAGGAAGGAAGGAAGAAAGAAAGAAAGAAAGAAAGAATAGGGCCTTGTTTTAAGGTTCACACATTCCCTCACTGGCAACAACATATATCCATATAAATGAATACAAATTTACTGGAGGGCAGATGACATAATCTTTGTTGTCTTTAAATTAAAAGTTATTTTTTTCTAAAAATAAATAGGCAAATTGGTTTATAGTCAGGGATCCTTAACATTTTTTTGTATCATAAAAACACTATGGCATTCTTATGAAGCCATCTCAGAATAATATTTTTAAATACATAAAATAAGATACATAGAGTTATGAAGGATAGCAATTATATTGAAACATAGTTATCAAAATATTAGCAAAAACAAATTCATGGATCCCAGGTTAAGAAACTATGTTAAAGAACATGAATTAAATTGACATAAAAGGCTCTGAAATATAAGGCTGATATTGTAATTTTAACCACTCATAATCATGAAATAATTATATAGTGCTGAGTTATGTAGGTCATGCATTATATTACCTCATCCATTAAAAAGTAACAACATTCTTCTGGGAAAGGCATAAGGAAGTTGGGGCTAAATAGTAAATGTAGTCAAATTTTAATTAATGTCAAAAGATTACATTTTCCACACTTTTCTTGTTTCTGGGGCTTCCAGGAGGAGGGACAGGGCATATATTAAGACAGAGAGAGATAGAACAACCTGGAATGGTTTTGGCCACAAAGAAAATCCTTCTTTGTGGAAAGAGAAGAATATGAAGAGTAGTAGGGCAGGGGAATGAAAAGGAAAGAAAGTGAGAGATGTGCTCTAAAGTAGATTTATTTGCTAAAAAGTTAATGAGGGCTCAGATTCTTAAAATCTAACCAAAGGTTCAGATTCTTTAAGAACCTAGCCAATAGCTCAGTAATGTTCAGATTCCTTAAGAATCTGCCCAGTATGGCAGATGTTCTAATAAACTTTGTCTTTGGCTGAAAGAAGGCTTGGGTTGAATTCTTTCAAGTAGGACCTGCAGGTTGTGATTTTGGGGTCCCAGTGCCCCTAAACATTTAAACCTCAACATTTTGGTAGCCTGTACGGAGAAGCTGCCTAACCCCAAGTTCTTTTCCAGTCAAGACTGGAAGGTATATAAGACTCCCCCCTTCTTTCCTGCTCTGCAGTTGGGGTTGCTCTCCAAGCACCTAGGAAGGCTTGGAGGTGTTTTGTAGGCAGACAGTTATGAGGCTATCTCACACTCAGCCTGGTGCTCTCAGGCTCTTGGTCCACTGAGTAGGTTCGAGGCCATGGACCTGGGTACACCTTCCGGAGCATAGAGGACAAGGACGAATGCCCTATCTGGAAGCATAAGCTCAATTTTGTCAATTCTCTTCATGCTAGGGAATTGGGAATGCAGGTGCTTATTTACTCCTTTCCCTCTAGATCCCCGAATCCTCATTCATGGAGGTTACAGGGACAAGTTAGAAAACGTAAAAACATTTTAGCAGATTCTGGAGGTTTTGTGAACAATCATTAATGAGTTTTGAAACACCTCCTTAAAACCCTGGTAACTCCCTTCGCCCACTAGCTTCCCTTGAATCAAGAGGGTATCTGTTAATCTTTCTCATAGGAGCAGAGAGTTTCAACCCCACCCTCACCTTTGAATTCACCCTCCCCCACCTGGTGAAAGGAAGGAGGGGGGAGGAGCAGCAGCTACAGTGTGCCCCCCGCCCCCATGGCCTTGGGCCCTGAGGCAACCTTTGCCTGGAAGCATTACCCAGGCTCAGCACATCCTGCTCAAGGTAAAGAAGCTAGCCTCCAAACTTGGACTACAATCCATTCACCTACAGTTGGTAGCAAACAGTAGGTACCAGCCAACGTCCCCCTATCATCCCCTGGATGCAGCCCGTGCTTGGTTCCAGTCTACCTCTTTGTGACCCCCTCGAGGCAGGGACAGCTCTACATCCCTTGCCAGCAGGAAGCAGTTTCAGAAGCCAAGACCTTCACCCGTACTCCAAAAGAACGTGGGTCCCATTTGTTTGAGGTGGGGAATGATCTGAACACCTAAAAGAAAAAGACCATGTCTTTGGGATCTGGACACCAAAAAGGAAAAACCTTGGACTTTTCCACCTGGCATTCACCTGAGGCTATAATCCTAACAACTGGCCTTCCATTGTGGCTAAGTCCAATCTCCCAATTCTGTTCTGTTACCTCCCAATTGCTCTTGACCACTTCCCACCCTTAATTCTGTCTAGACTCCATTCCCCCTTGGCCATGTGGTTCTGTTCATCCAGCTTGCTGGCCACTCCCATCCAGATCCTCCTTAGACCCCTCCTCCAGTCACCCCAAACTACTTGGCCACTCCTAGATCCCTCCCACAGTCTTTCTGTATATAAGGTCCATCTTGTCTCTATTAAGGTGCTCAGATTCTTAAAATCTAGCCACTGCTAGATCTTAAATCTAACCAATAGCTCAGTAATGTTCAGATTCCTTAAGAATATGTCCAATATGGCAGATGTTCTAATAAATCTTGTCTTTGGCTGAAAAAAAAATTGGTGAGTAAAATTAAAACCGCCAAAAACTAGCACCCTTGATCTCACCCCTCTTGCCTCTTCCAAAACTTTGCTCCATCAATCAATTATATCTACTATGTCATAGTTCTATAGAATGTACTCACACTGGTTCCTTTCCATTTGCATACTGACTTGTTTCAGTAAACCCACTGAGTGTCTTCCTCTCCAACTAATATCCCATTTCTCTCATTCTCTTCACTGCTAAAATTCTTTAAAACATTTTCTCCATTAATGTTTTCATGTTCTTGCTAACTTTTCTCTATTCAATCCCTTTCAGTTAAGCATCTGTACTCATCACTGTATAGAAACTTCTCTAAGATCACCCATGACCTTCCAAAAGCCAAATCTAATGGCCTTTTTCTTTTGTCCAGATTTTTTGCCCTTAACTTCTCCTAAATTTTGACACTTTCTACCACCCTCTCCCATTAGACATTCTTTTTGCTCTTGTTTTCAGGAATCTCACACTCTCTTTGCTTTTTTCTCTAGCTGTTCCTTTAAAAAAAAATTTCATTGCCTACTTCTCATCCACTTCCCAATATATTAATATGTGTGTTCTTCGAGGGTCTGTCCCTGGCCCTCTTCTCTCTTTATATTTTCCTCTTTGTCTCTTATCTATGTCTCTCCTGAGTTCCATATCTATATCTCCAACTGCATAGAGACCATCTCCACCTTGACATTGAACATTCTACTGTCAGCTCAAACTCAGTATATCCCCTCTCCAAAGGTTCTTAGTCTCATCTCATCTCTCTCTCTCTCTCTCTCTTTTCTTTTCTCTCTCTCATTCAGAAAACCTTCTCAACTCTGTGTCTGCAAAATCTTTCAAATCCATCCTTTCTTCTCTGTTATCCTTTTGTCCCCATGATAACATTGGCCCCACTGCCATCTTCCCAGACTATTGCCATAGCTCTCTAACTAGTCCACTTCTGCTCTCTCCTTCTTCCAATTCATCCTTTATTCCACAACCTTTATTCCATGGATCTTTCTGCACATAGACCTAGGGATCATAGATCTAGAGTTGAAAGAAGACTTGTGACTTCTCTGCTCAAAAAATCTTCATAACTCTTTCTTGCTTCCTGAAAAAAATTCATACTCTTGTATATGGTATTGATGGCTCTTCACAACCTGGTGTGCAACCTTAGCTTTTCAGATTATCTCATGGTACACCTTTCAATGCATCTAATAATCCAGACACACTGAGCAGCTCTTGAGGGTTGCATTGCCCAAACACATTCTATGCCTTTACAGCTCCATGCCTTTGTTTAGACAATTCCTTTTACCTGGAATTTCCTCCTACTCTCCCTCTGTTGAATGTCTATTCATCCTTTAAAGCCAATATGAAATGCTGTTTTTTTTAGGAAATTTTCTGGGCTCTCTGTTGCTTAAAAAAATAGACCTAGTATAGTGCTTTATTTTGTAATTCTCCATTGTCCTTAAACAATATTATGTATTATAGTTACATGTTTTGTTTCAACCATTCACTACATTAGTAAGATTGCTAGTAAGCTCTAAAGTAACAGGACTAGAACTGTGTCTTATCAAAACTGTCAACCACAGTGCTCTACACAGAGTAGATGATTAGATAATATTTATTATATTATTCCCCCTGATTTCATCTACCTTGAGCATTTCTGTTCCTTTTTATAGCCTAATAAAGATAGGCTAGAGTCACTAGATATTCCTCTTCATAGTCCCCTCCAGCTTTTGCTCCATCTATTGATACACAAAGAGATCCCAAGGCCTTGGAATCATAAAATACCGAAGCTAAAATACTGAAGCTTCTAGTGAAGCCTATTGACTCTTCAGGATAATGTTTAAAATGCATAAAATAAAATACATCAATATATAATGGAAACAAAAACAAAAATAAATTAATTTTTTCCCATCCAAGTTAATGGACCTCCTAAAATTTAACCACACATGTCTCTGGCTGTCCATGCATTCCAGATTAAGAACCCCCGATACATTCCAGTTTCGCTATTACATGGAGAAGGAAGCAAAGTCCCCAAAAGACTTCAGTCAGTATAATTTTTTTTTCCCACATTCATTTATAGGCTTGCCTCCCCACCTTAACTGTCTTAATAATCTTATGCAGGCAGCTAGGTGGTACAGTGGAGATCATCAGACCTGGAGTTAGGAAGACTCATCTTCCTGAGTTCAAATATAGCCTCAGATACTTACTAGAAGTGTGCCCTTTGGCAAATCGCTTAACCCTATTTGCCTCAATTTCCTCATCTGTAAAATGAGCTGGAGAAAGAAATGGCAAGCCACTCCAGTATCTTTGCCAAGAAAACTCCAAATAGGGTCGTGATGAATCATACGTGACTAAAACAACTCAACAACAAAAAGTCATGTTTTAATAGAATTTGAGAATTTACAGAATATTTACTAAGATCAATAAGTACACACAAACACACGTATGGAAATGAGGATTGGACATGCTATGTCATTGGCAAAGTGAAGCATACCATGAAGAAACTCCCTCTGCCAACACAAACCAAAACTTTCATTGCAACTTCATAGTATTATTGGCAGCTGATGGAGTAGTAGATAAAACTCTGAGCCTGGAATCTGGAAGACCTGTATTCAAAACCTACCTCAGACACAAATTAGCTTTATGACTGGGGACAGGTCACTTAACCGCTTAGCCTCAGTTTCCTCATCTGTAAAAAGGTGGTAATGATAGCACCTACTTCCTAGGGCTTCTGTGAGAATCAAATGAAATAATATTTGTGAAAAATTTTGCAAATCTTAAAGGTCTGTACTAATGCTTTTATTGTTATTATCACAAGGATCTAATGAGTCAACACGTTTAAAGCCCTTTGCAAACTCTAAAGCACTTCTATAATTATTGTAGTTGTTATTATAATTTTAGATTTGCCCAGGGCACAAAGTGGTTAAGTGTGTTAACCCAGGTCATACAGCTACTGTGTGCCAGAGGCAGGGCTTAAACTTCAGTGTTTTTGACTCAGAGGTCAGCTTGCTATTCAACACACCATGCTGTCTCGTACTTAGGTGTGTGCGTGTTTATGTCTGTATGTGTGAAAATATAGTTCAATGCTCATTGTGGGTAATGCATAATTAAAGCTTTGAAATATAGAAGGAATTTTTAGAATTCAGTAAAAAGATATCCCAAATTATGACACATCAGCAACTCAGACCCAGCTCCCCAGCTAGCTTTGGATTTTGTCCAGGAGTTCAGTCCCAGGGGTTAGTATTTGAACACTTGTCAATGAAATAACCTCTATCTAAAATAGGGAAGGGAAATTTTTCTTTCAAGAAAGCAATGTGAAAGTTATTCACCAACAAGGAGTCATATGAGAGTCCATGAAATGTGCCTCAATAAAATAGACAACCACCAGCAGTCAGTCAACACTTTGTGTTCCACACTATAAAAGATGCTTCTAGAAAAGAGAGAGGAAATAGCAAATTTGGTTTCTGCCTTTGGGGAATTTGTAATCTAATGGAGTGATCCTGAAAAATTGTTTGTGAATTCCTTTCTGAGAAGTGTAATAACTGGGACTAGCAAACAAACACAAAAGAGGAATGTCAAAGTTTAAAGCTGATACAGACTAAACAGCGAATAATTACATTCAGCAAACATTTCCCAAGCTCTTTCTCTGCATTGAACTTTCTTTCTTAGTTCAACAGGTAAAGAAGGAGTAGGCACCTGATGCCCAGACTGGTGTTGCCTCTAGACAGAGTAGGTATCCACCTTTGTGGTGTCATCGAAGGGCCTGAACCCTGGCCTTTCCTAAAAATATCTCTTCCAACTTTGTCAAGAATTGTGAATGTGAATGCCCCCCATTTGAAACATAGGTACCTCTGGGACTAGGTCCAGGGAAGCAGCCAAGTAGGAGGCTCCCTGGGCATTCTGCCATTGTTTATAAGGTATCTCCTCCAAAATCCTTGCCCTCAGCCTTTTCTCTAAATTTCTCTTTGGCCCACATTCTTAGTGATGTTTCTTTTATACAACACACAGTCACTTTGTAGTCAGTCTACTATACTACTATTACTGTGTATAGGTTATACATTGGGGTACAAAACCATATTAAGATAGATAAATTGCAACTGAATAGACTACTTATTTAAATCAGTAAGGAGAAATTTCACTCATTAATCAAGGTGATAATCTTACTTTCACTTTCAGGTCAGCCAGTTCATATCCTTGGACCTAATCTTGGAGTGTCCCAAGTCTTTCTTAACATTTCCTTAAGCTCTGCTACTCAATACCAAGTCAAAATTGCTCTCACTGCTAGTACCCAAACCTCAATTTAATAATTTTGTTCTTTCCTGTAATGGTTACTCTTTTTTAGGATTTCTCTTCTGCAAGCCCTTTCTGTCTGATAAAATTCCTCTTAGCATCTCTGACAACTTTCAGACTTTTTCTAGCTTTAATTGCTTCATCAATTAATTTGTTCACTTTTGCTGATACCCCATGAAGTTCTATAATCCAAATCAAATCATTCCACAGATTCATTTCCCTATGTTTTGCTCCCTCTATTGCCATATACTTCTCTAGCTTGGTTCTTTTTTTACTTGTCTGACCACTTTGGCTCCTCTGTTGCATCTCTATCCTTATCCATCCTCCATCCCTACAATTATGAATATTTCCCATAACTCTATCCTGCACACTCTTGTTTCTTTATACCATCTCTCTTGAAATATACTCTATAACCAACTGGAGTTACTCCATTTCTCAATGCCACATAGTACTATAAAGTTGGCTGATTGTCCATATGTGTGAATTTGTATATTTTTAGATGAATATGATTCTTTACATAAGTACGAAAGCACTCTACACACATTGTCATCTGAGCCACATAACAGCCTATGAGATAGGTACTATAGATGTAATTATCCCCATTTAACAGCCAGGTAACTAAAGTCCAGAGAGATTAAGTGATTTCCCATGATCACATAAGCTAATAAGCATAGAACATAAATTTTGAGCACAAGTCTTTTGTTTGTTTGTTTAAATTATTACTTATTTTGAATATTCTTTTTTTAATAGTATTTTTCCCAATTACTTGTCAAGACAACTTTTAGCATTAGTTTTTACAAGATTTTGCATTCCAAATTCTTCTCCCTCCCTCCTTCTCTTCCCCTTTTCGAAAAATGGTAGGCAATTTGATATAGGTTATACATGTCAACATGTAAAACATATTTCCATATTAGTCACAATTGTGAAAGAATAGTTCAACAGAAAAAAAAATGAAAAAATGTGCTTCAATCTGCATTCAGAGTCTATCAGTTCTTTTTCTGGATGTTGATAGCATTTTCTTTCATAAGTCCTTTGTATTTGTCTTGGATCATTGTTTGCTGAGAAGATCTGTGTCATTCATAATTGGTCATCACACAAGATTTCTGATACTGTGTATAATGTTTCCTGGTTATGCTCATTTCACTTTGCATCAGTTCGTGCCAGTCTTTCCAGATTTTCCTGAAATGTACTTGTTCATCATTTCTTATTGCACAATAGTATTCCATTACATTCATATGCCACAGCTTGTTCAGCTATTCCCCAATTAATGAACATTCCCTCAGTTTCCAACATTTTGCCACCATGGAAAGGGCTGCTTTAAATATTTTTGCACATGTAGGTCCTTTCCCCTTTTTTATGATGTCTTTGGGATACAGACCTAATAGTGGTATTGCTGGATCAAAAGCTATGCACAGTTTGGTTGCCTCTTTGGGTATAGTTCCAAATTGCTCTCCAGAATGGATGGATCACTTTACAAGTCTACCAACAGTGCATCAGTGTCCCAGTTTTCTCACAACCTCTCCAACATTTATCATTTTCCTTTTTCATCATGTTAGCCAATCTGATAGGTATGAGGTGATACCTCAGAGTTGTTTAATTTGCAGTTCTCTAATCAAAAGTGATTTAGAGCAGTTCTTCATATACCTATAAATACCTTTGATTTCTTCATCTGAAAACTGCCTGTTTTTATCCTTTGATCTTTTATCAATTGGGTAATGACTTGTATTTTCATAAATTTGACTCAGTTCTCTATATATTTGAGAAATGATGCCTTTGTCAGAGACACTTACTATACAGATTATTTTCCAGCTTTCTGCTTTCCTTCTAATTTTGGTTACATTGGTTTTGTTTGTACAAAAGCTTTTTTATTTTAATATAGTCAAAACTGTATATTTTATATTTTGTAATGCTCTCTGTCTCTTGTTTGATCATGAATTCTTCCCTTCCTCATAATTCTGACAAGTGGACTATTCCTTGCTTTTCTAATTTGCTTATAGTGTCACCTTTTATGTCTAAATCATGCACCCATTTTGACCTTATCTTGGTATAAGGTGTGAGATGTCTGTCTATACCTAGTTTGTGTCCTATGGTTTTCCACTTTTCCCAGCAGTTTTTGTCAAATAGTGAGTACTTATCCCAAAGGCTGGGGTCTTTGGGTTTATCAAACATTAGTGTACTATGGCCATTGACTACTGTGTCTTGTATACTTAATCTATTCCACTGATCCACTACTGTATTTCTTAGCCAGTACCAGATAGTTTTGATGATTGCTGCTTTATTATATAGTTTGAGATCTGATATTGCTAGGTCACGTTTCTTTGTATTTTTTTCATTAATTCCCTTGATATTATTGACCTTTTGTTCTTCCAGATGAATTTTTTTTATCTCTATCTCTAATTTTTTAGTAGTTTAATTGGTATGACACTGAATATGTAAATTAGTAATGCAGAATTGTCATTTTTGTTATATTGGCTTGGTCTGTCCATGAGCAATTGATGCTTTTTCCAATTGTTTAGATATGATTTTATTTGTGTGAGGAGTGTTTTGTAATTGTATAGTTCCTGAGTTTTTCTTGACAGGTAGACTCCTAAGTATTTTATATTGTTTACAATTATTTTAAATTAATTTCTCTTTCTATTCTGTGGCTGGGTTTTGTTGGTCAAATAAAAAAATGCTGATGATGTATGTGGGTTCATCTTATATCTTGCAACTTTGCTAAAGTTGTTCATTATTTCAAGTAGTTTTTTAGTTGATTCTCTAGGGTTCTCTCAGTATGCCATCATATCATCTGCAAAGAGTGATAGTTTTGTATCCTCATTGCCTATTCTAATTCTTTCAATTTCTTTTTCTTCTCGTTGTTATAGCTAACATTTCTAGTACTATACTGAATAATAGTGGTGATAATGAGCATCCTTGCTTATTTGAAAGACTTCTAATTTGTCCCCATTACAGATAATGCTTGCTTATGGTTTTTGGTAGACATTGCTTATCATTTTAAGGAATATTCATTTATTCTTATGCTCTCTACTGTGTTTAATAGAAATGGGTGCTGTATTTTGTCAAAAGCTTTTTCAGCATCTGATGTCTGTTGATTTTGTTGTTGATATGGTCAATTATATTGTTAGCTTTCCTAATATTGAGCCAACCCTGCATTCCTGGCATAAATGCCACCTAGTCATAGTGTATAATCCTTGTGATGTATTGCTGTAATTGCCTTGCTGGTATTTTCTTCAAAAAATTTGCATTAATATTCATTAAGGAAATTGATCTATATTTTTCTTTCTCTGTTTTAGCTCTTCCTGTTTTAGGTATCAGCACCATATTTGTGCCATAAAAGGAGTTTGTCAGATTCCTTCCTCACCTATTTTTCCAAATAGTTCATATATTATTAGAATTAATTGTTCTTTAAACGTTTGGTAGAATTCACTTCTGAACCCATCTAGCCCTGAGGATTTTTAATGGTTTATTCAATTTCTTTTTCTAAGATGGGATTATTTAGGCATTCTATTTCCTGATCTGTTAATCTGGATAATTTATATTTTTGTAAATATTCATTAATTTCACTCAGAATATCAGATTTGTTGGCATTTAATTGGGCAAAATATTTACAGATTGCTTAAATTTCTTTTTCAGTGGTGGTGATTTCATCATTTTCATTTTTCATACTGGATATTTGGTTTTCTTCTTTCCTTTTTTTAAATCAAATTAGCCAATGACTTATCTATATTATTGTTGTTGTTTTTTTCATAAAATCAGCTCCTAGATTTATTTATTAGCTCAATGTTGTTTTTTGTTTTGCTTTGTTTTGCGTTGTTTTACTTTCAGTCTTATTGATCTCATCTTTGATTTTCAGATATCCAATTTGTTGCTCAATTGGGAATTTTTAATTTGTTCTATTTCTAGTTTTGTTTTTTTTTTTCTTTCAGTTGCTGCCCAATTCATTGTTCTGTTCTTTTTTAATTTTGTTAATTTAAGAACTTAGAGTAATAAATTTTTGGATAAGTACTGCTTTGGCTGCATCCCATAAATTTTGGCATGTTGTCTCATGCTGTCATTCTCTTTAATGAAATTACTGATTGTTTTTATGATTTGTTCTTTGACCCACTTATTCTTTAGAGGTCGATCATTTAGTTTCTAATTAATTTTAATCTATCTTTCCACTGCCCTTTGTTGAATGTAATTTTTATTGCATAACAATATAAAAGAATACATTTAATATTCCTGCCTTTCTACACTTGATTTTGAGGTTTTTATGCCCTAATATGTGGTCAATTTTTGTGTAGGTGCTATATGCTTCTGAGAAAAGTTATATTCCTTTCTATTTCCATTCAGTTTTCTCCAAAGGTCTGTCACATCTAACTTTTCTAATAGCCTATTTACCTCCATAATTTCTTTCTTATTTATTTTTTGGTTGGATTTATTGAGTTCAGTGACATCCCCCACTGGCATAGTTTTGCTGTCTATTTCTTCTTATAACTTACTTAACTTCTTTAAGAATCTGGATGCTATTCATATTGCTTCATTGTCTATGATACCTTTTAGCAAAGTGTAGTTTTGTTCCTTATCTCTTTAAACTGGGTCTATTTTTGCTTTTACTTTGTCTGAGATCAATATTGCTCCCTGTGGTTTTTTTTGTTTTGTTTTTGGGGGTTTTTTTGGGGGGGTTACTTCAGCTGAAGCATAGCAGATTCTGCTCTAGCCCTTTAACTTTAACTATGTGTGCCTCTGTTTCAGGTGTGTTTCTTAGATATGGTAGGATTCTGGTTTTTGATCCACTCTGTTATCTGCTTCCATTTTATGGGACAGTTTATCCCATTCACATTAACAGTCATGATTACTAACAGTGCATTTCCTTCCATCCTATTTTTTTTCTCCTGTTCATCCTCTCCTTTCACCTTTTCCCTCCTCACCAGTGTTGTGCTTCTGTCTACCACCTCCTCTGATCTGCCCTCCCTTCTGTCAATCCTCACCCTCACCTTTACTTAATCTCCTCCCTTCCTATTTCTTTGTCAGGTAAGATAGATTTCTATATTCCACTGATTGTGTATATTATTCCCTTCTTTGAGCTAATGCTGATGAGAGTAAGGTTCAAGCAATGCCCATCACCCACCCTCCCATCTTTCCCTCCACTGTAATAGATCTTTCATGCCTCTTCATGTGAAATAATTTGCCTCATTTTACCTCTCCCTTCCTTTAATTATTGCTTATGTCATTCCCTCAAATACTCCTTATACCCATACCTACTGTCTATGTATATTCCTTCTATACTATTAGTGGTACAATTTTTAAGAATTACAAGTATCCTCCTCCTGTGTAGGGATGTAAATAGTTTAGCTCTATTCAGTCCCTTTTGTTTTCTTTTCCCTTTTTACCTGTTTAGACTTCTCTTGGGTCTTGATAATGGAGATCAAGTTTTTGGTTTAATTCTTGTCTTCTGCTTATGAAAGCTTAAAATTCTCTATTTCATTGAATGACCATTTTTTCCCTTGGGTAGTTGTAGGCCTAGCTTCTTTGCCTTCTGAAATATCATGTTTCATGACCTCTGATCCTTTAATGTTGTAACTGCTAAGTCCTGTGTAATCCTGATTGTTGCTCCTTGATATTTTAAGTATTTCTCTCTGTCCACTTGCAGTATTTTTTCTTGACCTCATAGTTCTGAAATTTGACTATAATGTTCCTTGGAGTTTTTATTTTGGCATCTCTTTCCTGAGGCAATCAGTAGCTTCTTTCAATGCCTATTTTGCCCTCTGGTTTCTTAATAATTTCTTGTAAAATGCTGTCAATGTCCTCCTTTTGATTATGGCTTTCAGGTAGTCCAATGATTTTGACATTGTCTTTCCTCCATCTATTTTCCAGGTCAGTTCTTTTTCCCATGAGGTATTTTACATTTTCTTCTATTTTTTCTTTCTTTTGAATTTGTTTGATTGATTCTTGATGTTTCATAGAATCACTGGGCAAGGTTCCACTTGCCCAACTCTAATTTTTAAGGAGTGGTTTTCTTCAATTAGCTTTTGTACTTTCTTTTCTGTTTGGCCAATTGCACTTTTTAGGGAGTTGTTTTTGTCAGTGGATTTTTGTATCTCCTTTTCCATTTATTCAATTCTACTTTTTAAACAGTCGTTTTCTTTTTCCAAGCTGTTGTCTCTTTTTGCATAATTCTCTTGCATTCCTCTCATTTCTTTCCCTAATTTTTCCTCTTATATGATTTCTAAGGTCCTTTTTGAGCTCTTCCATGAGTTATTTCTGGGCTTGAGGCCACTTCCTGTTTTTCTTTGTGGTTTTGCCCATATTATAGCCATATTGTCCTCTTCTGAGTTTGTGTCTTGATCTTCCCTATCACCATAATAACTTTCTATGGTCAGATTCTTTTTGTTGCTGTTGTGTTTTGCTCATCTTTTTTTACCTTCTTCCTTTCTTTTAAATTTGAGCTCTGCTCCCAGAGTGGAAGGGGCATTGTGTCAGGCTTCTTGTGGCATGGACTAAGGGCTCTGGTTGTTTACCTGGTGCTGCACTGATATTGCCCTGAGACCCACAAGGGACCCTCATGTCTGCTGCTTCACTAAGGTCATGGGGTGGAGGGTGGCTGCTTAAGGTCAGAGGCATCTGGCAGCTTACCTGGTGCTGAGCCGGGTGCCTAGTGGTGGTATCTGACATGTGCTGAGGTCACTGGGGTGTTTCTGCATTTCGTCAAGGCTCTGCTGAAGCACTTGGTGGTTCTCAAAGCTGGAGTCTGTTGGCTTCTCTGGCTATGCTGAGGCACATGGGGGTCCTGGTTTTGGCATTTGCCTGCTCCACTGCACTGGAGCTCAGGATCTACCACTGGTTTGCTGAGGTGGGGCTTGCTGCTGGCTTGCTGAGATGCTTCCTGTCCTGGACTGCTTTCCACCTTTACCTGAATGAGACAGACCTTTCCTGCTGATCTTCCAAGTTTCTTGGACTGAAAGATTATTTCACCCTGTCTTTTTACTGTTTCTGCTGCTCCAGGATTTGTTTGGGGAACACTATTTTATGGCTGTTTGGAGATGAATATAGGAGAGTTACAGCAATTTACTGCTTATTCCACTATTTTGGCTCCCTGTACACGTCTTTTTAATGCTAAGCCTAACCTTCTATTCCCCATGCCAAACTATCTACCTATAAAGATTTATCTTCAGAGCCCATCATATATCCTCACTGACTTTCCCCACTAGTTGCAAATCTTTATTTTTCAAGGACAGACTTTTTTTTTTAAATATCCACTAGCCATACAGAATCAGATATGTATTCAATTATATATAATGTACAGATATTATATATATATGTATGTGTGTGTGTCTAATTTAGTTGCCTAATGTTCTTATTGTTCAGTCATTTCAACTTTATCTGACTCTTTGTGATGCCATTTGGGGTTTTCTTAGCAGAGGTACTGGGGTGGTTTGCCATTTCCTTCTCTAGCTCATTTTATAGGTGAGGAACTGAAGTAGACAGGGTTAAGTGACATGCCTAGGGTCACACAGCTAGTAAGTGAAAATGAGTCTTTCTGACTTCAAACCTGGCACTCTAGCCTCTCCACCACCTAGTGGCTCCTTAATTGGCTAATAATTCATATGCTAAAAAAAAACAAACCAGGATTTGACTACAAAGTGCTGAGACTTTTTGTGTGCCTCATAAATGAGATCTGAAATATATTATCATGATTATTATGAAGGATAACATTAATTTGGGTGTGTGAATTTTGGTATGCCTTAATTAAAAAAGTCATTATTACTTTATATGATACTTTATCACTTTGGTGAGTAGTTTTCTCAATGGAAGGATATGATATTCTCTTTTAACTCTTCAGTTTGAATTAATTAAATTTATGTGCACCTTGGCAGGAAGACTCTGAGAGGTGGGAAAGCATAAGGAGTCATAGGTTTAAATTCAAATACAAAATCAGGAAAGGCTTCAACTGAGGTGATATAGCAATGGGCCAAGGACAATATGAAGATATTAGCACTTGAGGGGATATAGGAATGTTTTACAATAGGAAAAAGTATTCACTGGTTTTCCTTCATTTGGGACTTACTAACATTATACCATTTGTTCTCTGTCTATAAGGTAGATGGATCACATAATTCATCTTAGAGAGTACAAAATTGAAAGATGAAATTCCTGATAGTGTGTTGGAACAGAAACAGTTCCTTAGATGTGTAGACATTACCTAGAACTCTCTGGTTTACTTTTACCAACGAACATAGATGAATTATTCTGCAGCAATACTTAGTCTTCAGCAAGTGACAATACTTAAGGAAGATGAATCCATTTAAGAATTCATTCCATTGTGGATGTGAGAAAGAGAAGGGAAAGGTTGCTAGATTAGATATAGAAATAACAAGTTTTCTCCAACTAAGTATAAATTTGCTACAATATTCTGCAAACCATATTAAAGTCAAATCTATAGCTCTTTAATCAAAAAACTGGGAAATTTCATGGCATGGTGCCTTTTGTTCTTCTCCAGTGACCACATCTTCCTTGCTGTCCTTTGCAATAAACAGTGACAGGTCTAGTTAGAATGTGCCATTTCTGTATTACCACTGTCACTTGCTCATGGGATTTTTTTAGAACTGGAAGGGATAAGGTTATTTAGTGCAGCCTTCCAAATCTAGTTCAGGAAACTGAGGGCTGGGGAAAAGTGACTTGCCCAGGGGCCTAGTGTTCCTTAGTTACAAAGCAAGGAGCAGAACCCAGGTATTTTCATTCATTCATCCTTCCCACAAACATCTATCTCTAATGCAATTTGTTTTATACCATACTCTTTCTACTATGGGAAAATATAGCTAACCATTAGGAGTATTCAATGTCCTAGTGTTAATGTCAATTGTTCATTCTTAGGTTTGCCCCATACTTTGTAACTACCTCATATTCTGATGCTTTAGCTTAGGGGCTTTTCAAGATTTTGAAGTCTCAGGAACAGACACACACAAATTGAAACTTGGAACCATGTAATATTAAAACTAGAAGAAATTCTTACAGATCATCTATCTGATCTAGCTTCCACATTTTAAAGATGAGGAAACTAAGGTCCACGAAGGTCAAATGTTTGCCTTGGACTCAATCAAAAAATAAAAAATTAACATTATATGTATACGTATGTATGTATGTTGTATATATATGTTAATATTATATATACACATATGTATGTTAGCATTATATATGTATGTTAGTATTATACATATATACATACACACACATGCACACACACACATACACACACACATATATATATATATATATATATATATATACCTGATAAAAAGTAACAAAGCAGCATTGGAGTAGTTGACAGAATATTAGACCTGTAGTTAAAAAGATCTCTCTGTTGGAAAACTGACTGTGTGACCTAACAAGTCACTCTAACTCTGAGCTTTAGTATTCCTACCTATAAAATAGGGAAGGGAGTAGCAATAATAGTATTCCAATTCGTACTTTAGTAGTACTCGAAGATTGTTGTGAGGATCATGGAATTTAGATAAAATATATGAAAAACTCTTTTCAAAACTTAAAGCATTATATAAATGTCAGCTTTTATTGCAAAAGAAAAACTTAGATCTGTGGTAACCAATGAGCCATGGAAATAGGGGTCTGAAATAATAATAATTGTAATATGTCATTATTAAACATTTTAAGGTTGTGTCAAATTGATAATGTCAATTGACACTTGACAAAGGCTGTGAATATTATTATAATTTTTTCTTTCCTTTTCTCTGTTGTTCATTATCCAGGTAGCATAATAAAACTAACAGCACAGTTTCTGCCTGTAGTATGCAAAACTTGTCCTCTACCATGCCATTTGGGTCACTGTACTTGGGGGTGGGGGTGGGAAAATGTACTATCCAAATAAAGAAAAGAATGCATTTGTGGTTACAAGTACAAATAAATTGGATTTAAAAATTGAATTTAAAAACAATATCCTCATATGAATTAGCTCATAGGAGCTCCTAAGTCAGGAAATGCTGTCTATCAGCATAGGTAGTCATCTTCTTTACAACTTATAGTCTTAAAGTTGCCTAGGACATAGGGCAGTTAATTGACTTGGGAAGAGTAATAAAATCTATATATTAGCAATGGGATTGAAATCAGGTCCCTTCTCTTGGCTTCCAGACTAAGCCTCCAGTCCCTATGAAACACTACCTCACCAATATCCCCAAACATACTTAAAACATAAAAAGAGCCTACTTCATAAAAAATGTCTAAAGCCTATCTTGACCTAAGAAATTCTCCAACAAAAACTCTACCAAGTTTCCATGGACCACTGGAAATCTTTTGAATGGTGCTTGAAAAAAAAAAAAAACTAGACCAACTATTCAGTATTTCTGAGGGCATCTAGGTTAGTCAGAGGAGCTGGAAGGGGTAACATCAGATAAATTCAGAGAAAGTACCTGGTAGGAGTCAATTTTGGATATATTCAGGATATATAATTTAAAACAAGGTCATTGAATTTCCCCTGCCCAGGTCCCATGATCTAAAATCTATCTAGATTCCTTTTTATAAATACATTTGGATTATCATGTATATTGTTATCTGGGATAAGGAATACCCAGAGCATCAAAAGGAACTCAGGCTCCTTAATTCAGACACAAAGGAGGAAAGGGGAGAAATGTGATGTTAAACACAAACTGTTTCTGTTTCACCTTTTTATCTAGTGTGTCCCTGTTCTTCAGATCTCACTTACAAAAGTAAAACTTACAAAGGAAATTGGGGTTCACTGCTCTACATTTCAAAGGACTTTAGACAATATCATTCTAAGAACATCATAGATATACCTTAATGTTTCTACAAACAGTTTTCTGAGTCACTGGCAGAATTATCTAGCTTTCTGTGAATGGATAATAGGGACAGGTCAAATAACTTCCAAGGGGTGGGAAGGGGACATAGTATGAGTAAATGGAGGAACTCTGAAAATAAAGCATATTTCCCCAAATTCGTAACTCAGCTCTCTCACACAGCAGCTCAAGTTGTCTCTCCCCTGAATTTTTCAGTCTAGGTCTCAATATAAATCTTAATTGAGTAAATCTTAGAGAGAGAGACAAAAAATTTCTCAATTTGGCAATTGCAAAGTCAGCCCTTGGGGTATAGCTAATGTTATAACCCAATTAGTGATTTGTTGATTTATCTCAAGAAATGGTTCCTTGGAGCATTAAGGTACATTTCTGAGGTGCTCATCAGAATCTGTGCAGCCCTTAGCAATGGAGCTGACTAATGCTTGCACTTATTGCTGGAACTAGGCTGATCCTGTTGAATCCTGTTGAATGATTAAGATAATTGAGGGAGGGGGATGCTATTGCATGTGGAAGAAGCTTTAGGGTCCATGTTTCATGATCAGTTCCAATAGATTTTCCTAAATACTCAGATTTTGAAAATGTCTGCCAATCAAGAAAACAAGTTTTCCTTTTAAATGGGACTTCTGAAGAGGACAAAGTACCCCCTGTCCCAGAAGAAAACATACTTGATAACCCTAAGGTATTAGTTTAAAAAAAAAAAAAAAAGCCTGGATAGACTTTAGGCCATGGCACCTGAGTAGAGGAATTTGTGTGTTTTCTTTCTTTCTTTCTTTCTTTCTTTCTTTCTTTCTTTCTTTCTTT
>NW_020954610.1:37832622-37970124 GCF_900497805.2 Vombatus ursinus
CCCCAGGCTTTAAAGGGAAGTGCCACTCATAGAACTGATCAAACTATTCATCACCTTGGGAGCTTTGACTCAACCTAGAATAGTCCATCTTTCCTTAGGCAATTTCCTTCACTTCCAAGGACTTACCATACTATTGCTAGACTTGGTCTGAACACTATCAGCTTATCCCAGCATTGCTCAGAACTCTAATGCTTATCCCACTATAGCCCAGAACCCCTGAACTTGTAAGATCCACCAGCTTCAATGTGACCCAAAGCCCAAGAAAGGTCAGGGAGAGACATCTAAATGGTAACAGGGAAACCAAATTCAGAAATGAGGGTTCTAATAGATTCTTGATCCCTTCAGGGAAGGTACAAATATTTTCACAGTCAACAGCTAAGCATTGTTCAGAATGCTATAGAATTGTCCTTATCAAAAGACAAATTTACAAATTCCTCAGAGTAACAAAGAACTGAGTCTCAACAAGCAAACTTCACAAGTATGTTCTGAATAGATGTTTGTCAATACAGGGGAAAAATGTGTTATCCAGCATTTTATCAATTGAGAATCTCTAGAACCAGCACTTTTTACTTTCACTCCCAAGACTCTGAAACCAGAAGCTAAAGCAGCGTAACTACAAAGAAAATTGCTGGTCATTTATTTCCTTTTCTGCTCTTGGTAAAAAGAAAAAATACACACAGGTATGGCTAAACAGGATTTTGGCCAATGGAGGTGATTTACACATGCAGATTTATCCATTTACAAGTAGAAGAGGATAAGAACAAGGGAAACAATTAAGAAAGATCATCTAAGGGAAATGAGTACTATCTCTAATTACCTGACAACCCATCTTCTCTACCATGCTAAATAAAAAAGATTTTACTATATCTGTATAAATATAAATTTGAGAAGATGAGTTAGATATGCAGGGTTGTCTATTGCTGGTACTAATCAGGGAGAAAATCTGAGAGATGTGAATCCAGTTATCTTGAATGATAAAGAAGAATTATGGGCAGGCAACTAAAGGAAGGTGAAAGGGTGTTCCACATATGGGAAACAGCCTGAGTAAAGACTTGGGTAGAAGAGGAAGATAAGATGGTTATGCAAATAAGCATGTAAATACTATCCTCTGTTTTGTTAGCCCCATTCTGATAATGTGATATATAAAATGTCCCCATTGTTTCTCATGTTCTGAAGTCCTCTATCCTTTAAAGTAAAGCAGTCATTATTAGGTAGAGATACTTATCTCAAAAATGAGAGTGGCCTGATCTAAAAGTTTGCTTGAGTGCCAAATTGCACTTGGCCCTCCTTTCCTTGAAGAAGTTGAGGAATATGGTTGTGGAATGTTGCATACACTATCAGTTGATAGCAGTTGCTATCAGAGGTAGTCTCTGTGCCAATGTCAATTGGTTTTTGTTCAAATATTTTTCTTTCTTCCTGAAGCAGGCTGAGAGTGGGAAGAAGGAGGTATATTTGGAAATACTTATGTTGTAAAAACCAAAGGCAACAATAAATATTTAAAAATCCTCAGCAGAACAGACTACTTATGGAGAAATGGAAAGGCATTGTTGTCCCAGAAAAATGAAGGCCATCAACAATGAATTGATGAAGCATTAGCTAAATACTTATTATGTACCAAACTCCATAATAGGTGTTGAGAATTCAAAGACAAAAAACAAAACAAAACAAAACAAAACAAGACCCTGCCCTAAAGGAATTTACTTCTAACTTGTTCACTATCCAACTTGAGGGAGCTCATAGGATCCAGATTTGAAATCCAAGTATAAGAAATTATTATTGTTATTATTATTATTATTATTATTAGTGAGGCAGTTGGGGTTAAGTGACTTGCCCGGAGTCACACAGCTAGTAAGTATCACATACTCAAGTGTCTGAGGTTGGATTTGAACTCAGGTCCTCCTGACTCCAGAACCAGTGCTCTATCTACTGTGCCACCTAACTGCCCCTAACAGATTATTTTAGGGAAGAAAGGTAAAGAGATATATACATGTCTTCTTAACTTTTTTTTTAATAGTTGGAATAAAATGCATATAGCTATTAAAAAGTCAACATATCCAAAACAAATATCATTATCTTCCCTCTCTACCTACCTCTTTTCCTAATCTCTTTATTAATATCCAAAACATCATCATCCCAGTCAGAATTCATCCTCAGTCATACTGGACTTTTCAATCTTTACTCATCACCATTTCTTATCACTTGCCTAGTTCCGTCTATTCAACTTCCTTAAAGGCCTATTTTCATCCCCTTACTTTTTATTCCTTCCAATTAATACTCCTTACTTCTTTCTTCAGCATCTCTCACTAGAGCTATTACAATAGCATTCTAATTGAATTGAAGTAAGTCCATATGGGCAGAGCTTAGCATTGATTTGGTGCTAGAAGTGTTCTTATAAGTTCTTTTCCAAATCCTTTATTTATTTTTTTCAGAAGAGAAAGCTAAATCCCAGAGGGGCAGTGTTAATAATTCAAGGTTTGACAGGTAGTAAATGGTAGGGTCAGGAATTGAACCCAGTTCTTCTGACTCCAAATCCAGTACTTTTTCTAATTATTTTGGAAACACTTCTGGTTTGATAACTTCAAATATGGAAGTGGTGAGGGGAATGATGACATCAATTTTTGAGTGATCAAAATGCAAAAGAATATTTACTTTGCTTAGGGGGGAAAAATCTAGAAAGATGACATTTGTCAAAAGTGTCTCAAAAGCATACTTCAGATTCATCATCATAAAATCATAATTTTATCATTTTTACTTAATTGAAACTAGCAGTCATTCCTATCCAAGACGAACAGTTAAAACCAGAACTCAACTCCAATTTAGTGTCATGGGTTAGTCTGAGTTTCATAACTGCTTCTGCTAGTGGAGGGGGGGATGGCGGTGGAGTTGGGGGGACTTGGAGGGGGGTGAAGTGCTACACATTGTCAAATCAGGCTATTGGTTCTTGGGGATACAAACAAAGCTTGTGATTATAGTACACTATTCATTCAGGTTTCTGCTTAGCTTTGTCAATATAATTAGACACAGAACTGGTTTTCAGAAGACATTTTATATGATTACATTGAAGAAATACATATTTTACAGATATGTCTTCACATCTGATATCTTTTTTGTCATAAATGAGTGTGGCATAGTGGGAATAGCACTGAATTACAAGTCAGAGGACCAGGGTTTTCATTTTACCTCTGCAACTTAGTAGATATGACCTTAGTCAAGTCTCATGACCTATCTGAATCTCAGTATCCTCTTTGGTAAAATTAGGAGTTTGGACTCCAATTGGAGGTTCTTAAGCTCTTATCTATGTGGCATGGTGCATAGAATGTTGAAACTGATTGGAATGAGAAAATACTGCATTCAAATTTGGCTTCAGTTACTTACTAGTTGCATGACTCCAGGCAAGTTACTTAACTTCCCTGGGGCTCAGTTTACTTATCTATAAAATAGGGTTAATAATAGCACCTATCTCCCAGGGCTGTTGGGAGTATCAACTGAAATAATATTTGTGAAATACTTTTGTAAACCTTAAAACGCTGTATAAATGCTAGCTATCATTATTATTATTATTTCACTTTTGATAACTATTTCAGTATATTTATCAATATATTTCATTTCCTTCATCATCCTATGTATTTTATTTTTTGGGATGATCATGAAAGTTATTTAAAACATTAAGATTTTATTTTAGTTTAATCTATTATCATTTAGAGAATCTATAATAATAAAAATGAAGATTATTCCCTAGAATAATTTAAATAGACTCATAAATGCTAGATATGATGTAGAGACACTTTGATCATTCAGTGGATGTACTGAAGTACCTTTAGATTATGTATAGCATTAAAAATATAAACAAATTGTTTGGGAGAAATTCATATTTATTCAAATCTGGAGGTATGTTTTAAAATCGATCACAAATATAACAAGATTGACTTTAAAGCTTCTAGATTAAGACATGTCTATGATACTGGATCCTACATAGAATGGTGAAATTTTAGAGCTAGAAGAGACCTTACACATCAGTTCCTACACTTTGTACATGATGAAGGTGAGGTCTAGAGAGAAAAGACTTCTCTAAGGTCACTAGGCTAAAAGAGCCTGGAATGTTATCCGCATTTTTTAACTTCTACTTCAACGCTCTCCCCATGACGCTGTTGTTCTCTTCCCCTCTCTACTCCCAGACACATACATATACAACTACTGTGTACCTTCTTACAACAGCAATTCCTTTTGAATGGCCTACCTAATTTGTATTTTTTTGAAAGCAAGTAATTTTATCAGCTTTTGCCAGGTAGTGAAGAAGTGTTCAAATTTTAAAAACAAGTAGACGAATTCCTGTAAAAGCCATTTCCCAGTTTCTGATCACTGCTTCCTGATTGTAACAGCACTGAGCATAAGCATAATATAGTTTATGCAAAGGGTGGCACTGAATTGTGAAGGGTTTTTTTTTTTATGGCATAGATTGAATTTGAGGATAAGCTGTGCAACATCTGTGTGATTTGAAAAGTTCGGAGTGGGGCTGATTTTGACAGATATGAGTAACAGCAGAGAAATGTTATTGGAATTTCTTCTTCAGTGGCAAGGTCTGAAGTCAATCAAAATACTATCAGTTCAGTATAATGTGAGTTCAGTATATTTTCAAGGGCAACTCTTCTTGTGAATAGATTCCTCCCATACCACCATTTTTAAATAACTTACAGAAAATCACTTCTCTTGGTGGAAAGGAGTGTGGGCAAAGGAAGTATATATAAAACCAAGTACCAGGACCGCTAGAGGTGTGAGAGCTGAAAGGACACTATTTTTCAGCTCACCTTAATAACTGCTATTTATGCAGTAAGCACTAAAAGTCTTAGTGTGGTTTTCAGCATGAATAGATTAAAGGGCTATTGGAGTCATTATACTTTGCTATGATGATTTCATTAAAGAGAAGGCATTGATATTAATTGAACTCATAAAAGGTCTTCCTTAAACAATCTATGACAGGCACACTACTAATCTAGCATTTGAAACACTGGATTGAATGGCATATGGTTTTTGAACTATGATGGAGTGGAAAGGGTACTGTATTTTGAGTAAGAAAACCAGGGTTTTCATCGTATTACTGCACATTACTGGCTGTGAGAATTTAGGAAAATCATCTAGCCTCTCTGGGCCTCAGTTACTTTATCTGTAAAATAAGGGACAAAACTAGGTTTCTCAAGACACTTTCAGCTCTGACACTTTGAGTCTATTAATATTTTGAGGCCCTTGAAAAGTACCAAGGCAAAGAATTATGGATGTTCCAGTGTAAGACTTGTTAACTTTAGATAGATTTCCTTATTCACCTGCTGACTTGATTTATATTGTATTCATAACAGAGCTAATTGTCTTTAAGCTGAGTTCTGCATTAATTAAAGAAATAGTTCTTGGAAGCAACCAGCTCATCTAATAAAATACTCCCTCCTTTAGATTGTGGTAATTATAGTACCATTGCTAAGGTGGCACCAGTTGTCTTTAAAATGATCAGAAATAATTTGGAGAGAAGAATATAGAGAGACCTATCTATAGACTTTGTAAGCCTCCTCATAGGTTAATACAACCCCAAAATACATGTTTTACCCACTTTGCCTGTCAACCGAAGCACTGTTTTTGTTTGTTTGTTTTTTTGGGGGGGGGGAGTTAATTCACAGTAAACACAAAAATAGTGAGGGAGTTGTAAGCTAATTTTTGAAAGATGAAAGTGCCAGTGAGTGATATGGTATTTCCTCCACAGCTAAAACTTATCAAAATTCTATTGTTTAGGGCAGATAATAAAATATACCACCCTTCTTTGAGCAGTGAGGCAATGAACAGTGGGAGCAGAATATTTGGTAAATTGTCACACTAATCACCATATCAATTGCTGTTTCTGCTTAACTACTTTTCTTTGTTAAAAGGTAGGGTTCACTTCTTTTGGTACCATGAGAAATCTGCATCTAGAAATGGTTATGATGTAAAGACAAGTGACATCAGTAAAACTAAGTTTTGAAAAACTTTTGTGGGTTACATTTACTATAGCATATTTCAAAAATGTCTCAAAACAGAAACAGGATAATGTCATCAGAGCATCATAAATCTTGAGCTGCAAGAGATTCTAGAGAGTATCTAGTCCAGTAGCCTCATTTTACAGAAGAAACTGAGGCCAAAGTAGATTAACTGTCTTGCTCAAGTTCACACAGGTAGGAAACTTCAGAGGCAGGGATTGTGCCTAGAATATCTACATTTACAGCCAGTTCTCTTTCTGCTATATAGAATCACCTCTTCAATTATTATAAAAGCAAATTATTAAGCACCTCTCTGTATGTAGCACTACATATTTTAAGTATTTGACATAGAGAAAATTTAAACATTAAAATATTGGGAGTTCAATGTCTGGTAAAAAGCAGCATCATGGAGCAGGATCTAAACAACACAATGAGTAAGGATAGGAACTTAAAGAAATTAATTCAGACTATTCACTGGAAGGTTAAATACTGAAGGTGAAGCTTAAATAATTCAGCCACAAAACAAGAAGACAGGACTTATTGGAAAAGACCTTGATGTTGGAAATGATTGAAGGCAAAAGGAGAAGGGGAAGGCAGAGGATGAGATGGATAGATGGCGTCATGGACACAATAAACATGAGCTCTTAGACAGACTTTGGGAAATCATGGAGGATAGAAGGACCTGCCATTCTCTTGTCCATGGGATCATGGAGAGTCAGACACAACCAAACAACAGCAAAGGATAGAATGGCTGTAGATAAGCAACAGGTAATAATATTTATTTACATCATGGGTAGTAGAGCTTTTGTGATGTGGTGAATAGGGAAGAGTCATGAGATGCTCAGAGAATGGCTTTTTGAAAGTACAAGTGGTATAAGATGCCTAGAAGGAGGAGTGACCATGTCAATAGAAAGTATTTTCAAAATGAATATAAATTCAAGGAGGTGAGACACTAGTTTCTGAGGAAATTCAGTAAAATCTTACTGGGGAAAGTGGTGCTTGAGCAGAAATTTGAAGGAAACAATTTCTAAGAAGTGACAGGGACATAGGAGTATGTTCCAGCCATAGGGTTCATTGGGTACAAAAGCAAGGAAACAACAGAGAGAGTGTGTAAAGAATGCCAAAAGGTCAGTTTGGCTTGATAAAAGAGTACAGCACAGAGTAAGGAGAGATGAAAAGATTTGGAGCAGCATCCATGGGGAGTGGATTATAATATCAATTAGAGAAGAGTGAAAAGACCGTCTTCTTATAGTAAGGAACCACTTGAAATCAGATAACAGGAAATTGTAGTGTACTTTGTTGTCCCAGTTATGTAATTTCACTGGCACATGAATAAGAACAAAAAAGGCAGAAAGATAAAAAAAAATCTCACATTGAAATTCAGCAAGGAATGAGTAGCACTAGAACAAAGAGGTCAGTGGATTCAAGAAGAGTGGAATTTAAGGGCAGCTAGGTGGCACAGTGGATAGAGCACTGGCCCTGAAGTCAGGAGGACCTGAGTTCAAATCCGGCCTCAGACCAAACACTTGACACATACTAGCTGTGTGACTTTGGGCAAGTCACTTAACCCCAGTTGCCTCACTAAAAAAAAAAAAAAAAAAAAAAAAGAGTGGAATTTAGCTAGTTAACTATAAGGTGGAGTTTGGGAAAGGAGGAAAGTAAGATTAGAACCTAGTGGAATACTAGGGGATAGAGACCTGAGAAAGATGTAGACTAGGTTTAGGAAAGTTAAGACACAGGAAGAGATGGAATGCTAAGAAAGTTATTATATTTTAAAAGGATTTCAGAATTTTAGACCATGAACTGGGAGCACTTGAACATGACAGTGAGATCAAGAGTCGGACTGTTTGTTCCTAAGGCAGAGTGGAGGTATATATCATGGGATCTTGAAGATCTCGTTAAAGTCTGAAACATTGCAAGTTTGTAAAGAGGACCAAAGATCAGGACTAATAGTAAAAATAAAGGATTCCTGATAATACTATGAAGCCTTGAATGTTGGTGGAGCAGGAGGCTATCTAAACATTATATTCTGAAGAATAGCCACTACTTTTTTAAGACATTAACACTCCTCTAAAATACAAATATGGAAGAGTTAATAATAATAGCTATCATTTATATGGTAGCTTTGTTCGGTCATTTTTCAGTCAAGTTTGACTGTCTGTGATCCCTTTTTTTCTTGGCAAAGATACTAGAGTGGCCATTTCCTTCCCTAGCTCATTTTACAGATGGGGAAACTGAGGCAAACAGTGACTTGCCCAGGGTTAACTGCTAGTGAGTACCTGAGGCCAGATTTGAACTCAGGTCTTCTGGACTCCAGGCCCAGTGCTCTATCCCAGGGCTTCTTAAAGTTTTTCCACTCATGACTTCTTTTTGTGTTTTGGCAGCATTAGTTGGAGTTGTGTGGCCTGAGGGCATGCACTGTGCAAAGTGAGCATGCTTTGTGTTCAGAACCAAGGCACCAAGTGCTGCCAGAAATACTTCAGATTCATTATGTGTTTGATTTTTAATTAATTTTTGGTCATTGCGTATTCAGAAACCTTTTCCTGTTGCTGTAGGACAGGCCTACACAACATATGGCCCGTGTGCTGCTTTGGTGGGCCACAAGCAGGCTGCAAGCCATATGTTGTGCAGGCCTGCCATAAGGGGTCATGAGAATGCTGCTGTATCCTATAGGGCCACCCAACTGCCCCCCTAACAACTTAGTGTTGACGAAGTGTTTTTGCATGCGTTATCTTGACAAAAACCCTGTCAGAGAAGCAATTACAAATATTATATTCCTCATTTTACAGATGAAGAAACTGAGTCTCAGAGGAGACAAATGATTTACCCAAGGTCACACAACTAATAAGTGGAGACACAATGGTATAATTAAAAGAATACTGTACTCAGAGACAGAAGAACTATATTTGAGTCCCTGCTTATCATACCTCTCTGGTCTTCAGTCTATTCCTCTGTAAAAGGGAACAGTTGGACACAATCTCTGAAACTTCTTTTAATTCTATTTTTCTGTGCCTGAATTGGGATGGAAACCCATGCTTTTTAATTCTAAATCCAGGACTTGTTGGATTCTGTGTAATCTGCCTGTTGAATTAACACATTAGGCCATTATCACAGCTTTTATTGTTACATCATCTGAGGAAAATTGGTTTATCAGATTGACCTAAGGAAGGAAAGTGGTCTTGGGTTAGTAAGTTTTCATGAAGTTTAGGGAAGAAAGAAGAAAGTAAGAAAGGTCATGAGTGATGATTGTTCCAAGGAGCATAGGCCTGGGTGAAGAGACCTGAACATTCAGACCTAGTATGAGAATACTAGAGTTCTGGTGGAGGTGGTGAGGGAAGGGTTAAAGAAAAGGGAGTGGGGTGAAGAATTGTGATCAACCATGAAAACGGAGGAGAAAAGGCCTTGAAACCAGACTTCGACTACTTGGCAGTTTTGCTGAGGGCTGGTCCTAGGCAACTTCTAACTACTTTTTCTTCCAACATCACCCAGTGCCCCACCTGTCACATATTCTTATCCTTCTTTATTGTTCCAGAGTCTCCTGGGGTTCAGTAAGCATTGATGGTATCCCCATTATTCCCCTGAATGCTGAAATGTTTACAAAAAGATTATGACAAATGTACCTTACTTGGAACCAAGAGAAAATTCTTTCAGCAATTACTGAGCTAGTAAAGACATTAGGGATAAGGGAGAGCAATCATGCAGCTTCCTTAACTTCAGGGGTTGAATTTAAGAAGTTTATGAACTGACTAGAATTTTAAATCATATTAATGTTGTCTAAGAAACAGGCATATTACACAGTAGGCAAATGTTCCAGATTTACTGTTCAACTTTGATTTTTGAGTTGATCTAATAAAAAAAGCCTAATATGAAGAATAGAATTTGAAGTCCATCTTTGCTACTTATTTACATATTAGTGAAGTTCTCTGGGTTTGAGGGGCCCACAGCCTCTCAGGCCCCTTCCAGGATGAGATTAACTCATAAATAGAGAATGGAAGCTTGCCCAGTGGAGAAGGGCAGTGCAGAGTAAAATACTGTTAGGGGGTAAGATTCACTCTGGTCATATTGGAGCAAAGTCCCACAAACTGGTTGTTGGGAGGGTAAAATGTGACATATCTTCCCATCCTCTCACTGGGTGATTACATACTTCCTTGGGCGTTGGTTTAGCCATGCTCCCCACTTGGTAGACTACTTCCTTAGAGGATAGTTGCATGAATTGCTATAACATATATATATATATGTGTGTGTGTGTGTGTGTGTGTGTGTGTGTATATATATATGTATATATATATGTGTGTGTGTGTATGCATGCATGCATGTATGTATATACACAT
Source organism: Vombatus ursinus (assembly GCF_900497805.2). Lineage (NCBI taxonomy): Eukaryota > Metazoa > Chordata > Mammalia > Diprotodontia > Vombatidae > Vombatus > Vombatus ursinus. The sequence goes on from NW_020954610.1 coordinate 37,842,950, forward strand.
ACACATACATATGTATATATAATATGCAAATTATATTAATTTATATCATATTAATTAATTAACTAACTTATTATATATATATCATATATTATGGTTTATTATTGTATACACTAACATATATTTAATCAAAATATATATATGCACTTACATATATATGTATGTATGCATATATCTATATAATTACCCTGTTTTTCAACCCTCTAATGACAAGAGTCCCTAAATTAAATTATTCTGGCCCTTGGGTGATGAACATAAAGACATTAATTGGGTTCACAATGAAAGCATTTCTAGCATAAAACTTGCTGTGCCTTTGAAAACCCAGGGGTCACCTCTGCGTCACAATGAAGAATTAGATAGGAATATAGTGGGGGAGTCCTAAGTTAGTTTTCTAAAAATCACTTTGAAACCAAAACTAAGTGTATCATTTTTTACTTCAATGACATAATTTTTTTCTTAGAATGTCATAAAAATTTTTAATGTATGGATTGATGTAAATGACCCACTTATGATGCTTGCAAATGAAATTATAAAATTACTGGTTTTCCATCTTTCCCCCCAGCTATGAGTACTTAATCAGCCAAGTATTCTTGCTTTTCTTAAAGCCCAATTTTCTTTTTTTTTCATTTTTAAATATTTGCTTGAAATGTATAATTCTCTTTCCTGGCTTTGTCAAAAATCATTTGTATATGTTTATTTTGGTAGGATAAGGGTAGGTCCTAGACCTTTGATTTCATTGGTATGGGGAAATTCCAAGATAGGAAAATTCCCTCTATTAATGTAGATCAGAACTTTTTCTGCAATTTATCATGTTAGAGAGTTGCCTATCACAACATGACTAATATGGAATATGTTTTACATGATTGCACATATATAACTTACATCAAATTCCTTACCATCTTAGGGAGAGAGGAGTTGAGGAAGGGAGAGAGAAAACTTGGAACTCACAATTAAAAAAAAATGAATAGTATAAATTGTCTTTATATGTAATTGGGAAAAAATGAAATATTAGTTCATGAAAAGAAAGAATAAAAGTTGCCTAGAGTATTGAAAGGGTATCAAGGTCATATAGTCAGTATGTGTCAAAGACTTTAAACCCAGGTCTTCTAGCTTCGAGGCTACTCTGCCATGCTGCCTCATATAGATAGTCTGGTTTTGGTATTCAAGTTAATTGCTTAATTCATTTTTTGTTGCCAGACCATCTGTGAAATCATCTGCCCAGGAAACTGTCTCTCTTTGAAAAGAATACATTTCATAGTACTATATATTTTAATAAACCATCTATAAAGATGCACTGTCTTGTTGTATAATTTTGTAAGTCACAAAGCATCATGTGGATTATGCTCCTTAGATGTGAAAATGGATGAGGAATAGCTACAGGGATAAGGGCCTTAGGTGGTTTCCGCTATTTTTTTTTTTTGTGACACTGAACTGTACTAGAATGATAAATCCTCTGAAAATGAAGATTTATGATGGAAATTTTTCAGAATGCTTCATAACTTGTAATAAATTATATTACTGTAAATTTGAGTTCCATTTTATCGTCTGAGGAAGGGTTGGGCAGCTAGGAGGAAGTGTTAATGGATGTTATGCCATCTTACTGATAAAGCTCTCTATTTCCTTTAAAAATGATTTTCTTGTGAGACATGTAAGAAGGGAAATTATTATTAATCATGTTTCTATTACATTAATAGAGAAGTAGCTTGAATCACATTAAGAGACATTTTTTTTTAATTGTTAACTTTGGAAGCAGCTAGATGGTGTAGTAGAGTCAGGAAAACCTGAGTGTGACTCTTACCTGAGACCATTCATAGCTGTATAGCTCTAAATCAAGGGTGGGGAACCTGTAAACAAATCATATATCCTCCCTTAGCCTCAATTTCTTCATCTTCAAAATGGTAACAATAAGAATAGCATTTACTTCACAATAAATTAATTATTGTTCATTTCTAAAATGGCATATCTTTGAGTATAGCTCAAAATTCTTGTCAATGACATGCAGTCTTTCAAAACTCAGTATAGTTTCTTCTCTGTACAGTGATGGAAACCATGGTTATCTCTATGAGAAGACCAAGTAGATATTTCAGGTTTTGCTGTACCAATAAAGAGATAAAATAACTTCATATGAGAGTTCTCAAGAATCCTGACAGCCCTCAAGACTTTTTTTAACCTGAAGACAGCTAACTTATTCTGATTCATATCAGATAAATTATGCCATCAGAGGGAACCAAGAAAATGTCACTGGGGACTGGACAGTCCTGGGAAATAAACTGATAATCTTTGGGGAACAGGCAATTTCTACCACTACTATCAACTGAATGTAGGGGCTTCTAAAGAGAAAGGCATGTTTGGGAAGTGAATGACTGGATAGGAAAGAAGATGATACATAGGAGTTTGGTTTGGATTTCTGGGACAATAGATGAAAATACAAGAATGATAAGCTCTTCTGGAAGTCAAAAATAGTTTCTATGGAGTCAGAAGAGTGATGAAAGTAGAAGAGTGTATGTTGGGGACTGATTCATATTTTTCTTAGAGGCTTTGGATGTAGGAGCTTTGACTTTGTTTTCTTCTTCTGGTTGTATGTTTTGATCTTCTTTGTCATCAAAGTAAGATTCTATGGTCTGACTTTTTTTTGCACAGTTTGCTCATGTTCCCAGCCAATTACTTGACTTTTAAACTCTTTGTTAAGGTAGGGCTCTTCTTCCAGTGTGGAGAATGTACTGTCCCAAGCTTTGGGGGTTTTGTGCAGTTGTTTTCAGAGATACTTCTAGGGACCTGTAAATTTTCAGTTCTTCCAAGGTGGTATGATCAAAGGCAAGGTGTTCACTCTTTTCCTGGTCTGTGCTCTGGTGTGTGAGTGACCACAAGCATTCTTTTTCTGCCTTGGAACTGTGAGGATGATTCCCTCTCCACTGCCATCACAAGCTCCACCACTCCAGTGCTTTTCCTTGCCCCAGGACCACCACCCAAAGCTGTGACCTAGATTGAAGCACAGGAAAAGCACGAGAATCCTGCCCCAGTGCCAGCAAAGAGATCCCTACAATCCCCCTCTGATCAGCCAGCAGATTCCCCCCTCTGTCTGCTGAAGCAGCCGCTGCCCCAGGACTAGGACCAGACCTAGCTCCTCTCTTACCATGGTCTAATAGACCTTTCCTACTCGCCTTCTAAGTTGTCTTTGTGGGTTGAGAAGTCTGGAAACCACCACATCTGCAGATGATTCAGTCCCCTGAGGCATGCTTCAGGTTCTCTGGGGCCTGGTCTTTGCCTGTGTGGCCCATGCTGAACTGTGCTCCTCTCCCAGACCGGTGCAACAGACCTTTCCAACCAAACATCCAGGTTGTCTTGGGCTGGAAATTTGTTTCACTCTGTCTTTTAGTAGGTTCTGCTGCTCTAGAATTTTTAGAGCTGTTTTTTACAGGTATTTGGAGGGGTTTGGGGGAGAGCAAAAGCAAATCATTGCTTTTACTCCACCATTTTGGCTCTGTCCCCCAAGAGTGTATGAACAGTGGAATGTGTAAAGTCCCATCTCTTTAAGGTAGAACAATTCTAAGAATGGTGAAGTAAAAGGTTTTATCACACCTTTGTGAAGTTGAAAGTGAGATATGTCAGTGGGCTCCAAACTTTTCTTAATATACACACCTATGGAAAAAAAAGTATACACACTACTAATCTGTATATATTTCCCAAACTAGTAATCACATTGTCTCTAGAAATGCAAAATATGAATTATTAAAGATAAGATAAAAATAAGAATTGCCTTAATATGGTCAGACTTAGTCTTTAGGAAAATCAGTTTAGCAACCAGAGAGAGACATAAAGTGGAGAGACCAAGTGGGACTATTACAACAGTCCAGGCAAGAAGTGATGAAGACCTAAAAAAAGTGGTGATTACATGAGTCAAGAGAAGTAGAAAGATGTGAGAGATGTTGTAGAGCCAGAAATGAGAAAATTTGGCAGTTAATTGGTTATGTGGTATAAGAAAGAAGTTGGAATTGTGGATGACTCAGTGATTGGGAATCTCAGGAACTGGAAAGATAATGACAACCTTAACAGTAATATGAAATTCTTGAAGAAGGATGGGTTGGGGGTGGGGAAAAAATGTAATGATGTCTGTGATAAAGATCACAACTAACCCATACCTCTTCATCTAATGTGACTCACTCTTCTCCAGTCAAAATGAGAAGTGAGACACTCACTAGCTGTGTGACCCTGGGCAAGTCACTTAACTCCAATTACCTTGACAAAAGAGAGAGAGAGAGAAGTGAAAGGCAGGGCTGTCACTGACCCAAAACACATGCCTGTTCTATGAGAGGTGCCCTCTATAACCACAAGGTGATTTAGAGAATAGGAGGTCAGCATACTGCAGACAGAAATTTTAAATAAGGTCACTTCCTGATTTGTGCCCCTCCACTAGATTTTAAATTACCCAGGGCTCAGAAGGAAGGAGGTTAGAAGTTTGTACATCAGAGAAAGAGAATAGAGTGGAGACAGTATTGAAGGAAAATGAGTGAATGATAAATGGGGTTTTCTTGGAGATAAGCACCATTTTTTTTTTATCTCAGGGAGAATGGAATGTCACCCACATTACCGCCTTCCAGTTGTGTGATCACATACCCCTTAGGGGTCAGGCCAAGGCTTCCATTTTAAAGATCACTGAGAGATAAATCTTTGATGGTAAGAAAGTTGAGGAGTGTGGTCAGATTGTTGAAATATAATCAATACAAACATTAAAATACTGAAGGATGACAGAAGGAAATGGGGGGGAATTGAGGGAAAAGGAGATGGGGTAGGAAGACAAGAAAGAAGACTTTGAATTCATGAGCTAAGTACTGAAGTCTTTTATAAATTTGGGAGAGTGACTTGAATGTTGGGAAGATTACAGCAACAAGGATTAGGAGACGGAGATAAAAATGAATAATAAAAAAGTAATTCACATTTATATGGTCCTTTAAGTTTTGCTAAGCCTCACAACAAACCTGTGAGGAAGATATTATAATAATTATTATACCCATTTTAAAAGAAAAAATAAAACAACTGAGGTTCAGAGAGGTTAAGTGACTAGCCCAGAATCATTAAGCAAGCGAACATCCTAGATGAGTTATAAATGCAGGTGTCTCCTGACCCCAAGTATGGAATTCTTTCCACTACATTGTGTTCCTCTAAACAGACTACATGGACTTTGAAAGGAAAAAATTTCCTAAATGATGGAGTTAGAGGAATAGTTGGGAAATGGGGAGAGGGAGGGTAGAGCGGCAGGGAATATACAAAGTCCTCTTCTTGATCTCTGAGTCAGGAGAAGTGGGACAATTTAGCCTTCAGAAGACAGGGTTACAAGAGATATGGTGTTCAGAATAGAGACAATTTTAATTTTTAGAGAGTAGGTAGGTGTGCCATTTGAAAAAAAAATGATGACATGTTGTAAGTTCATTGAGAATAGAACATGGGTTCTGAAGAACACAGTGAATGACTACGCAATGGGAAAACAAGGTTGGAGTATACTTGGAAAAGGGGAAAATGTTATTAAAATAAGAGTGAAGTCTCTTGAGGAGAAAATTTGATCACTCTGCTTGCATCTAAGGCCATGAATCTGGATAACCAGAATTGAGGAACCAATATGATAGGAAGTAGCTTAGAGTAGCAAGCTCAGCTAGTAGCACTATGACAGCAAGTGACCCCCTAAGTGAATTTTCTGCCATTTGCATTTAATAGAATTATTCATATAATTTCCTCTTGTGTCCTACCCTTATAATCTCTGTTCTCATATCTTACATATTGAATATATAAATGGAAATTACATTGAATTTTTATAAAAATGTAAGAGAAATTATTATTGATTTCCATGAAAAGTCAAGAAAACCAAAGTGTAAAGATTCTAAATTTAATTTAAATTAAAAAAATTTAAATAAATGGTTATTAATGTACTATATAAAACTATATTGGTAATATTAAATATTTCAACCAGCAGGCATGGACAAATTTTAAAATGTATTTTCTTGTTACTTGAAATAGAATTTACTGAATTATAGCAGGGTTATTTTTATGTTAACACCTAAATTGGTGAGTTGGAAATTTTATGATTACATACAAATTGTTACCATTGTGAGACCTGTCAAGGAAGTCTGAGCTGATAGCAAGATTTTGTTGACATATTCTGTGGTGAACGGTTAGCTCTGTCAAATCCACAGGGTTGCTGACACTTTTGAAAATTCAGGAAGAAAAATTGGTCTTTAAAATGCCTTCCCCAAACAAACTAAGCACCAGCAATGCTTGTAAGTTACTGGACCTCAGCTCAGAGCACTCTGTACATTCAGATGAGGCATTTGAGGCTTAGGCAATACCTAAAAAATAGTTTCTAAGGTAGTTGAGCCAACTAGTTATTCTAAATTATGAGAAACTCAAATATAAAATGTTACTCATTTTTATTCTCCTTGAAAATTTCATCACCCTGGGATATGGGTTGGTAATAAAGCTTTTTCCATGAGGAGTTCTACTATGAGAAAAAGAGGTGATTCCTTTTATTTCCCCTGGGATGCTTTCATGCCAGCATGGTGCTATTATTCTAGCAGCTTGTCCATTCCAATGTCAAGTGGAATATCAATGTCATTCTCAGGAGATGAGGGGTGAAAAGAGGTTAACATGGGGGGGTTTGGGATTTCAGAACCTGTGGGTAGTTAGTAAATGATTCACTGATGCTCTCAGTGGAGAAAATGAATGATTTAATGAATTTTCACATTGAAAGAATTCACACAGTAGAACTTCATTATCTATGTTTCTACCTAAAAAGACCCTTACAATTCAAAACATTATTTTGCCCTGGCCATGAAATATGTTGAAAAATGCTTCTTATTCAGCTCATTCTATTCTTTCGAATAATGTTATGACTGAATGAGGCAGGGAGGGAAGGCTTCAGAGGGAGGAAGAGTCTTTTTCTCTAAAGAAACCCAGCAGCCTCAGTTTATAACCTGTTTCCATGGCCTCAGATATTAGCTAATACCAATTTATTTAGGGCCTTTATTCTTTATGGGTTTTTCTCTGCAAAGCTGATTTATGTGTGAATTAGTAACAATTATTTGATAAATACAGATTGAGAATTTATCCTTTATTGTCGTCTTTTAAATATGAATTTTCCTCCTACTAATAGTCAGTATAAAAATCCATCACTAGACCTGTAATGCTTTTCATAAGGGCTGGCCTAGTCATTTTTGTAGAGTAGTAGTATCCTAGAGTGAAAAAAAATAAATTGAAAGTTCAGACCATATGTCTGTGATCTGAAAATAACACATTTCTACTCTAAAATGGCACATAACAGAGGTGGGGGATTATGGGTATGGAATACTTCATACATTGTAAAAATTTGCCAATATCCTGGTTAGTTTTGGTAAACTACTTTTTTTCTCTTTAATTTTTTTTTTGTTTTGTTGTAAGGGCTAGCTTGCTAGGTATAAAAGAGGAGAGAGACATATTTGAAAATGAATGTAATGTTAAAATAATTTTTTTAATAAAAAAATTTAAGAGACAAAATGGAAATAATACCATCTATGCTACTGAACTACTGGTATTATGACGAGGAACATGAAGTCATTTTTCAATTGTGTCCAACTCTTCATGACCCCATTTGGGTTTTCATGGCAAAAATACTAGAGTGGTTTGCTATTTCCTTCTCCAGCTCATTTTACTGATGAGGAAATTGAGGCAAAAATTTAAGTGACTTGCTCAAGGTCACACAGCTAGTAAGCATCTGAGGCTGGATTTGGGCTCAGGAAGAGGACTCTTCCTGATTTCAGGCCCAGAACTCTCTCCACTGGACCACCTAGCTGCCCAATTGTGACAAAGACAGATCTTTGTAAATTTTCAAGAGCTGGTTAAAGGGGAGTTATTATTTTCTTCATATTATAATAGAATGTTTAGCCTTAAAAAAGACTAGCTAGAAAGACTAGCTAGTAAGCCTAAATTTAATAGGCATAAATATAAAGTTTTATACATGTTTAGCACCTTTCTTTAAGAAATAGGAATGGAGGAAGTAGCCCCGAAAAGATGCTACACATGGAATTAAAGAATCAACTATATCAACAAGTACAGTTAATCTATGAAATTTTAGTGGGCCATATGTTCAATATGAGCATGTTTTTTGATCTTGCAATCAAAAATTTAGTGTGATTTTAGCTTGCATTAAGAGAAATATTGTCTATAATGAAATATGGAATACCAGCTCAGAGAGATGATTGTTAAATTTTCATTGTGAACATTTATGTATCAGGAAATGGCATACACTGTAAATCAGGGTTTTCATTTTCTGTTTGAATGGTTTCTAGATTGATTGGTTGTTTACTGTTTATTTTCTGGGCTAAGAAAGTGATGGATAAAATGTTAACATTGCAGATTACAATTAAAAGTCATACTTATTAAAATTCAAAATGTGATCCACTTGTTAAACGTTTACCGGCACATCCATGAAAGGGTGTGATAGTTGCACTGTCCTTTGTTCTGGTCAGAACATATCTGCAGTATCATGTTCACTTCTGGGTACCACATGTTAGAAAGGACATTGAGATAGTAGAATGCAAATGAAAGCAGAGAAGGCAGGATGGTGAGGGGACTGGAGACCATGGTCTGCAAGGATTAATTGAAGGAAATGACAGAAGTTTAGCCTGAAGAAAAGGCTTCATTTCTTATTCCACTTAGGCAAATGTGTTAACTATCTTTAAGTTTTGAAAAAATGTAATCTTACTGCAGAAATAGGCTTCTCCAGCTTGACTCTATAGGGCAGCGTGATATAGTGGCAAAAGCATTGGACTTGGAATTGTAAGACTATGAACTCTGACTTTGTTCCTTAGTGTCTTTGTGACCTTGGATAAGTCACTTAACATCTTAACAGCAATTGATGAGAATGGTAATAATAGTAGCTAGCATTTGTATAACACTGTAAGGTTTCCAAAGTACTTTTCATTATATGGTAAGGGTAAAATGAAACAATGAGATTTTAGAATTTTAGAACTAGGTCTTTAGAGATCTAGGTACCTAAGTGGCACTCCCTATAACCTTGGAAGATAGGTGCTGTTATTATCCACATTTTACAAATGAGGAAACTGAGGCAGGCATAGGTTAAGTGACTTATCCAGGGTCATAAAACTAGTTAGTGTCCGAGGCTATTTTTGAACTAAGGTTCACATCCTAGATTCCTAACTCTGTCATGCCCATATCCATTCTCTTGCCAAAGCCTGTAGATTTTGCCTTTACAACATCTTTCAAATATTCCTCTTTGTCTCTTCTGATACTGCTGCCACTCTAGCTAAGGATCTCATCACCTTACAGCTGGATTATTACAGTAGCCTGCTGGTAGCTCTGCCTGTTTCAAGTTTCTACTCAGATCCTTCCTCCATTCAGACACCAAAATGATATCCCTAAAGCATGGATCCTATATCATTCCTTCCTCCCCTCATAAACTATATTGGTTCCCTGAAGCCTGTAGGAGCAAATACTATTTGCCATTCAAAGCCCTTCACAAACTAGGTCCCCTCCTACTTTTTCAGTCTCCTTACACCTTACTCTCTGCCACACACTCTTCACATCTGTGACACTGGCCTCCTAGCTGATCCACAAAAAAGAAATTACATCTCTTGATTCCCCAAAATTTTTATTATCTGTCCCCAATGCCTAAAACACTCTTTCTTCTCCTCCTGACCTCCTTAGATTCCTTTAATTCCCAACTAAAATCTCATACTTTACTGAAAGCCTTCCCTAACCCCTCCCAATTCTAGCACTTCCTGTCAATTATTTCCTATTTATCCTATATATAGCTTACTTTGTATTTATGTGTTTGTATGTTTGCTTCTCCCATTTGATTGTAAGCTCCATGAGGGCAAGGACTGTCTTTTGCCTCTTTTTGAGCCCCCAGAGCTTTGTACAGGCCTGACACATAGTAAGCACTTGAAAATGTTTATTGAATGACTGCACAGTTCTTCACGACACAGACTATTGTTTGATCCTGATGATCTTGCATAATACTTTGCACATAGATGATCCAAAAGAAATCTTCATGTGTGATGATGATCATGACCATGAGGAATATCTTGATCAGGGTTTGACTTAATGGTATCACCAGAGTAACTCCAAAGTTTCCCTTTAGGAAATTGGAATCCTTCCCCTTCTCCCCTTTTTCTTCATCCAAATGCCCCTTTGATCCTGTGATTCTATGCAATATCTCTTTTACCACTGTCTCCGTGTTTCCTCCAGATTCTGATAATAAGTTGGGCCCTTCTCATTTCAAAGGCCAACCCCTCTACGTGTGCCTCAATCCCATTCTCTTCCATCTTTTCCAGAAGATGGAATCATCACTTCTCTGTAATCTTCAACCTTTCTTTATTTGCTATTTCATTCCCTTTTTCATTCAAACATGCCCAAATCTCCTCCAAATCCCCTCTTACCTGACCTTTCTGCTGAATTTGACACTGGTAACCACTCTTTCCTCCTAGAAAATGTCTCCTCTTTGGGATTTCATGACCCTTCTCTTTCCTGGTTCTTCTGTCCATCTAGCCAAACCTCCAAAGTCTCCTTTTCTGGCTCATCTTCTGTAACACACGACCCAGCTGGCAGGTGTTCCCCAACTCTATGTCCTGTGACCCTATTCTTCTCTCTCTACATGCTCTCAGTGACCTCTAGCTCCTATGAGTATAACTGTCATCTCTATGAGAACGAAATATCTAACCCATCACTCTTCTTAACGTCAGTTTCACATCAGCAGCTGCCTATTGGGCATTTCAGACTGGATGTCCCTGAGACATTTCAAATTCAACATGTCTAAAATAGAACTTATATCCCCTTGCCCCCCAAAAACACCACCTTTATTCTAAATTTTCCTATTTCTGTTGAAAATTCTCTTAGGGTCATAACCTTGGCATCACCATCAGCTTTTCATTCTCTCTCACTCCACATAGCAAGTCATATGCCAAAGCTTGCCTGTTTTACCTGTACAATATCTTTCAAATTCAACCCCTTCTCTCTACTCATACAGCTACCACCTGAGGTCAGACTCTCATTACTTCTCACTTAAATTATTGACATAGTCTCCTAACTGGCCTCCCTGCCACAAATCTTTCCCTCCTCCAGTTTATCCTTCATGCTTCTCCGGAAGCAAATTTCCTTAAGCGTAGATAAAGCCACGGCGCTCCTCTTCTCAATAAATTGCAGTGACTCCCTATTGCTTCCAGAATAAAATATTAATTTCTCCAGTTAGGTTTTTAAATCCTTTGAAGCCTGGACTGAACTTACTTTTCTCACTTTGCTGCATATTACTCTCCATTTCCATAATCTGTGGGTTAGTCAGACTGTTTTTTTTTCTTTTGTTTCTCACACACAAAGCTCCATCTCCTCTTTCTTTTGACTATCCCCAAACCTGAAATATACCTTCTTCTCACCTCTGTCTCATAAAATCTTTCTCTTATTGAAGGATCACCTTCTACATAACATCTTTCCTAATCCTCCAGTTACCAGTGCCTTCACTCTCTAACTGTATTTATTTCCTCTTAATTTATTCTGTATGCGCTTATTTTTTTATTATCTTCAGGCAATTGGGGTTAAGTGACTTGCCCAGGGTCACGCAGCTGCTAAGTGTCAAGTGTTTGGTCCGAGGCTGGATTTGAACTCAGGTCTTCCGGACTTCATGGCCGATGATCTATCCACTGCGCCACCTAGCTGCACCATTCTGTATGCACTTATAAATGAACTGGTATGATTTCCTTGTGAGTAGGGATTGGTTTTTTTTTGGGCATTTGTATTCCTATCACCTAGCATAGTGCCTGGCACACAGTAGATGCTTAATAAATGCTTGTCAATTGATTATTTTTTTAAATGTCCATCACGTTTATAAAGTACTCTTGGGACAAATTTAATAAAGACTTAGAATTTAGAAGGCATCTAGAAGATCACCAATCCCCTCATTTTGCCAGTGAGGCCTAGAGTAAATACAGATCAAGGCAGCTAGCATTTATTAAGCAATTACTCTGTGTCACTAGGACTACAAAGAAACAGTACCGGCCCTCAACGAGATTACAGTCTAATGCGGACACAATATGCAAACAAATGTGTACCAAAAAGTTGTAGATGGGATAAATTAGAGATAATCAAAAGAGATGGAAACCACTATGGTTAAGAAGGACTAGGAAGGGCTTACTGCATAGATGGCAAGTAGCAAAGCAAGGCTTTGAATCCAGTTTCTCTCCATCCAAATTCCCATTTCGTGACCACTCTTTCCATTTCATCTTACTGCCAAGACGATCTCTAAAGTTGTTGGTCAATCATTTCAGTCACATCTGACTCTTTGTGACTCCATTTAGGGTTTTCTTCACAAAGATGCTGGAGTGGTTTGCCATTTCCTTCTCCAGCTCATTTTACAGATGAGGAAAATGAGGCAAACAGGATTAAGTCACTTGCCCAGGATCATATGGCTAGTAAGTGTCAGAGGCAGCATTTGAACTCAGGTCTTCCTGAATCCAGACTTGGAACTTTATCTGCTGTGGCACCTAGCTACCTAGATCTCTAAAGACCTAGCTCTAAAATTCTAAAATCTCATTGTTTCATTTTACCTTACCAGAACCCCTTCATATAATGAAGGCAACTATTAAGTCCATTTTTTTTTTGATGTTGAAAAGTAGAGATATTAAGTAACTAAATGATATGTCCAGAGTTTTTCAACTGGCTTGGGAATAAAAATAATCCCTAGCTCTCCTGACTGCTGATCCAGTGCTATATTTACTAGTGCATATAAGTCCCAGGAGAAACCATAGACAGCCTCACAAGACTCAGTCAGTTTGATATCTTTGTCTTTGTGACTTAATGGTCAGATTCTTTGTTCCCCCAAAATGTTAACTACCTTTTGTGATATAAGCAGTAGAAGAAATAGAGAAATGCTATAATAACTTACATTCCTGCCCTGACATTTACTTCTGTATCTTTAGACCAACGTTAGTAAGTCTTTGCTGTAGGGTAATGATTAGATGTTCAGTTGACATTAATACTCTCAAAAACACAGTGGATTCTAAGTCTGCATTTATACCTCTTTCAAGGATTAATTTCTTGGTATTTGTCAATGTTTCAGGTGTGTTGTCTCCTTTTCACTTTCATTCCTGGGCCTTTGAGCAATTTCGATAATACCCATGACCATAACAGATTTCAGTGAACACCCTGGAGCAGTCCCTTTTTCAAATCAGTCATAAAGTTTGAAGGAAAGAGCAATGAAAGGAAAGGGAAGGGAAGATTTTACCCATTTCCAGTCTCTCTTATGACCTTTTTTTTTTTTCTGACTTTAAGCGACTGCCTAACCAACTAAAATGCTGGGAATATAATGCCATCTGTTGGTCAGGGGCAAGTAGAAATGTTCTAATTAAGTCTCTAGGGTAGGCACTCATTTTTTTTGAGGAAAGCTGAAATCTGACTCATCAAGGTTGTCTGTCAGATTTATGTAGTTGAATCATCTGATGATATAATTTGGTTCATTCACTTGCTGTGTTATGGCCTAATTTAAAATGGAGGGCGCTGTGATATAATACAAAAAGCATTCAATTAGGAATTAGGAGACCAGGGTTCTCTAGTCCTGTATCTAACACTTAACAAACTGTGAGTCCTTGGGCAAATCACTGAACATCTTTGTGCCTCTATTTCCTCATCAGTAAAAAGAAGTCTAAACTTGTGTCTCCTACCAATTGGACAAGGACATTGGGAGACATAAATGAGAATTCTTCAAAAATATAAACTCTTCTATTAAATACCAAATAGTATTTTGTTGCTATTTATTATTGTCATTACTTTTATTCCTTCCTTTTCCTTCACAAAAATTGTTTCCTGTCCCTCCATTGTATGAAAGTGGCTCTGGTATTTGGAAAGTTTTGCCAGTAGAATGGAAGTAGGTCTGGTAGGTCCTTTAAATCAATAAAAGTTTCAAGTCGAAGTCATAACAAGGGCAGGATAACAGGGCTTTGACCAAAGGTACTGAAATGTAATGGGCACTAACAGTACTTAGGCTTCTTCAGTAGGTAGAAACAACTGAACTTAGCACCTAATTAGCAAGAATAATTAGTTTAAATAAGAAGCTACCACTTCCTGTCTCACCTACTTCCAAACAATAACAAGACATGTTCTCCCCTAACTCCAGCCTCCTCAGCTACTGTGTCTTGGTGTCTCCTAGGGCAGATATCTCAGGTTCTCTGACATATCCCTCCCAAGTAGAGTTCCACCCCTGTAGAGCATTACATCCTGAGGTCTGAGGTCTTTCTCCACCCTCAAATGTATGAGTATAAAAGAAGTAGCAAGCATTGTGTTGGAAAATCAGTCTAGCTACTTTTTCAGGCACTCATCATGAGAAGGTTGGCCAGCAAGAGAAGATGTTTTGGTGTTTTAGAGGTGTTTGTTTGTTTTTTGGTTTGTTTTTTGTTGTTGTTTGTTTTATGTTTACTACTCATATTAACTATGTTCTAAGGCATCAAAGGGTTTTAATTCAGAAGCTGCAAAGGACCATACAGAGCTGGACAGGACCTTTGAGATCATTTAGTCCAACCCCCTCATTTTACAGATGACTCAAAGTGAAGTAATTTTCCCAATGTCACAGAGGCAGGAAGAGCACTGTGCCAAGTGCTTTTTACAAATATTATCTCATTTGATCCTTACAATAATCCTGTGAGGTGGGTGCTGTTATTATCCCCATTTTACAGGTGAGGAAACTGAGACAATGGTTAAGTGACTTTCCCAGTGTCACACAACTAGTAAATATCCAAGACTGGATTAGAACTGAAGTCTTCCTGACTTCAGACTCAGCATTCTCTCAACTATGCCACCTAGTTGCTTCAGGTAGTAAAGTGGAAGAGTAAGGATTTGAGCTGAAGAAGGAAATGGCAAACTACTCCAGTATCTATGCCAGGAAAACCCCAAATGGGGTCACAAAGAGTTAGACATAACTGAAAATGAGTGAACAACAGCAAGTATTTGAACCTAGGTCATTGGATTCAAAATGCAAGCCCTTCCCCTTGCTCCTTGTTGGAAGGGAAATTCCAGTGAAATCATGGATCTTTGGAAGGATTAGAGCATTATTAATATTATTATATAGTTGGTTTTTCTTGGAAGCATCTCACAGACCAAAGTTGTCCAAGAAATGAATAGAACCAAATGGTTGAAACATATTCAAATTGTTCTATGTACCACATTGGATGGAATAGTAACTACTGAGCCTTATTTCCCTGGGAAAATAAAATACGGCTATAAAAGTACCTCCTCTATTGTTGTAATCAATTCTTTTTGGTGAGTAGTAATAGAGAAGAATATTACCATATTTTATCCATTGAAATGAATCAATTTAACTGTAAATCATTATTAAACAAGTTCATGTGATTTTACTGATGCTCAATATTAAGCGTTCTTTAATTAAAAAAAAAAGATGAATCAGCACATGGCTTAAAATATTCTGATGGTAGAAGAGCTTTTTGCCAAATGTTTTCTTTACCTGAGGCCCACAAATGTTCCATTGTACATATTGCATTGGCTGACTGCAAAAGCACCATGTGAGAAATAACCTCTTTTGAGAACCATTCTCAATATGTTGGCAAAGAAAGTCTGAGACCACTTAGCTACACAATAATAACTAAAATCAAATAAAAATGAGCAAGCAATTTCCCTCTTCATTTTTCTAAATGAAATTTTTTTTTCTCAACAGCAGAAAATCAGTATAGGAAGCTTTAGGCATGGGCTAAGTTGGAGGAGATGGAAATAATTCTGAAACCACTGGTTTTAGCAAGAAAATTGTGAATAAAGGACACCATACTGAATCTTAATGGTAGTATTTCTTTATGGACTTCTAAAAATGAAACCAATGACCTAGAGTCCTCTAAGAACTGTTTCATTCCTACTGGATTTCAAAACCTAGTATCTGCGAATATCCAGGCCATAAGATTTATAACAGCTTTAAAGTTTTAGAGCTAGAAAAGAACTCAGAGCTCATTTAATTCAGCTCTGTAATATATTTTACCAGAGGGGAAACTGAGGCCCAGAATGGTTAAGGGTCTTTCTTACGGACACCCAGATATTAACATAAAAGAGCTAGGAATTGTATCCAGTTCTCCAACTCCATTATTAGATTGATCCCAGCTACATGGAACATAATCTATCCATTTGGCCACATGGACTTGGGAAGAGAAGGAAGATTTAGGTTAATAATGGACAATATTGAATCTCTACTTATTATGAAATGACTCTAAAACAGAAGACAGTGTGGAATATATGAATAGCATGATAATACTGCCCCATATCTACTGCATGTTAGAAAAATCATTTAATAGCTTTTCATTGTCATCAATACCCTAAAAATTGGTGGTTTTGGTCACTCAGAAGGGAACTTTGGAATCACTCAGTACAGGATTATTGTGTAGGCAAGAAAAGTGAGACCCCAAGAAGGGACTATGACTTATCAAAGGACTTGCTGGTATTTCTATGCTTGGACCTTAAGACCAAAATCAAACATGAAGGGTTGAGAAATGCAAAACTCAGTCATTTCAGACTTACATTCTCCTTTGCTTGACCTTCTTACAAGTAGTTTCTCACCTCCTTCCCAACACCAATTTCCTTCAACAGTAAGCCAACACAAATCAGTCTTTTGTTTGTATTCAGTGATAGGAAGACCTATTTTATGCCATACATTTGAAGTTTAAGTTGTTTTACTCAGCACTACAAGCTTAACCATTTTGTGTTGTTAAATACATTTTATCTTCTTTTCCTGTTTGAAATTTATCATTTATTTTATATTAATTAAACATTTTCAGAACTATTTTTCCTTCATTCATTTGCATATGGGCATTTTACTACTCATAAGTAAAAAGAAAATACTATTTATATGATTATTTTACTTATGAGATTGGTGTTTTATTTCTTATGTAAAATCAGGAGACACTTCTAATCATCTGTTACTCATATGGTATTGTTGTTGTTCATTCCTTTTAGTCATGACTCATTCTTCATGACCCCACTGGGGTGTTCTTGGCAAAGATCCTACACAATTTTGTGATCCAGTGGATCCTTTTGTCAGGCAATCAGAGGTTAAGTGACTTGCCCGGGGTCACACAGCTAGGAAGTATCTGAGGCTACATTTGGACTCAGATCTTCCTGACTCCAGGCCCAGTGCTCTATCCACTAAGCCACCAGCTGCCTCAACTGAAGCAAACAGGGTCAAGACACTTGCCCAGGGTCACACAGCTACTAAATGTCTGAGGTCAGATCTGTACTCTGGTCTTCCTGACTCCAAGTCCAGCACTCTGTCCACTGTACCACCTGTCCCTCATATAGCTGTTTGTTTTTCATATTTAAAGGTTTCCCTTGATTCTATTGGTTCTATTGCCAATAAACAATAGGAGTCATTTTGTCCTTTAAAAAAATACATCAATGCCAGAATGTGAGGAGATCTGAACAGAGAAAGACTTAAAGAGAAAGAGAATGGAACAAATTGTAGAGTGAGGAGAAATATTTTGTCTGTGAAAGTGTTAAGGAAAGGATAGTGTGGCCACAGCACCGGAAAAGGGGGAACCTATTTTGAAGACAGAAAAATAGATATAATACTGATCAGGAAATAGTAAAAGAAGATGGCTAGAAACATTTTAAAATTTGCATTTAATATGGCAAGATAGATGGTATTACATATTTCCCTCACCTTTAGATTATAAGTGCTTTGAAAGCAAGAGTTGGGTCATATTGTATTTTTTTTAATTACCAGTATATACTTGTCTTAAATACAGCAAGCACTTAATAATTGCCCATTGAAAGGGCAAATAGACCTTAGGTAGACTTTATTTTTGATAGATTGCATTCAGTGTAATGGAACATGATATGCTTCTTAATATAAAAGTTCAAAAGGATATCCTTCTTGTAACAGGTAATTTCTTGGAATTAAAACTTTTGGGGGGTGGGAAGTAGAGGAGTTAGGGACTATATTTGTTATATCAATGGTATAGGGAGCTTCCTTTCCAAGAGTAGTTCTGTACTTTAAATGGGTTACCCCAGGGCACATAGCTATTATGTGTAGAGGCTGGTCTTGAACTGACATATTACTGGCTTTCAGGCCAGTTCTCTATCCTCATTTTTCATCTGACCACACTATTCTGGGACATCTCTAGAGTCTCTACCATGCCCCAGAAGCTCTTTACTGGGACAACCTCATCATCTTGCAAGATTCCATCAGCCTCCACCTCATCACTACCCTTTGCCCCTTATAATTGAAGTGCGGAACCATGAATACTAAAACCTTAATTTCTCATCTGGTTGTACCACTCTGGAGCTTCTCTTGCTAGGCCTCCACATCTCTACTTTTTAGATTCTTTTAAAATACTACCTTCTCTCATTAGATTATAAGCTCCTTGAAGGCAGGAAATGTCTTTTTTTTTTTACATTTGTATCTCCATAGCTTAGTATAGTGACTGGCATGGAGTGGGCATTTAATAAATGTTTATTCATTATTGGCATCAGAGATGCCAAGGTCATCCACTGTATCCCTGCCCATTGCCAGTTGTCCTGACTTTTTGTCTTGCCACTGGACTTTGATGACTCTGAAAGAGAGAGTGAGGGTGATGACTTTGTGGAATTCTGCCTCACTTAAATCCAGTTCACACATGAGTCAAGACATCACCCTATGACATCACTGGTCTTCTTCAAAAAATGGAGGACAAACAATAACAACAGGAAACCTAAAAAGATTAACTTTCACTCTTCATATAATGATATTCATGCCATATATAAACAAAACATTGGGGATCTTGACTTGGGATTAGATTCTAAAGTACTTTTACCCTGGCCTGGAGTGATGTCACTCCCCTACTCAAGAACCTTAAGTGATTCCTGCTTGAATGTCCCTAGGAAAATACAGTCTTATTATTTTGATTTCTAAACCCCTTTAAAGTCTGGTTCCAGCCTACCTCTCCAGGATTATTACACATTCTTCTCCTTTATGTTCACTGTTTCAACCCATCTAGCCTTTCCTAAACTCAAAAATCCATCTCCCACCTCCACACTCTTTGGTCCCCTTGGCTTGGAATGGAGTCTTTCTTCATCTCTGTCTCTTGGAATCCCACATTTCTCTAAAGGCTTAGCTCATGAATCACTTCCTTCCAAGTCTTTGTTGATTGCTCCCTAAGGTGTTAGTTCTTTCTTCCTCATTAAACTTTCTTTTTTATGTTTTATTCCCTATTTGAATACAAACTCCTTGTGACCAGAATTTTTTATTTGTTTGTTTTATTACTAGCACCTAGTAAAATGCCTTGTATGTAGTAAGCACTTGATGTTTGTTGTATTGAATTGAAAACTGCTACTGAACCTATAAAAGTCTTCTTGTATACTTTCTACCATCTAAATTTGGGGACCTAAAAGCAATGTTTCTGTAAACATTTGTTTATAGTTATATTTATATAGTTCTCATATGTATCTTGGAAAGTAGACTCCCAAATATTTTATACATTCTGTAAATCTTTGTAATATGTTGTTTTAGCCTTCTTACTAATATTTCAGTTAAAATTTTTGCAAAAATGTCCATCAGGAGTATTGGTCTATAGTTTTTTTTTTTTTTTCTGTTTTGATTCTCCCTGGTTTATATATCAAGACCATATCTATGTCATTGAAGAATTTGTTAAGATCCCTTCTTTGAGATTTTTGCCAAGAGTTCATGTATTATTCACATTAATTGTTTCTTAAACAATTGATAGAATTCACTTCTGAATCTTTTTAGTCCTGGAGTTTTTTCTTTAGAAATTCATTTATAGTTTGTTTATTTTCTTCCTCTGAAATTGGGTTGTGTAAATTCTCTGATTGTTGTTCTGTTAATTTGGATATTTTCTATTTTTTTTGTAAGTATTCTTTTATTACATTTATATTGTTAGCTTTTGGGGCATCTATGTAAACAAAATAGTTTGTAATGATATCTTTTATTTTTTTATCATTTTTGATGAAATCTACTTTTTCATTTTTAGTACTGGTAAATTGATTTTCCCCTTTCTCCTTTTTAATCAAAATAACCAATAATTTTATTTTATTAATTTCTTTAAAAAAAGCTCCAAGTTCAATTTATCAGTTCAATTTCTTCAATTTTTTTCCTCTTTAATTTTCAATATTTCTTTTTTGATTTTTTAATTAGGGTTTTTATTTTTTGTTGTTTTCAGATATTTAATTTGCACTCCCAATTCCTTGATATCTTCTTTCTATTCTTAATCAAATTGCTTAAAGATATAAAATTTCCCTCAAAATTGCTTTGACTACATCTCCAAAATAATGAAATATTGTCTCACTATTGTTTATTATCTTTGATGAATTATTTCTTGTTTCTATGACTTTTTCTTTCACCCAACAATTCTTTAGGATTAAGTTATTTAGACTTAGTTGATTTCTAATTTTTTTTCAGCAATTCATTTAATATAATTTTATTGAACTGTAATCAGTAAAAGATAATATTTTTGCTTTTTCTGTATTTGTTTGTGAAGTTTGATGTCCTAAGAAATGATCAGGTTTTTTTTGACAATGTACACTCCTTTTTATTTCCATGCAGTAATCGCCAGAGTTTTATTTTTTAGGGCAGACTTTTTACAATAAAAATCTTTACTCAGTGAATCGAGAGAAGTTCCTCTGAGCCTGGAAGACATTTTTGACTTCACTTTGGAATTGGAACATCATAAAATGATGGACATGGAATAATATTTATGGAATAATGTATCTATTTTTTCTTGCCAATAGAAGCATTTTATGTAATTATGGGTATTTTGAATTTTTGATGATTCTCCAAAATTATCTTATAAACTGTATAAGTGGCATGGGTCCCACAGTAAGTCATGGCTAGGTAGATTTGCTATAGTAAGTTGAACTACCTTAACATTTCTTTCCTCTCTGGTTTGAATTTGTAGGCATAGCCTTTACCAAAACACCCATTGATCTTGACATGACATCCAGGCAGTGACTTGAACTGATGATTATTATTGTCAAAATGTTATTAACAAGGAATTTCCATGTATTTCTTGGCTTGAAATTATCCAGGCCTGATGTTTATAATATAGCCATATCTTTGCCTTCATTTTTGAAATTAATTAATCATATCATTCCTTTCTCACAAATTGTCAGCAAGAATACTGTAGAATACTACAGTGATTTTGTATTGAATGTTTAAGAGACTATGGGAATATGAATCAGAGTCACAAATTGGGAAGTCTCTAGTGAAGTGCCATCATGCTCTTACTTTGTCTAGCTTTCTTAAACCCTTTTATCAGAGACTCAGATGAAGATGTAGAGAGCATACTTACATTTATAGATGATGTGATATTAAGAAGGATCAATAATATGTTAGATAGCAGGATCAAGATTCAATATAGTGCTATATTGTTGTTCAGTCATTTCAGTCATGTTTTACTCTTCATGATCCCATTTACCATTTCTTGGCAAAGATATTGGAGTGGTTTGTCATTTCCTTCTCCACCTCATTTTACATATAAGGAAACTGAGGCAAACAGGGATAAGTGACTTGCCCAGGATCACATAGTTAGTAAGTGTATGAGTGATTTGAATTCTGGGAGATGAGTCTTCCTGTCTCCAGGCCCAGTGCTCTCCTAGCTGCCCATATATAGTGATGTTTTTACTATAATCTTCTTTGATCAAATGATTTGGAGTGTTGCATTCATTTTTGGGAGCCACACTTAGGAATGGATGTTAACCAGGGCAAAGTATTCAGAGGAAGCACCCAATGTCTTGAGGGAGAACATAAATTATATGTTGTAAGAGCTGATTAAAAGAACTGAGGGTGCCTAGAAAAGAAATGTCCAGAAAAGACAGAGGGTGGGAGAGTGTAATAACTGTCTTCAAGTTTTTTTTAAATATTGCCCTAACAAAAATGGATTAAGAATGTTTTTCTTGATCTCATAGGGCAGATTCAGGTGGAAATTATCAAAAAGAAGATTTAAGGTGGAAGTAGAGAAAAATCAGAGAACTGCTCAAGTGCGGAATGAGTTGCAACTAGAAATCAGAAAATGCTCATCTAGAGGTCTTTAAGCAAAGGTTGGATAGCCACATGCCAGAAATGTTACAGAATGGATTCCTGTTTTATGTGTGGACTGGACTAGAGCAATAACCTTTGAATTCTTCTCCAGTAACAAAGGTCTTTTAATTATTTTTTTATACTACTCTCGCCAGTGACATATATTTGTTGACACCAGATGGTGACGGGGAGTAAGGGGCAGGCTAAAGTTTTGTAACTTTAGAGACTATCCAGTCTAACCAATCTTTTAACTTTGTCCAGTGAGAAAACTGGAGCATAGAGAATATAAATAACTGACCAGGGTCATGTGGTTTCTGTAATTGTGACTCTATCACAGCATTAAGCATGTCATTAAGCAATGTCAACATCTTGAAAAAGCAAATGACAGACTGCTATAACTCTATCCTATATTTAAGTATGTTAAACAATTTTTTTTAACTGCATGTTTTAATCTACCCATTCACTTAATCTTCCTGGACTTTGGTTTCCTCATCTTCAAAATCCAGGAATTGGATTAGATGACCTCTGTAGTCCCTTCTTCCTCTAAAAATATGTTCCTGTGATCCTCTTGGCTAATTTCATGTATTGTCCATGGATTTATTCAAATACTTTTTAAAATTTCATTTTAATTCACACTTCACTTAGCTGATGTGAAATTCTTATCTGTCACTCAAGGCATTTCTCTTATCCTCAAGGGATGTATCTCGTGCTTCCAGGATCCTTTAATATATACTTTATTCTTCAACCCCTCTCTTAGCTTAAGGATTTACTCTTTTTTTTCTTTATATTAAAAAATCTAAAAATCCCTTCTCTAATATTTTCTGTTGCATGAAGTGGAACTTAGTTATTTGTTCACCCAGTTTGCTTGATTCACTTAATGAATCACAAACAATTATGATGCCAGGGACTGCATAAAATACTGGGGTTATTGATATAAAAGTGAGATTCCTTGCCCTCATTGAGCTTATATTCTACTAAGACAAGAATTCTTCATCATTTGTATGACCTGGAACCTTTAGGCAGTCTAGTGAATCCTATAAATGCCTTCTCAGAACAGTGTTTTTAAATGGATAAAATAAAATGCATAGAATTACAAAAGAAACCAAGTATTTTGAAATTGAGAAATTACCTTTTTTTTGCATTCACAGATCTCATTAAGAACCGGTGTGGAATATAACAAGTTCACAGCTAAGTAAATATGAGATATGGTATATAAAAATACACAGTGATGAAGGGAGGGAACTCTTACCACAAGGGGAAAGGACTCTCAAAAGAAGTAGCACTTGAACTGTGCCTTATCCTACAGGTAGAAATCCTATAGGTAGAAAAGGGAGAGCATTCTAGATATGGGGCACAGCCTAGACAAAGGTACAGTCTAACCAAGAGATGATTAGGGCCTGGACTAGTATTGTTTGGGGATGGGCAGAAAGAAGGGGAAGTATTTTAGAAATATTGGGGAAGGATAATCAATAGGATCTGGCCACTAAGTGGATAAAAAGGGGTAAGGATATGACAAGGGCAGTGAGTAAGAATAAAGAAGATCCATGGATGATTCCTGGGATACAAGCCTGGGAGAGTGAAGAATGGTGGTATCCATAAGAGACATAGGGAAATTAAGAGAAGGATCAAATTGTTGTTGTTGGTTTTTTTGTTTTTGTTTTTTTAGTGAGGCAATCAGGGTTAAGTGACTTGCCCAGAGTCACACAGCTAATGAGTGTTATGTGTCTGAGGTCGGATTTGAACTCAGGTCCTCCTGACTCTAGGGCTGGTTTGCTATCCACTGCGCTGAGATCCTGAGAAGGATCAAGTTTAAGAGGAAAGATTATGTTTTATGTTTTGGAGGGGCTGAGTTCTATAGGTGTCCATAAAATATTCAGGGGGAAATGTCAAGCAAGTTGTTATAAAACTAAAAACTTTAACAGGATATACTTTAACAGAAACAGAAGAAAAAAACCAGAAAGTTCTTAGTTTACTTCATCACAATGTCATTCATGTCCAGAAAAATTTGAGAATGATTGCCCTGGAAATGATTCCTTGTCAGAATCCAGGTCCTAGATTTGAAATATGATTTCATGCAATTGTATTAATATTCTATCAGTCATTAGTCCTGTAAATGAATGGTTGATTATCCATTTCTAATTTCCCAAATATGTTCATCTTTTTAAAGATAATATTAAACTCATATTGTATCTATGGGCTTTTACCTATTTAATGCTATGTTATACTTTGAATCAGATTGACCTGTAACTCCGCTAATATAATTATCACTTAAGTAAATAAATTTATTCTGAATGTAAACAGAGGATGGAGACCTATAGGTGGAAGTTACAGAGAGGCAAAATTTACTTCAACATATAAAAGACTCAAACAAGCAGTGTAACTTAGTGGAAAGGGAATACCACAGAGTCAGGGAGACCTGATATATCATGTCTTTTTAATATTAGTAATACTTATGCTACATTAGAAAAATGTTGATAAATGCTAATAATGCCTTATTAACGTGGGAGGGATACTTTATATGGTACATAAAAGAGTCAGGATCCAAAAAAACCCCTCAAATTTTAGAATATTGGTCAAGATCTAATAATATAAAATTTGTTAGGAGGAAATTTAAAGTTATGCAGTTGGATTTACAAAATCAACTGGATTAACTATAGAATAAGTGAAGTTTTAGTTCACTGTGAGTTCACCATGATTCAACAATGTAGCACAACAGCCAAAAAAAACCTATGTTACAATCTTACATTGTATTAAGAGTCATATATTGTTATGAATAACGGAAATATTTGTCCTGTTGAACTCTGTCCAGTAAATCTCAAGAATTCTATTAAATCCTGGACGCCATATTTTAGGAGGGACATTAACACTAAAATTAAATTAAAATTCCTCAAACAAAAACTTCAGGGGTGGGAGGCTTTGGAAGCCAGTGTGAAAATATGGACTGAGGAAATGGGAATTCTTTTAGGCCTTTTCTCCTTTAGAGCCAAAACAAGTCTAGGAAAGTATGATTAGGATGAGGGGACAGAAAACACATGAGAATCATTTGAAGGAAATGAAGATATTTGTCATGGGAAAGATAAGACTTGAAAGTGAGAGAGCCTGATAGCTCTTGGTGTAATTGAAGGAAAGAAGAGGAAATCAATTTATTCATCTTTAACCCCAAAGGGAAGAGTAAGGACCAGTAGATGGGAGTTGCAGAAAGATAGATTTAGGCTAAATAGAAGGGTAAACTTCTAACAATTGGTGCTAACCAAAACTGTCACTAGCGAGCTTGTCAAATAGAGACTGGATGATTGATTGTAGAAGATGTCATTGAAGAGATTATCATTTAGGTATAGTTTGGAGGATATACTCTGAGGGTCCTTCCACCTTTGAGAGGCTGTGATTTTCTCATTGTCAGATTTAAAAGCATCTCATGAACAATTCCAGAAAATTTGTTGCATGGGAAAGATGGCACTTGGACAGTTAGTGTCTAGCCTTCATTCAGGCATTAGAATGCTTCCTGAATGTCTTTTGTTTTTGTAATGGTGCTGACTCTTCATGACCATGCAGATGTAATCCCCACAACCAAACTTGTCAGTCATCTGCACTGTTACAATGCCTTAGATTTGGTATAGAC
The DNA here is from genome assembly GCF_900497805.2 of Vombatus ursinus. NCBI lineage: Eukaryota > Metazoa > Chordata > Mammalia > Diprotodontia > Vombatidae > Vombatus > Vombatus ursinus. The sequence continues at coordinate 37,868,596 of NW_020954610.1, forward strand.
AGTAAGGCAAGCTTGCATCATTGTTTTGAGGGACAGGCCTGCTGATGTGCCAATGCTGTTGATGCCTGGGGTTCATTGTCTCTGCCTGGTGACCCAAAGAGACATGATCTGAAAATGGATCTGAAAATGTTAACGTTTCAATGTAGGAAAGACCTCTAAGATACAAACCAACATAACGTCATCTTTTCTTTGTACTGTGTCTGATTTTCTAATTCTTTCCTGGGAAAGTGTTCTAGTTATTATGTTCTTCTGCTAGTGAAGCAATGGTACTGAATGAATCACCCTCTTTACACTTATTCCTTTCCACTCTCCTCCAATTTCTCTATAAAATCAGTATAGGAGGAAGTGTCAAGGTGAAAGAATCTCTACACTAGCCCTGTTTGAATGGGAAACTGGAATTTGTGTATTGTGTGTGAGTTTCAGCTGCTGGGGCAGTACCTTTCTTTACACTGGCAAAATGTACAGAAGATATTACCAGACCACTACTTACCCTACCTTAAAAATATTCCAGGGCTCCCCATTGCCTCCAGGATAAGACATAAAGTCATAAGTTTATTATTTAAAGACCTCAAAAATCTGGCTCCTCCCTACCTTTCCAATTTCATTTCATATTACTCTCCCCCCACACAGTCTCCACCCTTAAACTAGCTTTGTAGTTCTTCCACGTACACAACATTTCTTTTCTTGCCTCCATGTATTTGTGTAAATGGTTCTGTGTCTGCAGTTCATTTCCTCCTTACCTTTGCTTTATAGAATCCCTAACTTCCTTCAAAGTTCAGTTCAGACACCAACTCCTACTCAGACTTATCTGACCCTCCTTCCTGTTCATTAGTCTTCTCTCCTTCTCGAAATCACTTAATTCTTTGTATCTATTTTGTATTTATTTATTTGTGTACATGTACCACCCCAGTAAAATATATGTCCCTTGAGGGCAGGTGCTTAATAAATGTTAAGTGGAATTGAACCAATAGATGAGTAAATGACCTTTAATAAGAGTAAAAGGTACTAAGCTGCTAGTCCACATTTTTTAGTACTACTTGTGCTGAGCACTATTAAAAGTACAATGGGAAGAGGATCCCAAAGAGACACAATCTTAAAGTTGGAGAAATACCTGAGGTGATCTAGTGTAAACCATAATTGATCAAGATTCTTCTCTACTACAATCCAACAAATGGTCATCTAGCTAATGAGCAAAGACCTAAAAGAAAGAGAACTCATTTCTTTCTGAGACAGCTCATTTCACTTTTGGGTAGTTTATTAGGCAGCCTTTCCTTACATTTAGTTAAAATTTTCATCACTGTGAATATCCACCCACTGCTCCTAATTCTGTTCCTATTGGCCAAAGCAGAATAAGTCTAATCTCTTTTTTATAGGAAACTCTTAAAATACATGATGGTTATCATGTTCCCCACCTTTTCCAGGCTAACTATTCTTAGTTCCATCACAGGGTATAGTTTCCAGTTCCCTCACCATCCTGTTCCCTCTGATCTGATTGCATTCTTGTTTGTCAATATTATCCTTACCATGTGGTATCTAGAACAGAATACAATACTTGAGATATGGTGGCACCAACAAGACAGAGTCCATTGAAATTAAAGTATTCCTTACTCTGCACACCATGCTTTTCTTAATAGTACCTAATAGTGCATTAGCTTTTCTTTGGACACAATATCACATTGTTGACCCATACAGAGGTTGCAGTCTTGTAAAACGATCTAGTCTTCTCCATACAAACTGTTATCTAGCCCTATCTGCTCCTCCATTATACTTGTGCAATTAATTTTTTAAGTGTCTTGACATGGGGCATAACCAATCAGATGTCGAGAGTGAGTGTGATACCAATGAGAGAGCATTATTAATCTGAAACTAACTTGCTCTTACCCCCTGAACTAGGTACTATGTTTCTAGTTTATACATTGCTTCAGGTAGAAAGAGCACTGGATTTATAATAATAAAACATGAGTTCAAATCCCAACTCAAACACGAACTATGTAACTTTGGGCAAATACATAATTTAACTTTTCTGAGTCTATCTGAAAAACAGGAATGATACCTTCCCTCCCTAACTCCTAAGGAGATTGCAGAGGATCAAATAAGCTAGCAGACATAATAATATCTGCCTTGCTCCCATAGCACAGTTGATCCCTTGGAATCAAATGAGAAAATGAACATAAAATGTGTTGGAAGCTATAAAATCCTATGAAAATGTGAGCTATCATTATTGTTTTTGGATTTGTTTCATTATTGGCTGGAAAGATTGAGAAGAAGCTGTGCTTGGTTCTTTTATTCAAAAAATGAGAGAGATTTCTTTGAAAAATGCCATGTATTTGACTGATCAGATTAATATTTGTAACATTCTAGCTTTAGGGCTCCCCTACTATGTGATCTCAAGAAAAGGATGTCAGATGCCTTGATCTTAGACAAAAATAAATGTCTACTTATTGATTTAACCATCTTGTGTAACTATTAGCCAGTAAATAATGGCTGGGCAAGTCAGTCTCTCACATGTGTGTTCCTTAATTTTGCTCATTAAACAAAATGTTTAGACAGTAGATCTAAGGTTGTTTGGGTGTGGAAAATTCATTCTAATTTGCCAGAGCCATGGTATTGAACTAGAGTGTATCAAAATATAGACATGAACAAAATGGCCAAACCTATAAGCATGTGAAATCATTTACCAAAGGTCTCTAATAGTGTGGCTTAAGAACTTTATTTTGCTCAGAGAAACTAGTTGATTAAGTTCAAACCAACCAACATTAATCATGTTTTCATTAGGTTTGAGGCAATAAGGATGCGAAGACAAAAACAATACCATCAATATTCTCAAAGAGATCATGGAGATACAAAATATACACAAATAAAATAAGTAATTAGAAGACAATTTGAAGAAGAGAGTAGTAACAAGTGGGAGAGATCAGGAGGGTTTCACAGAGGTGGTGACACCTGAGTAGAGCCTTGAAGGAAGATAAGCATCCTAAGAATTGAATGAGGAAGAAAGGAACTATTTTTCGTGGTGAGCAGTTTCTGAAAATTAGTGACAGGTTATTATCCATCAAAATAGCCTTGTGAGTGTATATAAAAATCCACTATGGAGGTGAAAAACCAAAGACTAAGAGAAAAGCAAATGCCAGAGGTTAGGATGTCCATTGATCTTAGCATAGTGATTTAGAAGTATCATTGATGTAAAAGGTTTGGAGAACTATAAATTTCTGCCTAACAGAGATTGATCAATGGCTAGGAGTTTGTTTGCAACTTGTTGTGTTATCTTGCCAGGAGATAGACACCAATTCCTTATAGTCTCACCTTTTATGTATCCATAGATTGATACCCCTTTAACATTAGAAATTTCCAGTGCCTTGAGTTCAACCACTTGGATATTATATGTGTATTTTTTTGACTTCTAGATAAGAAAGAAAATTCCCTTGAGAACATCCTACTCGTTTTGTTACCCAAATTTTCTGAAACTCTTTTGGTTTCTTTGGACAAAAAGGCATCCCACTTATTAGAGAGATTTATGTATTTTAACATGTATATTGTTGAAAATGGGAACACACACACACTAACCCATTTGGATTTTTTTATATAAACAAAGTGAATAATCTGATTAAATATCTTCTGGGCCCCATCATCTGACAATTTTCATTGCATCCTTGGGGTATTTTCTTGGAGATTTTCTCCCCAATGAAACAAGGCTTTTTTTGCAGACATTTAAAGTAAAGATCCCATATATGTAGTACATAGCTGTCCTTGAGAGTCATAGTAGTTATCCTTATTTCACTTAGCTTTGGCTTAATAAATCACATTGTTGATGGAATGAAGGAGGCATAAAGTCAGAAATATTATAATGAGTACCTTATGTCTGATGTCCCAAATCTGTCAGTATTATGGGTTACCACTAAGAGGATGCTCAGAGCACTTGGGTTTACTTACCATTAACAACTTTTTTTGCATTCCTTAAACATCCTTATGGACAAGGTGGCATGGTAGAAAGAGTGATAGATTTCTAATTGTAGTACCAAGGATCAAACATTGGCTCCTTTACTCTCTGCTTTGTGACCTTGGACAAGTCTCTTCACTTCCCTAAATCTCAGTTTCCTCACCTGTAAAGTGAGGAAATTGAACTAGAGGACCTTTGAGGTCTTTTACAACTCTTAAGTCTCTGATCCTATTATCTCTGAAATGGGATAATCCATGTTAAGTGTTTCATTAATGTTAAAGCACTATTACAAATATCAGCTTTTTCCTTTCATATTTCTTTTCTAAAATACATTTTATTGATACCCGTTGTTTTTATGTCATCTATATTCCCCAAAGTGTCCCTCTGCATGCCAAAAGAGCCATTTCTTATGACAAAGAATAATGGGGGGAAGGGAAGGGTGTAGAAACACTTCAGCAAAACTAACATATCAAAAAATGCTAATATTATTTATGTAATATTTCCACAATCATTGTTTGCAGATAAGCTAAGGGAATTATATTCTCACATTTCTTCTTGGGGAACTAAAATTGTTATTATAACTTCTCAGCATTCATTTTTTATTATTTTGTTGTTAATGTTCTTCCCATTTACATTGTTCAAGTCATTTTTTATATTGTTTTATTGGTTCTGCCAACTTTGCTTTGTATCTTTTTTATGTCTTCCCATATTTCTCTGTCTTCAATATATTCATCATTTCATCATATTCACATATGTTAGGGAAAGCCTGACTAGGGCCAATTCCTGGTAATTTAGGTTTGATATTGAGATAAAATGAGAAATTCATTGGTCATTCAATAGTTAACAAAAGGTTTGCTTAGACCTAGCATAGAAAGGTTCTTCAACAAGAATAGTACAGTGCTTAGCTTAGGGTAGAACCCTTTTGCTTCCATATGGCAAAGCAGAATGTAGTTATACGTGAGACCTTGAGATGTCTCATAAATGAAGGGCCAGACCTCATATGGTGAACCTTTCCATGTCCTTAGATGACCAAGAAGAGATATCTATAAGTCAGAGGTTACTAGGAAGCTATGTTGAGAGGGGCACAGCTTGGACCTCAGCCATCCCTGTGTCAATCATACCCCAGACACAACTGTTTGGGCTTTCAAGGAAAAACTAGCCTCGTTTGCATGAGGGAAAGAGTTAGGTTGTGGTTCATACCCCCAGCATACTACAGTTTATTTAGTCAAATCCCATTCAGTGAGAATCTACTTTGTTTCTAGTTCTTTACTGTGGCAAAAATTGTTATGGTGAGTATTTTGATGTATATGTTTTTGTTTTTGTTTTTGTTTTGCATTGTCTTCTTTGGGGTTTATGCCTAGTCATGGAATACCTAGGTCAGAGAGTATGGGCAATTTAATTGTTTTCCTCCCATAATTCCAGGTTGCTGCCCAGAATGCTTGAAGTGATTCTTAGCTTTATCAACCATTAATGTGTGTTGTCTTTTCATAACCTCTCCAACATTTAAAATTCCTGTCTTTCTCATCTTTGCCTATTTGCTGAGTATGAGGTGAAATCTCAGAGTCGATTTGATGTGCATTTCTTTTATTTGTGATTTGGAGCATTCTTTTCATATGTTTGCTACTAGTTTGTAATTCTTCTTCTGAAGAACTGTTTGTTCTCATCTTTTGACCACTTATCTCAAATGTCAGTAATTAATGTAAATCGAAAGAACACAAAAATGAAACAGAAGACTATGAAATTATAATGACCTCATTTAATTACAGAAAGAGTTGAGAAAGTGCACTCCTCTTCTTTGTAGAAATGGGTGAATATATGCTCTCTCAGAGTGGGTTGTTGTGTTGTTTTACTGAATTTTTTTTCTTTTTTATTCTTTTATTAGGGAAGGTTCTTTGGATAGGGAAAGCACAAGTGATATATCTGGAAATTGAGGTAATATAAAAACATATAAGAACTGTTTTTTAATATTAGATAATAATGGTGTCTATTACTTTACTATGTAACACTTCAATATAAATATTATCTTAAAGATTTGATTTGTGCCATCCCTCTTCTGTCCCCTAGTAATTTTGCCTCCTCTTCTCTATTTCCTCTTGATAACATCCTAATAAAGGCCCTCATTTAACCCCCTTAGAATAGTAAGTTTATTTATAATGCAATAGCATTTTTACAAACTCAAAATTAAAACAAATGCCTCTATTCTCAGAGCTAAAGAGCACTGAACCTAGAAATGGGGGGCGGTCTGAGTTCAAATAAGAGCTCTGACATTTACTAGTTGTGTGGTCGTTGAGCAGGTTACTTCATCTTTCTAAATATCAGTTTCCCTAGAAAGCTCTTTGTAAAGCTTGAAGATCTGTGTGTAAATGTGATCTGTTATTATTTTTCTGCAGGAGTTATCAGTAACAGTCTTCCACTTTTAGTGCTGCAGTGTGATATCTGTCTGAGTCTTTGTTTAAGTGATTGAACTACTATGCTAAAGAGACATTAGTTGAAAGATTGCCTCTTGAAAAATATAGCCACCCTGGACTGCTGCAGCTTTATAAATGTAAAAGTGGCATGGAAAATGGAATATGGAAAAATTTTAAGTGATATGGAAATGTGTGAAAGAAGTAGAGCTTACAGTCCAGGGAAGGATAAAGTGTATGTAGTTAATGATGATGCACAATAATATTTGACAAGTATACCAGAGAGGTACAAAATAAAGTGTTATAGGAGGTCTTGGTTATCAGGAGGAGGGCATAGTCATCAGCAGGAATGCTGATGGATGGCACCTGTGAGTTGGATTTTAAAGAATGGATAGGAATTCAACATTGTATATTACAATCAGGAAGAAGGTGGTTGAGAACATCCCAGGTATTGTGGGTAACTTAAGTAAAAGTAGAGAGCAGGAAAATGGAGGGTATGTCTCAGGAAATATTTCTTGCTTGATCAGCAGCCCTCATTGAGTGTAGATACTAATGGATATTCTTTACTTATGGGGTCATGGCAGAGCCCTATCTTCCTGTATAGCCTAAAGGCTATGTTGCCAGGCCATGTAAATCAGCTACTTTAAGAAAAGCACTCAACCCACCCATTCCCCTTAAGATGGGAAAGGGTCACAGTAGAAACCTTCTCCCAGCTCAGTTGCCTCTGAAATATATGCAAGGCCAGGTTAAACCTTGAAACACATTAAGAGATGAATCTAAAAAGGGTAGGTGGTATCAAATTTTAGAATGCCTCAAATGCCAAGAAAAGGACTTTAGATGTTACTTGATAGGAATTAGGGATCCTCTGAGGGTTTCTGATGAGAGGAGCAAAATAGTCAGATATAAGTATTGAGAGAATCATTTGGACAGTGGTATGAAAGATTGATAAGAATGCAGAGTAGAAATATGACCTATTAGCAGGCTATTGAAAGAGTCCTGGCAGGTGATGATGAGGGCCTACATTCACGTAGCAACAGTGGGAATAAAAAGGAGAGGCAATGTGAAATGGCAAAGGAAAAATCTTTATGGCTTAGGAACTAATTGGATATGAAGGGTGAGAAAAAGAGAAGAGTCAAAGATAACACCAAGATACTGAGCATGAAAGACCAAATAAATGATAATGCTACTAAAAGAAATAGTTAAATCAGAAAAGGGTGGCAAATTTAGAATCCTTCAGTTGGTCATTAAACATTTATTAAATACCTGGTGTGTGCCAAGCACTGATAGCATCAGCTCATCCACAGAGGGCAGAGGAGTCCTGTAAACTCATTAAGATATAATTCTGGAGCCAAGGGCTAAGGATTTAAATAAGAAAGGCAGTTATCAAATGAGACAGAGGAGAAACAGTAGCAGAGGTAAAAGGAAAGCCAACAGTATGTGATTTTTCTGAAACAAAGCTGGGGAGAATATGCAGAAGGCATCAAAATATTTAGAAGCATCACATGCTTCAGAGGGGCTGAGGAGGACAAGGACTGAACAATGCCATTGTTTTTGGATGTTTAGGGTCTTGATAGTGACATTTGAGAGAGAAGTTTCATCAAAGTATGTGGAAGCCAGATTACTTGTTTGTACATTGGTTTTTATGTAATAACATGGTCCTTCTTTCTAACACAGGATTTCTTCAACAAAAAAGTTTGTTAATAATAAACAATGCTTTTGTTTCTCTATTCACTACTAAAAGCACTCATTTCTATTAATTTCATCAGTTTGAGAAATCCAGTGTAAAAGCTCCCTCAGTTGATATATATTAGTAACTCATCTGTAACTTACAGTCTTAGTGAGTTGATCAAGCCACTGATAGTTTAAGTAACATGCCCAAGGTCATATGGTTAATGTATCAGTGGAAGGAGTTGAACTTATACGTTCCTGACTGCAAGTCTGGTCCTTTATCAATTATGTCATGTGGTCTCTTCTGTAGAATGAGCCCTCCCATGATCTAGTTGATGGAAAGCTGATAACCATGTCCTGGGAGAAGTAATTTCATCTGTGGAAGGAGAAATGGGTATCAATGAGGGGTGAAGGGGCACCCCATTCCAGCCTTTGTTAAGTTATATGCACAAAAGCAATGGTATATAAGTAGACAGGAAAAAAAAGTGTTGAATGGAAACTAACCTTCTTTGACCAGAATGCAAAATTAGGTAAAGGAAGGGGCAGCTAGGTGGTATAGTAGGTAGAGCTCTGGCCTTGGAGTCAGGAGGACCTGAGTTCAAATCCGGCCTCAGACACATAACACTCACTAGCAGTGTGAATCTGGGCAAGTCACTTAGCCCCATTGCCTAGCCAAAAAAAAATTAGGTAAAGGAGGAAGTATAAAATTAGATTAAACAGGAAGGTTGGAGGCAAATGTAGAAGGTCTTGACTGTGAATGTAATGGACTTTGAGACAGACATCTATAGGCAGGAAGAAGTGGTAAAGACCCATCTGTATAGTTTGTGGGAGATGCATCTTGAAGGAGACAAAGTTGTCTTCTTTCAACCCTGGAAGAAATTGGTGACTCTCTTGGGAATGATGCTTGGAGACAAGGTGGGACTTTGAACTGAACATTGAGGAGATGTCCTGCAGGTGGCAGTGGTAGGCATGGCTGGTGGTATATACATGCTATGAAGAAAAAAGAGCTCTGGGAGAAGCTGATTGCAGAGGATACTGGTGATAAGCAAGTACAGATTCTATCAAGATAATGTTTGCATTCATCCATCAAGGCAATTGAAATGGAATATTTGTCACTTGAGGATGGGTAATGTCCTTTTCTGTGGCCAAGAATTCAAATAGCAAATGGTGCTCCATTTCCCCACCTTTGTCTCCCTCTTCTATGTCTGAAAGGATGGATATTTAAATCTAGAGTTTTCTGGGGTTTTTTAAAGTTGTTCACTTGCTATTTTAATCAATATAAATTTCATATAAATGATCAACCCTAATTATATTTTAGCTATATATTTCCTTATTTTTAAGCAGAGTCTGTAACAGAGAACAGTGTTTGGTACTGGTGTACAGAGAGGTCCAAGATTAGAGCCTGGTCAAAAACTACCAGGCTCTTTCCTGGCAAGGGGTTGAACTAAATTGAGAGAGAATTCTACATTCTTAAAGATCAATATTTTTAATAACCCTCTTGAAAGATAAAAACTCTAAAATTTTTCTTTTTGACCTAGGCTAAAATTATGTCTGAGCTATATTTTGCTATCTGGCACAAGGCTAGAATGCTGAGTTAGATTTCCTCATTCTGACCTTTACCTTTCCTGCTCCTAATACCCTATTCCATTCCTTCACAGGGGACATTCTCTATAGTGGTAAAGTCAAGCAGATTACAAAGGAATAGAAACCACCTTTGTTGGAGGACAGGGAGAAAAGATGTGACTGGACCTGGCTAGGAATACCCATATTCCAAAGATTTGGGGTAGAGGAGGGAGCAGCCCACTTTCTGCTATACTAAAATCAGAAATCTGTTATTTTATGCAAAGGAGGAAACTGAGGCACAAAGCAGTCAGGTGACATGCCCCAGGTCAAACTAATAGAACTTTGCAATACAAAGTACTGTGTGATCCATCAGAGAGGCATACAAAATGCTGTGTAAGACAACATGGAAACACTGAAGATTTTTGGGTGGGAGAATGAGATTGTCATAACAGTGTTTTAAGAACATTGCTACTGCAGTGGGTGGAAAAATTCATTGTAGAGGAAATATACTGGGAAAAAGATAGAAGGCAAGAATTCAGGCCAAAAAAAAAAGGAAAAAAAAACAACACTGGGTGTTTGAACTACAGTAGCAATACAAAGTATATCAAACTACCTGGTCAGTGAGCATTTTACCCAAATAAAGACTATAAATGTTCCCCATTAGCCAAATTCCTGAAGCTCAAGGAGACTGCAAAAGGTTTTCTAGTCAGTCAATCAATCAATATTTATTGCATGCCTACTATGTACTAGGTAGTTTGCTAAGTGCTACGGCCACAAAGAAAGGAAAAAAATAGTCCCTGGCCTCAAGGAGTTCATAGTCAAATGAGGAAACAACATGTAAATTGTTTTTCAGTCATTTTCCATCACATCTGACTCTTCATGACCCCATTTGGGATTTTCTTGGCAAAGATACTGAAGTGGTTTGCCATTTCCTTCTCCAGCTCATTTTACAGATGAGGTAACTGAGGTAAACAAGGTTAAGTGACTTGCCCAGGGTGATACCGCCTGTAAGTGTCTGAGGCCACGTATAAATTCAGAAAGATCAATCTTCCTGACTCCAGGCCCTGTTTTCTATCCACTGTACTACCTAGCTGCCCCAACATGCAAATAACTGTTCTAGTTCTTTCTGTTGATTTTTTTTCTAATTTATCCTTTATATATCTTGTTTGTAACATGCAGATAACTGTAGAAACAAGATATATGCATGATAAATTGGAAATAATTAACAGAAAGAAATAGAATTAAGGGGGATTGACAAAAAACTTCCTGTAGAAGGTAGGATTCTAGCTAGAACTTGAAAGAAATCAGGGAAGTCAGAAGGTAGAGATGAAGAGTAAGGAGATGGAGTGTGACCGTTTTTAGGAAATGGCTACCCAGGAGATGGTGAAATGAGACCTGATACCCCCTTCTCTGTGAAGGTCTGAGAGCACATGGATAAGAATAAGTGTAACTACAAGGGATTATGGGAACTCTGAGCTGATGTCCTTTGTAGGCTTTGGGCCATATGCTAAATATGGGACTGTCAGTCTATCCCATAATTTCCTTTGTGACGACACTATAAACACTACTTCAGGAAAATGAACCAAAACTTTTAGTGGGCTAGATACTATAAATAACTGCTAAAAGACTTTTGTTTAACTAATGTTTAGAATTTTTTGTGACAAAATTAATCTAATTGCTTGATATTCCTCTAATTTAAAAAAAGCTATTTTCCTCACATGTCCTAGTCTAATTTTTCCATTTTTCATGTTTTTCTCATTACTCTTTCTTCATTCTGAATTTCTTTTTTTTAACTCTTTCTTTGTCTGTTTTTTATCCTATTACATTTTTGGTGATAGAGTAGGGGAAAAAAAAAACACTGACTTTGAAGTCAGAGGCCCTAGGTTCGGAGCCTACTTCTACCACTTACAGGTTATGTGATTTAATAAGTCACTTAACCCACTCTGAGCCTCAGTTTCCTGAAAAGTGTGGATGATGGTACTTGTACTACCTACCTCATGGGGCTATCATGAGGTGAGTGTGCTGTAAACCTTTGAAGCTACAGAAATGTGATATGTTCTCATTGTGAGATTATGGAAAAAAGAAGAAAGTAATTATTGTTAGAATAATCAAATCAGCTTTTGGGTTACTTTCTTGCATGTTCTCTCCCACGTTAGGAGGTAAGCTCCTTGAGGGCAGAAATTGATTTTGCCTTTCTTTGTATTCACAGACTTTAATATGGTGTCTGGCACATTTTTGTTGTTCATTCATTTTGAACATACTAGTTTTGTGATCTTGGACAGGTCACTTAAGTTTCTAGTGCTTTTCCTACCTGACCCAGCCAAACAAATCTCTAAGATTTTAAATTACTAGGTATGTGCTGACCTGCATTAGTAAAGAGGGTTTTCTCAATGGGAATTCCTTATTTTGCTGTTGTTCAGTTATTCAATCTTGTCTGACTTTTTGTGACCCCGTGGCATGCCAGGCCTTCCCATCTTCCAGTATCTCTCAAAGTCTGTCCAAGTTCATGTTCACTGTTTCCACGACTCTTTATCTAGCTCATCTTCTACTGTCACCTTTTCCTTTTGCTTTCAATCTTTCCCAACCTCAGGATCTTTTCTTTCTTCTCATAATGCGGCTAAACGATTTAAGCTTCAGCTTTAGTATTTGATCTTCCAGTGAATAGCCTGAATTAATTTCTTTATTGACTGATTGAGCTCCTTCCTATCCAAGGGACTCTCAAAAGTCTTCTCTAACACCACAGTTAAAAATATCAATTCTGTGGCACTCTGCTTTCCTTATAGACCAACTCTCACAGCCATGCATTGCTACTAGAAAAGACATAGCTTTGACTATACAGACCTTTGTTGGCAAGGTGATATCTCTGCTTTTTAGTATGCTGTCCGGATTTGCCATAGCTTTTCCTCCCAGGGAACATAATAAACACTTAACAAATGCTTGTTGACTGGTTGATTGATTTCTTAATATGAATCACTTGCAATCTTCATATTGTAGCACTTTTCAGACCCTGATGGGGACATGACAATCCCAACAGCCTCTGAGAGTTGAGTCCATTTATCTTATCTTGTGATATCAGCATGTTCAAAATATTCACATGTGTTTAAGTGATAGTCTAATGGCCCAGTGTCATAATTTTCAGGTCTTCCAGACTTAGGAGCACTAAGCCAAGCTGTTGCTAGCATTAGCACCTATCTGTGCAATTAACATTCTGTTCCCCATGCAGTGAACCTGATTATTGTGAAATATTCCCACTGGCTAAGTCAAAGAAAAGATGCTCAGAGTTAAAGTTTCTAATCTGATTTTTTCAAAGACAATATTTAATGCACCTTCTTCCCCATTTTGCAGAGGTCAAAAGACTGTGGTTGTGGAGCATTGTATATACTGTCCAGCTCAATCAATATTTTGCTTAGTTTTGCCACTTGCTAACTATATGGTCTTGTAGAGGTTTTTCTCTGTTTTTTTATTTTTTTGGTAAAAAAGGTGGCAAGGGGAAATTGGGAAATAAAGGTGATGTTAAAACAAAGATATCAAGAGAGAATAGTATAAAGATAGTGAGTATTTAAAAGTAAAAAAAAATGAGTCAGAATTTTGGTTTGAGTACTAGTTCTGCCACTTGTGTGGTCTTGGGGAAATTTCTTAGCCTCACTGTGTCTCAATTTCCTTACCTGAGAAAAGATGGACCTAAATCACATGACCTCTAAGGTGCCATCCAGCTTTAAATCACATGATCCTATTACTTTAAGATTTCAAAGAAAATCTCAGTCATGAGATTAGGATCCAGTATTCTCAAATAATCATATCAATAGTTTCATTTTTTTCTTACCTCTTAATACAAATGTCCATTTCCCTAATAAATAGCACTATTTTAAAAAGAGCAACTTTCCAAAGCATGTTCAGATAAGCCACTTTTTTTCTTCCACAATCTTATTGTGGTGGTTAGTAGGAGCAGGTATCTTCTCCTCTGATAAATGTAGAAGCTGAGGACCAGAGCATTTTAAAGACTTGCACAACATCACAGTCATTAGCAGAGCATAGAATATAAAACAGATCTCCTAATCCCCATCCCAGTATCCTTGAGTCTAAATTGCTTGAATCTTGCCTGTATCACAGATTGTAGTGAGAAAAGCATTTTATAAAACAAAATACTATAGAAATTGGTTGGCTTTGTTATTATTATTTTATTTCTCATCAATTTCTTTCTACAAAGTTGTTTCTTCTTGATTGGAACCAGAGTTTTCATTGACATGGAATACTGCAGTAATACAAGGTTCAATGTGATAGAGACAAAGTTGTCAACTAGACAGTGTTCTGGGAAAATTCAAGAAAGGAGACATTAATTTAAGCTGGGAAAATCTGGGAAAGCTACAAGGAAAAGTTGGCCTCTAAGATGAGCCTCAAAGGAAGATTCTGAAAGATAGCATTGAGCAGGGAATAGTTCTTTGGATCCTAGAATAACAAACCTAGAGTTGGAAGGAACTTCAAAGGCCCCTCATTTTACAGATAAGAATTCTGAGAATTGAGGTTAGGTGACTTGTCCAAGGTCATACATTAAGATGAGGGGTGTCATTTGAACCCCAAACCACTGACTCTTAAGGCAATGTTCTTGTCATTGTGCCACCACAGGCATGGGAGATAGGTTATGCTAATGCATGGGAGTGTGTTTAGATCACTTGACATGGCAAGGTGAGCAGCAAGTAAGACAATAAGTATTATTAAGTACTTACTCTGTGCCAGGCACTGCCCTAAGCTCATAATACAAGCCAAAAGAATGATAGTACTTGTATTCAAAGAGCTTATTTATATTCTAATGGAGAAAGACAACAGATAAAAGGGAGCTGGAAAGCTTGAGGGCAGGGTACAAAAGGTGCCAGTGAGGGGGCGTAGTTGGGAAATATGTAGAGACAGAAACACAGAAAAGAGGAAAATGAGTATGGCCAGCTTGGATCTGTCCCAAAAATGGAGGACCCAAAAGAGACTCATGAATGGGAGAAGGGACCAGCATGGCAGAAGGATAGAATGAGAAGATCTTAAGAGGTGAAGGAAGCTCCCAGTTAAGCAGGTAGCCAAGTAAGGTCTAAGTCCTTTGAGTTAGAAGCACATCCTGAAGGAGAACAAATCATCCATTTTGACTGGAAAGTAAAGTTTATAAAGTGGACCAACATAAAATAAAACATGAATGCCAAATTAAATTTTTATTTTTTTTCCTTTAGGCAATATGGGACCATTGAATTATTTCAAGAAGGAGAATGACATGGTCAAGCCTATACATTAAAGAAGGTTATTTTGTAAACTGTGTAAAGAATAAAGGTTTTTTGGAGGAAGGATGGAAGATTAGAGGCAGAGAGAGACCCTTTAGGAGGCTATCATAAGTTAGGATAGAGATAATAAGGGCTAACCCTTTTTCAGAAATGTTGCCCTGCATTTCATGGTGTTATTCTCAGGAGTGAGTCAAATTTTTCTACCTATCTTTTGTTCTTCACCACATGTATTTGTGGACTCATTTCATGCTAACATAAAAATATGTGACATTAGTGGGATTTCTGGGATTAAAAGTAGCACATTAGAAATAAACTTCTCATTTAGACAAAAGACTTCCCTTAAATCATTGTTCCAGTTTTTCTTCCCATCGCCTTTCTAATTCATTTCAGATTTATATATATATATATATATATTTTTTTTAATTTTTTAGGCAATTGGGGTTAAGTGACTTGACCAGAGTCACAGAACTAGTAAGTGTCAAGTGTCTGAGGTCAGATTTGAACTCAGGTCCTCCTGACGTCAGGGCCAGTGCTCTATCCAATGCCCCACCTAGCTGCCCCTCATTCCAGATTTTGATCAGCTTTCCCTGCTAATTTCTAGTTGCTTCAAAAATAGTTGAATTTAGGGAAATCAAGCATATCTTTCATGAATGTTTTCTTTTCATCTTATTGTGAGCTACCTAATGAACATTTAGTTTTAATGTCCTGGGATGCCAAAGAGAGATTTTCTGTGTACTACCATCTCCAGATATTGTTCAAGCATGGGCATCCCCAGAGCTTGTGAAATGCCAGCAATCTATGCTAGTGCTTTTTTTCTTCCTCCTTAATTTCTGTTAAAGATTGGCTTTTTAATTACCAATGTCTGAGCAACTTTAACCTTGCTACCTTGCTATTAATTTAATTGGTTTGTTCTTTCCTTGTTCAACCCAAGAACTTCCATTAGTGTTAGCGATACTGAGCTTGTGCACCACAAATGGGAAGATTTTGCTGCCATGCTATCATCATCATCATTTAAAACCTATCATTCATTTGATCTCATAATTCATTAGCATACTGTGCCTGAATCTTGTATCTGATGAATTTAATCAAATCCCTCTGACTGGATAAACATACTGTCAAATTATTCACTTTTTCCCTATAGAAATTTGACTGAGTGGGAACCACTTTTCTACATAAAAGTCACACTAGCTATTAGGATGCTAGTATCATTAACTTTACTCTTCTTTGTCAAGTACAGAATCTGTCCTCTGAACTAAAGGTATTGATTTTCTTACCATATAAAGCTCCTGATTTATATACCAATCTCTCAAGCCACTTCATTGTTTTTCTTTTTTTTATAAGCAACAGAATGTTAATTAAAATTGTTCCTTTCCAATGAATATGTAAGGAAGTGTTAAGCTTTTGTTAATAAGAATTAAAATTTATTACTAGACAATGAATATCTGATCACTTCTGATCACAGTGGACACTTCTATGTATTTTTCTTTGTTCCTTTGTGATTTAAACTATTCATTGTCCCTGTCTAGTCCCAATTAATTGACTACTGCACCTTAATACAAACACATGGACACAGTTCTCTTGCTTTTACTATCTCCCTTTTTGTTTGTATAATATAAAGTAAATGAGACCTATGACATTTGTCTGGTTAATTGTAATCAGTGAGCGTGGCTGAAATGGCATTGATTTATTTTATTTTTTAAAGTATTTTATTTTTCCCCAGTTACATGTAAAAGAATTTTTAACATTCAGTTTTAAAACATTGAGTTCTAAATTTTCTCCCTTCCACCCTCCCCAGCCCTCATTCAGAAGGCAAGCAATTCATGTGTGTGTGTGTGTGTGTGTGTGTGTGTGTGTGTAGTCACAGAAAACATTTCCATAATAGTCATGTTGTGAAAGAAAACAGACCAAAAAAAAACCTCATGAAACCTAAAGGTTTGTTTTTTTAAAGTGTGCTTCAATCTGTATTCAGACTCCATCAGTTCTTTCTCTGGGGATGGATGGTCCTTCAGAGTTGTCTTGGGTCATTGTATTGCTGAGAATAACTGAGTACTTCACAACTTATTTTACAATATTGCTGTTACTTTGTACACCGTAAGTTTCACTTTGTTTCATCTCATGTGTGTCTTTCCAGATTCTTCTGAGAGCATCCTACTTATCATTTCTTAGAGCACAAAAGTATGCCATCAAAATCACATAGCACAATTTGTTCAGCTGTTTCCCAATTGATGGGCGTTCCCTCAATTGCCAATTCTTTGCCACTAGAAAACAGCTGCAATAAATATCTTTGTACATGTAAGTCCTTTTCCTTTTCATTCTTTTGAGACACAGACCTAATAGTGGTATTGCTAGGTTAAAAGGTATGCATGGTTTTATAGCCTTTTGGACACAGTTCCAAATTGCTCTATAGAATGGTTGAATCCATTCAAAACTCCAAAAGCAGTGCATTACTATCTCATTTTTTCCCATATTCCCTTTAACATTTGTCATTTTCCTTTTCTGTCCTATTAGCCAATGTAACAGGTATGAAGTAGTAGTTCAGAATATATATACATATATATATTTATATTAGTATATATACACACACATATATATAGGGTTAAGTGACTTGCCTAGGGTCACACAGCTAGTTAAGTGTCAAGTGTTTGAGGCCAGATTTGAACTCAGGTCCTCCTGACTCCAGAGCCAGTGCTCTGCACTGGCTAGGTTCCCCCCTCAGAATATTTTTAATTTGTTTTTCTCCAATCATTAGTGAGTTAGAGCATTTTTTCATATGGCTTTTCATATAGCTTCTCATCTGAAAACTGTTAAATAAAGTAAAAAGTGTACAGCAGAAAGCAAAAGAAGGAAGCAAAGACAAAATGGACAGCTTTGAAAATAACATGTGGTATTCATTATATTAGTATAAGTATTCATTATGTAGGTTTTCTTGAAATGGAATTTTATTGCTTTATATCAAATCCTCTCTGTGTACACAGCAATATTTTTTTCTTTTCCTATTTTGCATTTTAGTTTAAAATAAATTTTAAAACTTTAAAAAAGAAAACTGTTCATATCTTTTGATCATTTATCAATTGGGGAATGGCTCTTTTTTTATTTGCTTCAATTCTCTATACGTTTGAGAAATGAGGCTTTTATCAGAGAAGCTTGCTTATTTTTTTCCACAGTTACTATTGCTAGTTGTATTTCCCTCCATCCTATTCCCCCTCCATTTATTCTATTCTCTTTCTCTTTTCACCCTGTTCCTCCTCAAAACTGTTTTACTTCTGACTACTCCCTCCCCAAATCTGCCCTCCTTTTTATCACACCCCATTCTTATCCTTTTCCCTTCCCACTTTCCTGTAGGGTAAGACAGATTTCTATACCCAAATGAGTGTATATGTTATTCCCTCTTTGAGCCAATTCTGGTGAGAGTAAGGTTCATTCATTCCCCTTCACCTCTCCCTTCCACTATAAAAGCACTTTCTTGCCTCTTTCATGTGAGATGATTTACCCCATTCTACCTCTTTCTTTCCCTTTCTCCCACCCTCTCTCATGCCTTAATTTTATTTTTTTAGATATCATCCCTTCATATTCAACTCACACCTGTGCCCTCTGCCTGTATATGAGAAAGTTCTTATGAGCTACAAGTATCATCTTCCCATGTAGGAATGTAAACAGTTTAACCTTATTGAATCCCTTATGATTTCTCTTTCCTGTTTACCTCTTTATGCTTCTCTTGAGTCTTGAATTTGAAAGTCAAATTTTCTGTTCAGCTCTGGTCTTTTCATCAAGAATGCTTGAAAGTCTTCTATTTCATTGAATGTCCATTCCCCCCCCCAATCCCACCCAAAGGAATATATTCAGTTTTTCTGGATAGGTGATTCTTGGTTGTAATCCTACCTCCTTTCCACACTGGAACATCATATTCCAAGCCCTCTGATCCTTTAATGTAGAAGCTGCTAAATCTCGAATTAGCCTGACTGTGACACTATGATACTTGAATTGTTTCTTTCTGGCTGCCTGCGATATTTTCTCCTTGACTGGGAGCTTTGGAATTTGGCCATAATATTCCTGGAGTTTTCATTTGGGGATCCCTTTTAGGAAGTGATTGGGGGATTCTTTAAATTTCTATTTTACCCTCTAGTTCTAGAACATCAGAGCAGTTTTCATTGGTAATTTCTTGAAAGATGATGTCTAGGTTCTTTTTTTTATCATGGCTTTCAGGTAGTCCAATCATTTTAAAATTATCTCTCCTGGATCTATTTTCCAGGTCAGTTTTTTTTTTCAATGAGATATTTCACATTGTCTTCTATTTTTTTCATTCTTTTAGTTTTATTTTATTATTTCTTGATGTCCCATAAAGTCATTAGCTTCCACTTACTCAATTCTAATTTTTAAGGAATTATTTTCTTCAGTGAGCTTTTATACCTCCTTTTCATTTGGTCAATTCTACTTTTTAAGGAGTTTTTTTCTTCAGTAATTTTTGTGCATCTTTTCTATTTGGCCAATTGTGCTTTTTTAAAGACAATTTGGTCTGGTCTGTTTTTTAAGGTGTTATTCTCTTCAGCATTTTTTTTTTGTATCTCCTTAACCATGCTGTTGTTTCTTTTTTAATGATTTTCTTTTATCAGTCTCATTTCTCTTCCCATTTTTTCCTCTGCCTCTCTTACTTGATTTCAAAATCCTTTTTGAGCTCTTCCATGGCCTGAGACCAATTCATTTTTGTCTTATATGTAGGAGCTTTGACTTTGTTATCTTCTTCTGAATGTGTATTTTGATCTTCCTTGTCACCATAGTAACTTTCTCTAGTCAGAGGTTTTTTTTTGAGGGGGGGGGTTGTTTGCTCATATTCCCAGTGTGTTACTTGACTTTTAACTCTTTGTTAAACTAGGTCTGTGCTTCCAGGGTGGAGGGCACACTGTCCCAAACTTCATGGATTTTGTGCAGCTGTTTTCAGAGATACTTCTAGGGACCTACTAGTTTTCAGTTCTTCCAAGTTGGTACGATCTAAGGAAAGGTGTTATAAAATGAGAAAGTTCTTATGAGTTAGAAGTATCATCTTCCCATGTAGGAATGTAAACTGTTTAACTCTATTTCTCATTGTGTGACCACAAACACTCTTTTCTGCTCTAGAACTATGATGAGGGTCCTCCCCCTGCCTCCACTGCAGCTGCAAGCTCTGGCATGCTAGTGCTCCTCCTCACCCTGGGACTGCCACCCAGGACTACAACCCAGATTTGAGTGTGGACAAAGCGATAGAGTCTTGCCTTGGTTCTAGCAAAGGGACCCCTATCATCTCCTTTTGACCAGTTGTTCAGCCTCCTTGCTGTCTGCAGACTGAGAGCTCCAGAAGCAGCTGCTCCAGCTGCTATAGCTGCTGATTCAGTGGCTCCCAATCAGTTTCCAGGGGCTGAGTATGTCCTGGTGCTGCCTGCGCTGCACTGTGTTCCACTCTCACCACAGTGCAACAGACCTTTCCTGCTGACCTTCTATGTTGTCTTTGGCTGGAAAATTATTTCACCCCATCCTTTAGTGGGTTCTGCTGCTCTAGAAATTGTTTTATAGCATTATTTCAAGGTATTCAGAAGGGTTTGGATAAGAGCTCAGGTAAGTTATCGACTTTTCTCCACCATCTTGGCTCCCTGGATCATTTATAACATCATAGTATCATAGGTTTAGAGTTGAAAGGGACCTTCAAGGTCATTTGGTCCCACTCCTCTTATTTTATAGATGAAGAAGCTGAGAGACAAAGAGAAATCACTTGCTCAAAGTCATACAAGTGATAAGGGGCTGAACTGGAATTTAGATTGAGATCCAGACTCCAAAGAAATCATTTTGAAAATATAAAGTAAAAAAGACAGCTAGTTGGTACACTGGATAGAGTGCTGGACCTGGGGTCAAGAAGGCCTGAGTTCACATCCAGCCTCCCTGACCTTCTCACTTAACTTCTGTCTGACATAGTACCTTGCCTGTATAATAGGGATAATAATAGCATCTATTTTCCTGGGTTGTTTGAAGAAGAAAAAAATAATGATAAAATATTGGTAAAGTACATTACTAACCTGGAAGTGCTATAAAATACTAGTTATTACTAGTATTACTATAATAATAATTATTAAATTAATCTGATAATTTTCAAAATTCCCACTTCATTTTGTGCAGGATCAATATGCAACAACTGGCTACAATAAGTCATTGAGGAGTAAAAACATACTCAAGAAAATATCTAAAATTGTTTGGGCTACATGACTCCAAATGCTACTTTGGCTGTTTTTTTTTTCCCTAGGAAATTGGTCAATT
Organism: Vombatus ursinus; assembly: GCF_900497805.2. Lineage (NCBI taxonomy): Eukaryota > Metazoa > Chordata > Mammalia > Diprotodontia > Vombatidae > Vombatus > Vombatus ursinus. Next base: position 37,889,706 of record NW_020954610.1, read on the forward strand.
TGACATTGTGAAAATTCTGTTTATGCGCTATCTGCATTAACAACTACTTCTACTACAGTTTGCAAAGTAGAAGCATTTTGTAATTTGCCACTGATGTGCCTTTTAACTTAGACCTTTACCCTGTATTCTCTGGATCGTCCTTCCACTCATCTTCCTTTTTAAAAAACCTTTGAAGGATTCATGTTAATCCCTGATTATTTTCCTCGTGACCTGTGCCATTTTGTTGGATGAGATTCCTTTCTGATTCACTAGACTGTTCTCTGGTCTGACACGGTTGACCGGAAAATCGCACTTTGTCCCAGTGGTTTCATTTAACTCTCTTTTTGATGACTCATGTGCCTTCCTTCACAGCTTGGTGTTTTCTAATAGCAAAACTTGACATCTCTTCTGGACAATTTGTTCTCTGGCTATGGTTCTTAGTTTCTTGCGCCTGTGAAGAACTTTGAGAATCCAATGACCTATGCAGTCTAGCATAGTACTTTCTTCTCACAAGACAGGAAAATCATTTCAGTTACCACAGCTACTATCTGTATATAAAATAAAGCCCAATTTCAAATTCTAAAAAAAAAAAATTAACATGGCACAAGATAAAGTCATTCAAAATGCACTTCATAAAAATATATGATTGTGCCTCAAAACCCATCTGGTCAGAACACCCAAATGATGTTTCTCTGAGAGAATTGTTTCTTTCATTCATAGTAAACCAGTAAGCATTCATTAAGTACCTACTGTGTTCCAGCATTATGCTTAACACTGAAGATACAAAGAAAGGCAAAAACACAACCAGTTCCTGTTCTCAAGGAGCTCATAGTCTAAGCAATAAATTATAATAAATGACACTTAATGGTACTCTGAAGTTTGCAAATTACTTTTGCAGTCATTATTTCATTTAAGCTTTACAACAACCTTGTGAGGCATTTTAACAGTAATTATTATCCCCATTATACAGTTAGGAAAATTGAGGCTCTGAGAAGATGTGACTTGTCCATCAAGATTTGCACCCATGTCTTCCTAACTCTAAGTCCAAAACCTTATTGGTTTCTGCCACAAAGTATCTTGTCTGTATTAGATATAATTTGTTGTAGAAAATAAGAATTGGGTGTCTATAGGAACATTTCTTAAAAATGAGAGAGCTTCTCCCAAAATTACCTTAACAACTCATTTGAGCTTCTGAATTAGAACCTACATGAAAATACCAGCTAATTTGTGGACATATCTGTCTTCTTGGGAATGAACTCTTTAGCCCTGTCTAGAGTTAGACGTGTCAACATGTTTTGAGGTCTCTTGGTGATTCAGTAATATCGCTTGCATTTGAGGATGATATCACTTGAATTAAAGGGCATTTTTTTTGTTTTATATTCCCTTAGTAACTTTCAATGACTACAGTCATTGAATAAATATTTCTAGGAAAGAAAGGAGAAGAGAGGAGATTAACTCTAAAGAATTATAAGATATCCCGTCCCCAGTTCAATTGTATCCTAGAGCAGAGATATCAAATATGCAGTCCACTGGCCACATGTGGCCCACAACATGCCAGAGTGTGGCCCAAAACAAATTAAAACGTAGTTTCTATCTGATTTTAATGTGTTAATGTGTTAATTAAAAAGGGAAACATATGACCATGTGGTTTTTTAAGTCAATATGCAGCCTGAATCAATCCCTATGTGTGGTTTATGAGGTCCAATTTCTATTTGAGTGTGACACCAGTGGCCTAAAGTCACCATATTCCTGTGCAGAGCCTTCACAAGGATAGCAACCTGGAGACATGCCCCAAATAGTTGTCACATATAATCAAGTAGAATGAAGCTGAAATGCCCTCCTTAAAACATTGTTATATAATAAAAAGCAGAATGGAAGCAATGGAAAGTTGTAGCCTTGGACTGAATTCATCTGTAGTCCCAGCTTCATTACTAATTAATTGTATGAGTTTAGGAAAATCATTTCAAGTCTCCGAGCCTCAGTTCCCTCATCTGTAAAACGAGAGTTGAGTAAACTTAAATGATATTCTGAGGTCCCTTCTGGCTTTTAAGGCCTATTATTCTTTGCAGCATTACATATGATTTTCCTCATTTGGGCCATGCCCAAGCACCACTATTACTTAATGATGGTGCACCAGAAAATGATTAAAGCTTTTCCATCATCAGTATTTATTTATTAAATTGTGTTACACTGAAAACATTGTTTCTTTGTCTATTTTTGGATCCTTTCTGTATCTGCCAGATTACTGTGTTTCTTAAATGTCATATCTATTCATTCAAAAAATATTTATTAAATTCCTATTATATATATACAAGGTATTATACTAGATGTTAGACAATACAAACCAAAAATTAAATAATCCTTACCTTCAAGGAAATTACATTTTAATGGTACAATGCAACATGTACAAAGATAAGCAATTGCAAAATATTTTAAATGTAAATACAGTATAACTTGAGGAGGATAGCACAAAATCTAGCAGGATTCAGAAGGACTTATATGAAGTAATCCTTGAGCTGTGCCTCTGAAGGAAGATAGGGTTTCTAAGAGACTGAAACAATGAAGAAGAACATTTGGGTCATTGTGGAGGGAACTTCTGAAAAGACATGGAGGTTGGAGATGAAATGTCATGTACAGGGAACAAAAAGTAAGCCACTGGGCTGGAAATCACAGTGTGTAATTGGAGAATTTATGAATGTCTGGAAAGATAGGTTAGAACCAGGTAGAAAAATATTTAAATTCCAAAGAAAGGAATTCATATTTTATTCTATTGGCAATAGATACCTGCTGTAGTTTCTTTATCAGTGGAAAGATATGATAAAAAACTAGTACTTCATTAGGAACACTTTGGTAGCTGGGCAGAGCATGGTTTGGACAATTAAAAAGCTATTGCCATAGTCCAATCAAGAAAGCCTGGACTAAGGTATTGGCTTTGTGAATGGAGAGAAGGGTAGATGGGATGTCTTTTGTTTTGTGAAAGTAGAATTGACAACACTGGGGAACTGAATGGGTATATAGGGAGTGGAAGAAAGTGATGAGACAAAAATGATTCTGAGATTATGAGTCAAGGAATACTGAAAAGACGGTGTTGCCTTTAATAGGAACAGGAGAGTTTAGAAGAGGGATTAGTTAAAGATAAGAAAAAGTAAAAAATAATGACTTATGTTTGGGATATGTTGAATTAAAGCTAAACATGGGTCATCTGCGTAGGTGGCACCATGGATGGAGTGCCAGCCTGGAGTCAGGAGGACCTGAGTTCAAATATGGTCTCAGGTACTTCCTAGCTCTGTGACACTGGGCAAGTCACTTAATGCCTGTCTCAGTTTCCTCATCTGCAAAATGGGGATAATTATAACACTTACTTCCCAGGGTTGTTGTGAATACCAAATGGGGTATTAATTGTAAAGTGCTTAACACAATGCCTGGCACATAGTAAGCATGACTTAAATGTTGTTGTTTGTTGCTGTTGTCAATCAGCTGAAGATATTTAGAAGGTCATTGTCAATGCAAGACTGACACTCAGGAGAGAGAGAATGGATACAAATGGCCATGGTATGGATGATAGGACAGGAAACAGAAGGTAGATAAGAAAGATGTAAAAAGAGAACCAAGAGACAAAAGTGTTAAGAAAACCCAGAGAGGAGAGAATATCCAGAAAAAGAGGATGGTCAACAGTGTCAAAGGATGCACAAAGTTCAAGAAAGATGTAGGCTTTGAAGAGGCCTTCATATTTGGCAATCATCACTCAAGGTTCTTCCAGCTCTGAATCCTGTCCTCATTATTTCGTATCTAGGCTATTGCAGTAGCCTTCTGGTTGAATTCCCTGCTTCAGCTGTCTCCCCAATACTGTCCATCCTCCTGTAAACTTGACTTCAGATTCCACCTCTGGAACTTGGGTATTTTGTTTTTTTCATCTCTTTAGTTGATTACAGTGTTATTCAAAGTAGGTTATAAAGATGTTGTTACACCATTTTCCCCCTAGATTTTCCACACATTCTGGTCTCCTGTGATCCCATACAAACTTCCCAAGCTATTCTAATTCCTAGGCTCTGGTGACCACTTGTACCACGAAAGAGAGCTTATCTATTAAATGAAGTCTGTCGCATTTAGAACATTACAGTTTGGAGAATTTTCCATTGGCATGAATTTGTACTTTGTCAGTAATATTTTTATCCTCTTTTCAAATAACTGAGAGTCTTAGGATGTTATGCATGAGACCTTTTTCCAGTGTTCCAGCCCCCCCTCCTCCTTTTTTTTAGAGGAAAGAAAAAGAATCCTTTGATGTGAAGGTTTTTTGATGTAATCCTTTTCTAATATTAAGCTTTTCCACTCTGTGTCAATCTTTAATTACTGCTAGTCTTTTAATCTGGCCAAGTCTGCTTTTTTTCCCCTGTTTGCTACTATGGTAACATGCTCTGGTTGTATGAGTTAGCTCAAAGTAAATAAGAGAACTGGGACTCTCCACTTCCAGGTCTTGTCAGCACACCCCAGAAATAAAATTTGCCAAAGTTCTAGAGAATACACTGAGTTAGCAAAATTGTCTCTGATGACAAATTCACCCTAGATCCAATAACACACATAGTGAAACTCTATCCAAACATATCCTTTCGACTTCATGAGATGGCTGGCTGCTCAGTCTTTCTGCTGTGTGGACCTGCTGTCAGTGACCTCATCTACAAATGTGTTATCCACACTTTTGGCAATTTCAGGCAGCTAAGTTATGCAGTAGATAGAATACTGGACCTAGAATCAGGAAGACCTGAGTTCAAATGCTGCCTCAGACATTTACTAGCTCTGTGACCCTGTGTAAGTCACTTAATCTCTGTGTACTTTATTTTCTTAACTATAAAGTGGGGGTAATAATATGTATTTCAAGGATATAAATTGCTACTTCCCTTTGAGGATAATAATAATTAGATATGATGATGGCAGTGATATGAAGGTAAAAAAATTTCATAATTATAATCCACATTTATACTACACCTTATGCTTTCCTCATAACCTTGTAACAGAGTTGGTTGAACACAGTTATGCAATATTTTTTTCTCTTTTTTTAACAAGTGAGAAAATTGAAGTTCTGAGAAGTTAAATTACTTATCTGAGTTCCCAGATGTTTAGCATTAGAACTAGAGAGTATATGATGTTTTTTCCCCTTCAGAGGGCTATAACCTCCTAATGACTTTGTGTTTTTATCTCCACTTAACAAACGAAAATCCAAGGCACAGAGATTTTAGATGATCTTCCCTAACCTTCATATTAGAAGTGGTATAAAAGCAAACTACAAGGGGCAGCTAGGTGGTGCAGTGGATAGAGCTCCAGCCTTGGAGTCAGGAGGACCTGAGTTCAAATCTGACCTCAGATACTTGACACTTACTAGCTGTGTGACCTTGGGCAAGTCACTTAACCCTGATTGCCTCACCAAAAAAAAAAGCAAGCTACAATACTCTTGATTCATAGTCTGATTCTCTGTTACCAAAATCAGAGGCAGAGCAATAGAGCTGTAAGAACAAGAAGACAGTAGTTACTATCAAATAGACTGACCAGGTCATTATCTTTCCCATTTTGAAGCTGCCTTTCCTTAGCATATAAAAACAGAGACAGCTCAGACCCTTTGTTCTTCTGACCTTAAAATGTAGCTGTAGAGCTGTTTGAAAAGATTGAAGGAGAGGAAGAAAAAGATTGAAATGAGATTCTATCATGGTAAAGATGTTCATCTCTGAAGCATCATTATTAGTATGGCTTTCCTTGCATATTTGTGTTTATGGTTCCCTTTGTTATTAATGTCCCTGGGAGAAGCCTTGAACACACGGCTATGCTATAAACTGCTTGAAGTCTTAAGCAAATAATATAACAAAAGAATGGATTATCAGGAGTCCTCTCAATGACAGCTGTACTTTTTAATTGCTTGGTCTCTTAGTCCACTTGTATTCTTTCTTCAGTGCCTATGTCAAGATGTCACTAGGGTCTTGTAGTTAACTGTTGAAGCACAATGACATGCTCTCTGAGGCTACATTGCCTTAAGGAATTTAGATTATAGAATTCTGGGGCTTGGAAATGTCTTCACAAAGGCCTTTTTAATATCAACCGAGTTGACGTTACTTGGTTTTGATGGAGAATTTTACTTTGAAGATGTTTCTTGTTAACCATTCAGCAAATATTAATTGAATGATTAAGTTTGATGCAATAAATATCATAGGTGTTAAGCATTTAGTGAATTATATATTCCAATGCACTAGCCACCAAGAGGTCATGTAGTAAACTCCTAATTTTAAATATATGGGTGTATGTATGTATGCATACTCTGGCCTTGAAGTAAAGAAGAAATGGGTTTAAATCCCACTTAAACCCATGCCATACTGGCCATGTGATCCTCAGCAAATCCCTTACTACTCTCTCAGTGTTCTAGATAACTACAGGTTGCAAAGAAGGAACCAACCTGCACCTAGTATAAGGAGTTTCCTTGCCTTGGAGTTCTCTCTGCCAATGAAATCACAGGTCCATTCTTATCCCTATTCACCTGAACTCTGGGCAGGGTGCCTGGTGCCATCAATGCCATTTTGTGGCGAGAAGTTCTTCATGGTACCAACTGAGGCTGAATTCATCAGGATTACCAAAGAGATCAAGACAAGGAGTGACTTCAGGATCTGTGAGTGGTTGGCTACAAACAAGGCAGGGTCATATAAGTTAGAAAAAAATCAGTTACCAGATTTGACCTTATGAATATAAGAAGTCAGAGACAAGAAACTTGTACTTATAAAAGAATGAAGTCATCCATGATGAGTAAGCTGAGTGCAAGGGGGCAGGTGATATTGAGAGTTTAGGGCCTTCTAAAGGTTAACTCAGTATCTTCAGATCATGAAAAAGAGCCCGAGCTTGAGCAGAGTTTTTAACACTCTGTCGTTCTCAGTGAGCTAAGAGCCCCTGCTAGCTTTTAAGCTGGGATGTGAAGGACTGGCAGCAGCTTACTCATTTTTTTAATAAGCTGTAGCCAATGAGCTTCCATCCAAATGTAGAAAGTCCTTAGTATTCTCCATTGCCTCCTAAATGAGAGGGAACTGTGTTAAGATGGTAGCAAGCATGACTCTCTAAAGTCAAGAAACATTTATTAAATGTTTACCATATGCAAAGTGAATACTTTAGCCCATCTACATTTCCTCAGTATTATTATCCCCTGTTGAAGTTCTGAATTTTTAGAAGTAAAACCCATTTTCCCAAATTGACCCCTTAGAAGTCAGTTCTTTCCTTTCCTCTGCTCTACCAAGGTCTTCAAATATTTTTCCAAAGAAAATACTTCACATTTGCCGGTAAATTATATTACCTACTAACAGGGGTAATAATGATTATTTTAAAGGGACAGGTAAATGGTGGCTGTTAGTTTGGCTCAAAAAGAAAGTTATGAAGTTATGGCTACATGACTCAGGAGGAACAGGAAAGCTATGTGACTTCCCCAATCTTCTCTCTTCAAGGAAATATTTTCCTTTCTGGAAATGGATAGATAGCATCACTTCTCAGAGTGAAGCAAGCTAGCAGCCTTAGCGAACCCAACTTTTCTCTCTAACTCATTGTCTTCTTGACTCACATCCACCCTAAAGGAGTTGAGGAGCTTATATCATCCAGAGAGATAATTAAATCTCTTTGATATAATTTTATGATATATATACATTTATAAGTTGTTTATTGTTGTTGAGTTGTTTCAGTTACATCCTATTCTTTATGACCCCATTTGGGGTCTTCTTGGCCAAGATATTGGTGTAGTTTGCCATTTCCTTCTCCAGTTCATTTTATAGAGGATGAAACTGAGGCAAACAGGGTTAAGTGATTTGCCCAGGGTCACATAGTTAATGAGTATCTAAGGCCAGATTTGAACACAGTAAAATGAATTCTTTACTTTAGGTCTGTGCCTTTACTTTAGGTCTACTGTGCCATATAGCTGCCCACATAAGTTAGATATAATTATATCCTATGTAAATATTATTTTTTAAAAAGAAATTTCCTAAGGAGTAGGAGAAATAGCTCCAACCATCAAACTCTCACTAGCTCAAAATGTAGACATGCTATTCTAATAACTGCAGTGGTATTGAAGATAATTAATATTGTAAATTAACAATGAAAGTGAGAAAGTACACAAAAGCTGAAGGCAAAATCTGCCTGATATTTGAAAAACAGATGTCAAACCCTGGTCATACAAACAGGAAAGTCCCAAGAACAGTGATTTTGTAATATATCTATATTTCCAGTTTTCTAATTAGACAGTATCTTTTTAGTTCCAGTGACATTAGTAGTGGTACTAGACCCCTAAGAATCTTCTTTGTAACTAATTCAGTAAGAAGTAAATGATGGCTCTTAATGTTCACATGGCATGCTAAGGCAGAGCAGAGTAACATATGGCTTAGTAAAAAAATGCTTCACATGTATAGAGTCTCATAATGGTAATGACTTGGTGTTGTTCACATCTAGTTAATGTGCCCTCTTTTGGCTCTTTGGAGCCTGTCAAAGCCAGTGCCAGAGGTAATTAAAGAATGGTTCAAGTGGCATTCTTTAGGGCTTTGAATAGATCCGTGGGAAATAGATTGCTCATTTCTTCATTACTTTAGTAATATATTAGAAGTGACATTAGATTTTTTTTTAAAAGCTCATCTTTCTAGTCGACTAGACAAATTAGAGCATTCACACTTGTCAGCTCATGGTTGCACAATTGTTAGGAGTATTTTTCTTGGTATAATGGCTTCAGGGAAACATCCACAGGACTTGGGAAACTCTTCACAAATCAAGCTTCTACCCAACTGAAAGGCTGGGTGCATGTCTGTGTGTCATGTGAAAAAGGAAGGAAAGAGGGAAAGAAGGAAGGAAGGAAGAAAGGAAGAAAGGAAAGAAGGAAGAGGAAGGAAAGAAGAAAGGAAATCAGTTTCTTATGGTGGAAGATGAATCAGATATAGAGAATAAAAATGTTTTAAAAACAGGTGTCAAAAGACAAATTTTTTCAAAAGTGTGATTTGCATAAGCTGATCCATTTCCCAAAATGAAACTTCAATAAGAACCGCATCTACTGGGCCAAAAACTTTGAAGTTGCCTGCCAGAGAAAAATGTTTTGCTTTGTTTTGGTTTTGTTTGTTTGTTTGTTTGTTTGTTTTTGTTACCATTTCAGATCTTCAGGGAATTACTGTTCTGTAATAATTCAGAGAAAGAAGGCATTTATGTTGGCATAAATATCACTGTGCAAAACCTTACCTGTTAAATCTGTATCATATTCCCATTCAAATGTATACTATGATACTATGAAAAATGGAAAATGAAACCCTAGATATTTATCTCTCCTGCAGCTTTTCTCACTACCTCTAGAGAATTTCTAGGGAGAGGTGATTATCTAGAGTTTGTTTGCTAATTGTCCTTTAGAAGGAGAGTTTTAATGACTAGCAGCAATTTGAAATTAATATTTTTTGGTAAAGAAACAATTGACTCCTGTAAGACATGTTTTCAAAAGTTAAGCACATACTTTCATTTTTCTTTCGATTATTTCATTATTGTTAGAGATGAGAGGCCTATGTGGTTGCAAGATCCAAAATGATATCACTAAGAACTGAAATAATGATTATATTTTATTTTAAGAATTAAAATAAATAATCATATTTATGTTATTTAATTATAATAATATATAATAATTATTAACTTATTATAGAGAGGCAATATAGTATAGCCTATAGAGAACTAGCCTTGGAATCAGGAAGACCTGGGTTCAAATCCTACTCTTACCTTCTGACATGTACTGGCTGTGTGACCTTGGCCAAGTCACACAATCTCTTAGTGTTCCAGGCAGCTTTATAAGACTATAAGAAGATGCCAGACTGCCTTGGCACAGGTAGTTTCCTCAGGGGTGTTCCCTCTACAACTGAAATCACAGGTTCAGTTCCTATGGTTACTATTTAATTATTATTCCTAATAACAATAAAATAGCATTTGTATAGCCTTTCAGGCTTACATAGTGCTTTATAGGCATTTTCACATTTGAAATAGAAATGAGCAACTACATAAATCTGAGTATGGTCTTTAGAAATGTTTTCTCCCTCACTGAGATAGAAGGCCAGCTAACTCCAGCATAGGATTTAGAACTGGAATAGGCCTTAGATGTCATCCCATCTACCCCTGCTCATTGTAGTTATGAGGAAACCATGGTCCATAGAGGCTTAGCAACTTTATCATAACTAATTCATAGCAAAGCTATGTACAAAGAGAGAACTAACATATATTTGTACATATATATATGTATATATATATATTCATATATATTGTAAAGTTTTTTTTTTCATGTTTTAGGAACTAGGTACGATGTGTGATAGACACTTCATAGCATTTAAGATATTCTTGGACATTGTGATGCCATGCTTGCTCCTTCCAGTAAGACCATCATTTAATTCCCTAGCATTTACAGAAGGAAGCACTTTGTAAATAAGAAAACACTTCAAAAACCAAACAGAAGACAACCTCAAACAAGGGGTGGGAAGAAAAATTATCCTATCTATCCCTTTTTTTTTTCCTGCTCAGTATCTATCCCATCCTATTTAGGTTAGACGATTATCAGCTGCCTGTTCCTCAGCAAAAAGAGATTTTGTCAGATTTTTTTCAGTTTTCAGCTGACTTGAGCTGGTTAAGATAAACGGGCTCCTAGTGTAATACAACATTGAATAAGGCCATGAGGCAAAGATGGGGAAAGGGAGACAAACTAATTTTACAAATTGCTGGAATTGTTAAGCACCTAACACCAATCACTAAAAGCTCATTGTTTTTGAAGTGTTTCCCTTGTTAGGGTTTCAGCAAAAATGGTGATGCAGTACATACTGTCACTGAGTGGAATCCCTGTTTTCTAATATAACTTGAGGAGCTATACAATTCTGCTGAAGGGCAAGAAATAGATCCATGGGAAAGAAACCCTAAAATCCTTGCTGTGTCAGGAATCTGTACTTATTTAACTTTTTGTGGTTGTTTTAAAAAGTTTTGCAAAGTAGCATCATCTGTGGGGTTTTAAGATGTCTGCAAACATTCAGTGTGTAATCCCTTTTATCTCTGGTATACATGTAGTTTAATTTTAACTTGATTATTCTCTTTGGTAAGTGGGTTCCATTTTATGTGTCCTAAACATCATTGCCATACTATGAATGTATGGACAATGGCAAGAACATGAAGTATGGGTGGATGTCAATAATAGTAGTAATTAATAATAATAGCTAACATTTATGTAGTACATTATGGTTTGCAAAGTGACACATAAAGAGAGCTATAGATAGGTAGACAGACAGACAGACAGACAGACAGATAGATAGATAGATAGATAGACAGATGGATGCAACAAACTGCCATTATTATCTCCACTTTGCAGATGAGGGAACTAGCCTATTAGAAGTTCAGTGACTTGCCTAAGATTTCACAAAGAGTAAATGTCTAGGTTAATATTTGAACTTAGGTCTTTCTATTTCAAAAGCCAGCACTTTTTTAACTTTGCCATCAAGCTGCCCCAGTGGAATGTAAGCACCATGATGGCCAAGATTGCTTTGGTTTTGGATTTATATAATCTGTACCTAGCATAGAGTCTTGCTTATTTGCTGGAAATGGGCTGCACCAGAACTATAATTTAATTGGTATGGCGGCTCCCAATGAGTCAGTTCCTACCAGTGTAGATCATTGACAACAATGTGACTCACAGTCTTAGGAAATATCCTGGAGCGATTCGATGTTAAGTTAAGTTACCAGTGGTTACACAACTACCTTATGTCATAGGCAGAGCTTCAACATGCCCATGTCTCCTTGACTCTGAGGCTATCTCTGTATCTACTAAGCCATACTTCCTCTCTAAATTTTTGTTAAATTGAATTGATGTGATGGATTGACCTGAAAGTTATCTAAATTCATTTCCCAACTACTGAAGAAAAGAAACTGAGGAGCACCTTCTAGGATATTAAAAAGAGGAAGATCTTAGGTAAAGGAATCCCAAACCCAGTTCTGTCTCTATCTCAAGGGCTGACATAAAATACTCCAACAAAGTTTAACTTTACTTTTTAAATGTATGCTATTTAGCACCTATCAGAAGAAGTAAAAAGGAAATAATAATGGAAATTCTTGAAATTTACAGATGTTTTAACTCTAAAGAGTTACTGTCCTTCTGTCAAAAGATTTTATTTTCATAAAATGCAGGCCCCTTCACTGGTCTATCAAAAGGAAGGAGCAGCTGCCCTGCAGGCCATAGTGAGAACCTTTGCACAGTTTATGCTGATGCGACTTTCTTTGTTGTTCCTGCTGCTTCCCTCAAACTGCATACTCAGCACTTTCTCAGATGAATAGTTAATGCTGTTGGGCATATTTTCAGCATGGTTAGATTACCCTTTAGAGAAATTAGGCCTTTGTCTAGTTAGCTTGTGGGCTAACCTGCTCTTCACTGAACTTTTCCAAGGGCAAGAGGGATGGTCAGGCAGCCTCAGAAAATCTGCTTCATGGCCTGGCAGCATGGGAATTTGCCTAGTGTGTTCCTGATTCTTCAGCAGAAAAATCAAAGAGATCATTGCAAACGGCACTGAAAAGGTAGAGAATCCTTAGGTATCATTTTATCATTAATATCATTACTGTTAGTAATTTTAAAGTAGTTTCTTGATAAAGATATGATTAGGTATGTGTGCACGTATACACATATATACAAATGTATTTTCAAAATTTTAATCAATAGAATTGGTTTCTGTGAGATGGTCATCGAGGAAAAAAAGTGGAAAGGGGAGGAGGAGGGGGGCAGAATATGAAGTTTACTTTAAAGAGACTGGAGTTGGTGAAGGGATAGGATGACTTTGGCTGGGGGCAGGGTGGAGATTGGTATAGTAGCTGCAAGAGAGGAAGAAGTGCTTTCTTCGAGTATCAGTGACTCCTGGTGGATACAATGAAATCAAAGTTTGCAAGTGGGGAGGGAATAGAGGAGAATAAGTTACATGTAATATGTATATCTCCATACACACACATGATATATAAGCATAGCCATGTAGTCCTTGTGTCAGAGACTGTCATAGCACAATGGACCCTGATATTTGAAGAGAGGAGGGATTATCTCACTTTTCTGGGTTCATTATACTGTGGCTCACCAGTTGCAAAACATATTCTATTTTACGAAGCAAAACTTTATTGAAATTATGAGAATAACTTCTTTCACAACATATCTAATGTGGAAATGTGTTTAATGTGATTGTACATGTATAGCCTATATCAGATTGCATGCCATCTTGGGGAGGGAGGGGAGGAGGGAATTTAGCACTCAAAATTTTATAAAAGTGAACGTTGAAAACTAAAATTAAATAAATAAGTAAACTTTAAAAAAAAGAAGTAGAGCTTCACAAAATAAATCTTCCTAGGAGTACACAAAAGAAAGAAAGAAAGAAAGAAAGAAAGAAAGAAAGAAAGAAAGAAAGAAAGAAAGAAAGAAAGAAAGAAAGAAAGAGATAGAGAAAGAAAGAAAGAGATAGAGAAAGAAAGAAAGAAATTGTGAGAATAAGATAATTCTTTAGTTGAGCATACAGAACTTTGGTTATATATGTTAATTTCTAGAATCTCCCAAAGTACACACTGAGTGTGTCACTTATAGTTCAAAATATATGGATTCATCCTCACACTCCAAAAGTCTTGGCTTCATCTATTGATTTCTGCTAATTGGTGGAGAGGGTAGGAAAGAGAAAGGGGAAGGGCAGGATTTTTTTTTTAACAGTTTCCTACTTTTGTGCTCCAGTACAGCTGGAATTCTAGTACCCAGAGCAAATTCATTTGAGTGGTGGAAGAAAAGTGGACACTCAGAGCATATTCTACCACCAATGGGTAGTTTTGTACTAGCAAGGTTGAAGCCTGTTCTCCAGAATCAATTCACAGCTCTCACAATTTGGCATAATCCTCTTCCCCCACTCTTAATCCTTGAGAGCTGGTAGAATGGAATGATAATTACTCACACAGGGCAGGACCTCTTGGGTGGTCAGGTGCCAGAATGTCACAAAGAACCAAAATGGCTAAGAAGCATACTCTCCATCTAGGCATCTTATGACTATGTTCTGTCTTATTTACAAATTTACAAATTTAAAATTTACAAATTTTCTCTCTGGGTTGTTAACATGGCCATCCATTTGGCTTCCCCTGCGCCCCCCCCCCCACCTTCAACAAACCAGCAATCAAATAGATGAAGATATATTCTGGGTGTATATATTTCTAGGAATTCTTGAGATTAATGGGTATTTGACAAGAATAATTTTCCTTTTGTTTTCTGTAACCTTTCAATAAATGTTGTTCAGTAGTATGAATTGTGTGTTTGCTAGTCAGGAGCCGGGCTCATTGTACAGGATAGTACCATGCATATACTGGTTTGTGGCAAACCCTATGTATGAGAGGAGGTGATGTTGGAAGAATTGAATCTTTTTCTTTGTCTGACCAGTTACCACTCACTGTGCAGTGCATTACAGCCATGTATGTGCCGGAGCCAGCTCATACCAGCTATCTAGGGCCAATTGTTCTCTTTTCACTGCAAACATGCATGCCTTAGAAATTGGAAAACACTACAAATCAGGACTTGGTTTATTGTTTTGTTGATTGTCTAGAATTAAGATAGAAAAGGAAAAAATGTTAAGATGCAGGTTAAATTTAAAAAGTGTGTCATGTGTGCATTTTTTTTTCCTGGAGAGGTGATTGTTAAATACTTACCAACACACTCATTCACACCACATTGGCCCCCCTACCTATTTTTTAGTCCATAAGACTTTGCCACTGTTCTCACATTTCTGCCTAATAACCCTTCTCTATGTCAGCCCATCTTTAGCAAGCAGATCTGGCATCCACACCTGCAGGCCACTACTATTGTCCAACAACTCAGAAAGGGAAAAGAAGAACAGGGGCTGAGTTGATCTGAATGCCAAATCTAAGTCCTTTTGAATAAATAACACTGAATAAAAAGTAAATATATAAAATATATTTAGCATCACCATGAATTATAACCTCCACCATATTTTCAGTATTATAATCTTTATCATCATCATCACCATCATTATCAACAAGCAATCATCAGGTACTTAGTATACACAAGATATTGCTCAGTTGTTTAACAGTCATGTCTGCCTCTTCATGATCCCATTTGGGGTTTTCTTGTAAAGGATACTGGCATGGTTTGGCATTTCCTTCTCCAGCTCATTTTATAGATGAGGAAACTGAGACAAATAGGATCAAGTGACTTGTCCAGGGTCACACAGCTAGTAAGTGTCTGAGGTCAAATTTGAACTCAGGAAGATGAGTCTTCCTGACTTCAGGTCTGACACTGTGCACTATGGCACCACCTAGCTGCTCACTATGTACCAGACACTATTAATCCCAGAAAGGCATTTCTTGTTACTGAGCAGAGAATTTCCATCCAAAGATCCTGCTCTCCCTTGTATTTCACCTTGTTTAGATTTTAAGGCAGCACACCAGATTACAGTAGAGGCTGAAGGCTTTTTGTCATGATTTGAATTTGATGTTACCTTGGGTAGTCCTGTAATGTGTGCTTCATACTTCTGTCCTTGTCATTAACTTACCCCTGTAAACAAATACCTCTCTCTATATATATGCACTAGGTTAGTCTTAGGGCACGGGAAAAAAAACCATATAGTCAGAGAAGTAATCCTGAAAAAATGAACTAGTTTGTGGGCAGATGGTTTCTGATGTGAAACAGAATTTGGCTTGCTCTCAAAAACTAAAAATAATAATGATAATATCAATAATAACTAATATTTTTATAATACTTATTATGTGCCAGGCACAAAGAATACCCATGTATTCTCTCTGTCTTCTATTCTTAGTACCTGGGGTGGGGGTGGGGAGGTGCAAGAGAAGTAGCAAAACCATAGGATTCCAGAACTCACAACATTGAAGTCTAATGTGTAGCTGAATAAGAAACCTCTCTACATTAGTAAAAAATTCAGTCAGCCACTGCTTGAAGACCTTGAATCATGAGAAAAGCATTCCCTTGTGTACTCATTGTACTCATTCCACTTTTGGACAGCTCTAACTGTTAGATAGTTTTTCACCACATCAGAGCTAGATCTCCCTCTTTGGGATTTCTACCCCTTGATCCTAATTATTCCCTTTGATTTCTAGTCAGAACCAGTGAGTGAGTGAATAAATATAAAGTAATCCCAGAGGGAAGGCATTAGGACCTAGGGAACTAGATATGAAAAGTCGAAGGGAGTTGGGGAAATTAAGACATTAAAAGGTACAAGTGATGAAAGAAAGCATCATAGGTATACAGTGCATCTGATGCAGTGGAACACAGATGGGGGACGGACTGTCATATGAAAGAAAGAGCAAGTAGTTCAATGTAACTGAATTGTAAGAGTGTAAAGGGGAGGAACGTGTCAGAAGACTAGAAAGGTAGGAAAAGACCATTTGATGGAGAGCTCTAAATGTCAAATACTGGAGTTTATTGAGTGGAAGGGGCATATTGGCAGTTATACATTTTAGAAAAATTACTTCAGCAGTTGAGTTTGTTAACTGATTGAAGTGAGAAGAGACTTGAGGTAGGGAGGCTAATTAGAAGGCTGTTGCAATAGTCTGCAAGAGGTGATGAAGGCCTGAACTATGATGGTGGCTGTTTTCATAAAGAGGAGATATATACAAAAACAGTTATGAAGGTAGGAATTTTTTAAAATGGCAACCGATTGGACAAGTGGGATAAGAGTGAGGAGTCAAAGATAACACCAAGTTTGCAAGCCTGGGTTACTTTGAAAATGGTGGTGCTCTGGATGGTAGTAGGAAGGTTCAGAAGACGGGTGGGTTTGGATAATGGGGCACTGAATATAACGAGTTGTGTCTTGAACATGTTTAGGTTTAGGTGCTCATGGAACATCCAGTTTAAGAAGTCCAAAAAGCAGTTAGTGATGCAATACCAGAGGTCAAGAAAAAGACTAGGGTTCCATGTATAAATCTGGGAATCATTTGCATACATATGAGAGTTGAATCCTTTGAAGTGAAGATCACTAAGTTGAGATAACTAAGTAAAATAGTATGGGATAAAAAGAGAAAAGGGCTTAGGACAGACCCTTGAGGGACAACCGTCTTTAGGTGGCATGACATGGGTGGAGAACCAAAAGAGACTGAGGATCCATCAGACAGTAGGAGGAGAACCAGGAAGGAGGAGTTTCATGAAGACTTAGAACATAGAGAATTTGAGAGCAAAGGGTAATTGGTATTGCTAATGGCTGAGAAGAGGTCAAGAAGGTCGAAGATTGAAAAAAAAACCCATTCAGTTCAGGAACAGAGAGGTCATTGGAAACTTTAGTGAAAATGGTTTCAGTTGAATGAATGTAATCTCTCTCCCAGCTGTCAACTTCAAAATACTGAATGACGTAGCAGGATCACAGAGTCATGTATCCTCAGAATCCACCTAGTCCAACCTCCGCCATTTTACAGATAAGGATGCTGAGGCCCATGGAAGTTAAGTGATTTGCCTGAGGTCATACAGGTAGTGTCAGAGGTGTAATTGGAAGCCAAGCTTTCTGCATGATTAGAACTATAAGGTACTCCCTACATCTCTTCTTCAGGCTAAATATGTCCATTTCCTGAAGTTGTTCCTAGCAAAGTATATTCTCCAGTTCCTCCTTATCCTTTTTTAAAATCAGAGAATGATAGAATTGGAAGGGACTTAATTCAATCAGTCAATAAACATTTATTAAGTACCTGCTATGGCAGACACTGTGCTAAGCAATGAAGTTTAGAAATCATCTCATAACCCTGGGACTTGAGATCAAAATGATTCAGTTCAGTTCCTTGTTTTGCAGTTTTGTTTTGTTTTTTATCTATAAGATTTTAGACAAGCCTCTGCATTTTAACTTTCTCTTCTATAAAACAGTTTTGGGTTAGATGACTTTAAAGTCCCTAACAGCTGTAAATCCTATCTATAATCCTAAGAGACAAATCTGAGATTTGTATCTAGCTTTTCTGATTCCAAGTCCATTATTCTTTATATCTTGAAAGAGAGGGCTGTCAGAACAACTGAGGCTGTATTTTCTTTTTCATTCTGAACTTAATAATAATTAACAAGCACACATTATAATATATCAGAACAAAAGGAATTGCATAGGAAACCACAAACTTTTTTACCTAGTGTTTTTTTAAATTTACATTCTATTGAATAGGGAAGTAATAAATTGTTGTGTTTGTATAACTTTCCAATCTATTTGTTATATACCGTATAGTATTTTCAAGTTTTATTGATGTGCTTTCTCCTTTAAGGAGCATCTCAGTCCCTTTCACTACCTCACTGTCTCTATGCCCCACAAATAGAAGTACTTTTTAACAATAAGTACAGTCAAGAAAAAGAAATCAACATATTAGCCATATCTAAAAATACATACTCCATTTTATATCTCTAATCTATCCCCTCTCTGTCAAGAAATGAAAAGCATGCTTTCTCATCAGTCTTCTGAAATCATGATTGGTTACTGTGTTCATCAGAGTTCTGAATTCTTTCAATACAGGGGTTAGTTTTTTTTTTAATATCATTGTAGTTATCATATAAGTTATTCTCCTGGTTCTACTCATTCACTCTACAATTCATATAAGTCTTCCCAAGTTTCTCTGAATTCTTTATATTTGTCATTTTATATGATGCAGTAATATTCAGTTATATCCATATACCATAATTTTTACAGTCACTCACCAATTGACAAGTACTTGTTTTATTTCCAGTTGCTTGCTACAACAAAATAGTGTTGCTAGACATATTCTTATACATTTAATCAGCAACCAGCACTCCAGAATACATTTTAATTTTGTAGAGATTATTAAATGAATAGATGAACAAACAAGTAAGCAGAAAAATATAGCATCAATATCATAGTACATTGGAAAGAGCAAAGAGTTTTGAGTCAGCAAATAAAACTTTGAATCCTAATTCTGCTACTCTCCACCTGTGTGCCCTTGGTTACGTCACTTAGCCTCTAAGAATCTCAATTTCTTTATCTATAAAATGACTAGATGATCTCTAAGGACACTTCCTGTTTTAAATCTTTGGTGCTTGTGATATATGTTTACAATTGACCCTAGTATAGTTGGGAACAATCTCAGAAGAGAAATTTGCAAAGCATGTGCCATTGGCTTACATGAAAAATGCCTTAATGAAAGTCATATAAATAAGTCTACATCAAAGGAGATCCTATAGTATGGGACCAAAATCCTATTTGATCATAATGAGAAAAGCATTAGACCTGGAGTAAAAAGATATGAGTTTAAATCTCTGCTCTTCCACTTAATAGTGTCTGTCTGTTTATATCTCCTCCCCCCACCCCACTCCCCCCGTCTTTGTCTCTGTCAAATACACACATATATATCTTTACACATGTACTATATATATGCATATGGTAGTAATAATAAATATAGGTAACATCTGTATAGTTTGTTATTTATAAAGTCATTTACAAATAATATCTCATTTTACCCTCGCAACCCTGGGAGATCGGTGCTTTCATTATCTCTATTTTATAGATGAAGAAACTGAGGCAGACAGAAAGTATATGATTTCCCTAGGGTCCCATAGCTAGTAAGTGTCTAAAGCTAAATTTGCACTCAAGTCTTCCTGACTATAGGTCCAGCACTCTATTCTATACAGCTATTATCTATATTTCTATGTTATTTCCCTCATTAAAATTTGAGTTTCTTGATGCTAGAAACTTTTTGTTTTTCTTTGTATCTCTAGAACTTTGCACATTGCCCAGTACATATTAAGTATTTACTAAGTGCCTCATAATTAACTGATCTCTCCTTTGAAGTCACCTTAACCAGCCTCACTTACAAGTGAAATAAATATTTGGATGTCACAAATGATAGCTCAGTACAAAATTATGGGAATCCAAGTTCTCTGCTCTTTATTGGGAACCTTCTGTAGAAACTATGGTCTAGAGGAGCCATAGCTATGTGAGGTTGCTTATTAGTATAGAGAAGAAAAATAATTGCTTTACTTAGCCTCCCTTTGCTGTTAGAGATCAAGAAATTAAACTAACTAATCCACTTCTCTGGATTGTACTTAACGGAATCAAAGTGCCTTCAATTATCAACACTAAATCTTCATTAAATGAATTCTTTCATGAAATCACGTTGAAACAAGAGTTACATAATGATCTGCCAGACTCAGTGCCATGGCCTGCTGTGACTGGTGAATGGAATGTACTGTATAATCAAATTCCATGATTTTTAACACTTAGAAAGGGATTGAGCCTTGCAAGTCACGAGTTATGTGTTCTGTTGTTAGATACATTCATATGGTCTCTTTTTAAATCCACGTCAAATTGGCATTATGAGCATATGCCAAAATAAGAATGTAATTTAAAACTTCTTAAATGTTGCCTCCACTTTGAGCCTACTAACAACTACTGTCTACACCTTGAGAATACTGATTCTGCTTTTTTCATGGACTCTGTGTGTTCTAGTGCCACAACACACTACAACAGAAAGAAAGCATTTTCTGAGTTTCAAGTTCAATGAGGAAGGAAGACTTGGAGCTGGTAGTACCTCGGGGTATCTAGTCTCACGTCCTCATACTACAGAAGAGAAAAATTAATACCAGAGTGGCAAAATAGCTTGCCCAGAGTCACTGAGGCATATGAAGTGGTAGAGCTAGTATTCAAACCCAAGTCCTCTGTCAACTGTACAACATACTGTTTGTTTGTATGAGGTAGGTCACTACATCATGATGATAACCATTGCTTTTTGTTTGATCTTTTTCAGTCATGTCTGATTCTACATGCTACAATTTGGGGTTTTCTTGGCAAAGATACTGGAATGGTTTGCCATTTCCTTCTTCAGCTCATTTTACCTATAAGGAAATTGAGGGAAACAGGGTTAAGTGTCTTGCCAAACAAAAGTCACACAGCAAGTAAGTGTCTAAGGCTGAATTTGAACTCAGGAAGAAAATGAATCTTCCTGTCTCCAGGCTCTGTACTCTACCCACAATGCCACCTAGCTGCCCAACAATTACTTATAATTATGCTTGTTTTCTTAATAAATTTGCTATTCTGAATAAATTGTCCATCCTTGCCATGGGTTGTAGAGAGAAGACAGGTGATTCTTTGTCTGACTTGCACATTGGAAAATTGAGTCAATTGATTGGTTTTTCTCAAATATCAGTGATCATCATATTCTGGATGATAGTTTCATTTTCTTAACTTACTCAAACAACATAAGTCAGATAGGACACACAACCCAAGACTAGATTGTCAGAATTAACATATTCCTTTTGTAACTGAGTATTCTGTGTGTTTCTGCTTGGTAGTGACTTGTTCAATGAAGAATTCCTCTTACCATCTTCTTAACTTGGTCTTTGTTATAATTTACTTGTTGTAAAATATAGCATTACAGATAAGTGTAAGACAAGTAAGTTGGACATGCAGTTCACTAATTTCTTCTCTCTTCTGCATAGGAATTAATCATTTAACTTTGTCAAGGTTGTATAAATATCCCCTCAACCTACAGTCCTTCCCCACACTGACCTCCATTTGGGGAGTTTGCTTTAAAATATTTTATAAATACAGAAAATATAAAGTTTTGTCAGAATAAAATAAATTCTAGAAGAAAAACATTGCTTAAAATCAGCCTGAAGAACAAAAGTTCTAGTTTTTAAATGCTACTCTGGGTTATGCTGAGTAAAAGTATTCTTCAAATAATGAAATATTTTGCGTCAGCTTATCTCCTCTAAAAAGCTTGGAGGAAATGGGCAAAGAGGAGGTATAAGGTGGAATTTAAATTAGGTGGAAAAGACTAATTGACCTATAATTATATTTTTTGACAAATGGGTGGATTTAAATAATGACATGAAGTGACAATAAAAAATGGGAGCTGTTTGCCCCCCTCCAAAAGAGTATTTGTTGAGCCAGAGGGTTTTTCCCCCTGAGACTTTCCCCCTGTGTCATTAAATATTCAAAGGTGTTGTCATTCAAGAAATTCCACCAACTCTGCAGAGTTTTGGATGCATAAAACCATTAATAGATGACAGATGAAAGGAGATACTTTTTTATGCTTGTCATTTACAAACACGTGGCATGTAAAGACAAAGTTGTTTGTGTGAACTGGGGATTAAGAATATATGATAATGAGAAACTCATAGACCATGTCTATGAGATAAAAAAATACTTAATCACTTCAGTCAAAAATAAATGCATCTAAAAAGTTATTCTGACATCATGAAGTCCTAAGAAGAAAACAGGAAAAAGCAGTTATTTAATGGATTTCTTTTTCTTTTCATCTAGTGGTATTGGCTTTATGTAGATCTTGACACGTGACTGGGACAAAATAGAGCTAAGACTGGGTCAAAAGATGATTTAAATAAACTACTTATATTGAAACAATCTATAAGATGCTGTGACTTAAATCCAAGGTTAGTAGTTCCTGTATATAAAAACCAAGAAAAGATCTCAGATTTAGAATTGGAAGGGGCCCCAAAAGTCACATACTCCAACACCCTCATTTTACAGATAAGGAACCTGAGGCTTAAGAAGGCTGAGTGACTTGCTTAAGACTAAGTGGACTTGGGGTTTAAATCCCAACTTTTAAATCCCATACTTTTAATACCTTTAAGACCCTGGGAAGCCATTTTACCCCCTATAAGCCTTAGTTCCTTCATCTATAAAATGGAAATGATGATACTCATATTAAAACAAAGAATTATTAACATGAATTGAATCTCAGTGTTATCTAGGAAGATTGAGGGTCACGGGAAACCTGAATTGTCAGTTAAGATAAGAACTTAAAAACCAGATTGGCCTTTACAATTTTGCCCTAATTGTTTCTGAATAGCTGCCATTTGTTTTTAAGTTTAGCAAAGCTCCTGATTCTGTTTTGCATAGTTTATATTCATTCGTAAGCTGGGCAAATGTGATCTAGACCAGGAGTCAACATTATGTCACAGAATCATATCATGACAGTAGCATCATGAGTGGTCTTTCCCATCCACTCGTGTTGCACAATAACAGGTACCATCATTTCCACAGCTCCTTGTTACCACTTTACTCATAATAACCCAAGGAGATATGAAGAACAATGTTATTACCATTCCCATTTTACAAATGTGAGAACAATACAGCAATTTGCTCAGGATCAAATAACTAGGAAGTCTCAGACCTGTGATCCACACTCAAGTCTCTTACCTCCAAATTTAGCATTCGTGCATCTTTCTACTGCACTGTTTTGCAAGAAATCCTACTGCTCTTTTCACTGTTGCATTCTTCTCTAGTTCTACTGATGTTAAAAGATCACGGCACAATTTGTGCTGAATGTTAAGCTTCTACAATCTATCCATCAAATATTACTTATCTCTTTAGCTGGGAGAAGTCTCAAGGGGAATCAAATATGCTTTAACCGGTGATGGTGATCAGGGACAGCAAATGAAGTAGATTATATACTGGACTTCAAGTCATGAAAATCAAGGTTTTAAATCCTGTCTCAGGCATTTAGTAATTGTGTGACCCTAGACTAGTCAATCTCTCTGGGGCTCTGTTTCTCATTTCTTTTTTTGTTTTCAGCCAAAAACAAGATTTATTAGAACATCTGTCATATTAGTCAGACTCTTAAGGAGTCTGAGCATCTGTGAGCTATTGGCTAGATTATGAGAATGTGAGCAGTAGCTAGATTTTAAGAATCTAAGCAGTGGCTAGATTATAAGAATCAGAGCCTCTGTTTCTCATTTCTAAAATGAGAAAGTTGAACTGGATGGCCTTGAAAGTACCTTTCTTGTCTAAATCTATGGTGTCTGTTGAGGTATGTATATGTAGCAAAACTGTACCCCCATACTCACAAAAAATATGGGAAGAAGGAAAGATCTAAGGGACTTTGTGTATGCAAATTACATGTGTCTCTTACTTATCTGACAGCCCTGAAAAAGCATTGTCAAGTGATTGAAATTTGTCTTGGCAACCTCAGATGCCTAATTATGCCAATGCTTTTCACTTTGTCCTCTCTCAACAGTTGTCTGTTCCCCTCCCTTTCTTTCTTAGAAATCTAGCAGAATGGAGTAGTGGGAAAAATACCAGACATGGAACCAGGATGCCTGAGTTTGTGTCAGGGCTCTGGTACTTAATTACTATATGAGGCTGAGGCAAGTCAAGTCTGCCTTTTACAGATAAGGAAGCTGAGAAGGGAAGTGACCTACCCAAGATCACACTGCTAATAGGTGACTGAAGCCTAATGCAAATCAAGGGCTTCTAACTACAATTTTGGTGTTCTTCCCAATGGCTATAACTATATAACTATATAATGGATGATCAAAATACTATTTTGTGGCTGTGAACTAGTGTTACATATGGGAGCAAATTACTTAAGGCTGTGAAATACAATTCTCCCTGGATATTTAAGTTTAGGAAAGAGTTCTGTTTGTAATTGTTTAGGAGTGGTCTTGTCTAAAAGAGAAGGATGCTGGGAAAGGGAGGTGAGTAAATGACCTATCTAGTTCCTTCCTATGAGTCTATTGTATAGCTTCTTTGGTTCTCTATTAATTTTATCCTAATACTGTCTGCTTAGCTGTCACACAACATTTTCCTTTTGTATGTGACAAGATGACTTTCTTTTGTATTCTGATACTAAAAAGCTTGGAGCAAGACCTAGAAATATTATCAATAGTCTTGAGATGGGAGTGTATATATGGCACCAAGTTGGCAACTCAAAGACATAGATTTTTGAACATTTCTTCTATTTCATGTTTTCAAGAAAGTTGCAATCAAAGAATCATGAAATGTTTGTGCTGGAATGGACAAAAGGATTATCCACTTCTAACTCTCTAATTTGCTGGATGGGAAATAAGATATTTAATGTGTAAGGGGGTAAAGGTTTTAAGGGGAGAGAGTGTCAGAGAAACATTCAGTTGGATAATGTAAAGGTGTAGTTGGCATATTTGTATTCTATTGCTTTCTTACCTATTTTTTATACTTCTTTATAGCCATTGAGGGGTAAAAATGATGATCAATCTAAAACTATTTTAAAACTTTTATTGATCATTTGTTTTTTATGTCATAGACTTTTCAGTTACACTTTCTCCACCATAGAACCTTCCCTTGTAACAAAGAAAACAGGCAAAACTAACTGTTGTAGTTATTCCTCCCTAGCACACCCACACACATCTGTCTACCAAGAGAATAGAAGTATGTTTCATCAGCTGTCCTCTAGAACCATTATTGATCATTTGAGTTCATCTGTTAAACTCAAATCTGACAATAGAAAGAGGGAGAGTGTTAGTATTTAGTGGAGATACATAGTAGGAGGTAGAGATAAATTGTAAGTGGTAGAGATACATTGTAGGCAGTGGAGATTTTGGTGGAGATGCACAATAGTTGTCAGAAATACATAGTTTGTAGAGATAAAATACACAGTTGGTGGAGATACTGAGAGAGACAGAGACACAGGGATATGTGTGTGTGTGTGTGTGATATTTTGGTTAAACATTATGAAGGGGAATGATATAATGGGGAAGGCATTCAATTTGACACCAGAAAGCCTGAGGTTAGCTGTAGGCTCTGACACAGCTATGTGACATGGGGCAACTCATTCATTGAGCCCCAGTAACAGCATATCTAATTAAAATGAGTATAATAATAATTGTACTATCTACCTCCATAGGGCAGTTATGAGGAAAATGCTTTGTAAACTCTAAAGTGTTATTTATTATCATTACTTCAGTTTATTCCTTGTCCCAATAAATTATATCACTAGTATTCATTTGTTACATGTAGTCTATTGTCTAAATCTATCACATGAATATATGTGTACGTGTGTGTGTGTGTGTGTGTGTGTGTGTGTGTGTGTGTGTGTTCTGCAACTTTCAAATACAATGTTTCGGTATTAGAATGAGTTAAGGTAGTTGTCATTTCTCTTTAATGTATGGTACAACTTTAGGTCTATTATTCTTCATAATTCGATGTTATTGTTCATTGAATTGTATCAGAGAATTTTAATGCTGGGAAGGACCATTGTGATATTCTATTCTATCCCAGCCCTCTCATCTCACAGATGAGAAAACTAAGTCAAAAGAGGTAAAGAGAATGGACGAAGTTCACGCACTTCTAGTGTCAGATCTGGGACTAAATTCTTTGTCTCCTCACTCACAATCCAATTTTTTTTTTTCTGGTTCTGTACAGCAGAGGTGTCATACATACAGCCCACACACTACATACTGCCTGTACCACTTCAAGTGCAGCCCAAGCCAGATTAAAATGTTCCTATCAGATTTAAATGTGTTGATGTATTAATAAAAATGAAATATAGAAACATGTGCAATTGTATAACTCAATAGGTGGCCCACAGAGATCTTTATGGATGTTTTAGCAGCTCTATTTCTATTTGAGTTTGACATTACTGATGTACAGTATAATCAAGACTGAGAGCCAAATCAATCTAGGTAAAAATTTTTGAAAGTATTTATTTGTGTTACTTGTAAACTTCTCTAGTAGGAACTCTCTACTAAAGGGCTGGGGTTTTATTTTTTTCCCTTTTTTTTCCTTTTCCTTTTAGTAGCACAGTAATTGAGTGGGGATAATTAACTTGATCATACAAAGGTAGAGCCACCATGCTGTTGACCCAAGATCATCCATCCTAAAGAGAGCATAGTTTTGTTTCCCCTCCATAACCTGAATGTACATGTAGCTCAAAGTTAGGTGAGGAAGGATGCAGAAAGGGCAAGGGTGCATTTAGTAGAATATTATAGCACTGTAAGGAATGATGAGAGGGAATTATTCAGACCTTATCTGGATAACTATCTCAGATGTGTGATTTTTGTGACTGCTCCTCTGCTCATGTTCATTTGGTAGGAAAGGGTTTGTTAAATTAAAATACACACACATACATACACATACAGCTTCAAGCACACATGAGACCCTTCTTCTCTTCATCTTACTAATCATGAAAAATATTTTCCTATAGCTGCTGACTTCTTGGTTTTCAAGCTCACAGAATATATGTATGTATATATACATACATATATAGTTATAGTTATTAGAATTTTGTGCCACTATTTTTTCTCTAAAGCATGGCTTTCATGTGCACATATATTGCAAAAGTTAAATATCTTTACCATAAGACTTGATGAAAAAATAATGAGGCAGTAACATAACAACTCTGTACTTTTTTTTTCAGCTGTGGCTTGTCATTTCAGAGCTGTTCACTTTAATGGCTAACCACCAAGCTTCAGCTCTAATATCTGCTTGGAAGAACAATTAGCAAATTCACTAACTGAGATTTATTCTCAGGGAAAATTGATGGCCTACCTACAGAGTTCTACCTTAATTAGATGGGGCACATAAAAGTGTTTGCTCAACCTCTCCCTCTAGGATGACATACAAGATCCATGAAATGATGAAAACATTTTCCCAAGGGTTCCATAATTGAAATGCAAGCTTTTGTTTGTACAAATAGTTAACCTTAGGAGTAGCAGTTAGTAAATATGAGCACAATTTGTGAATTTCAAAACTTGTCTCTTCACTTGTCATGATTGCTGAATATGTATATATGTTAGCTAGGGTCATTTCATTAACTTGCCAGCTTGTGACTCTCTTACCTACTATTGTCTATGTATATTTCTTGCCTTCCTTAATAGACTGTATGTTCTTTGAAGTCAAGAAATATTTTTTTTCATTTAATCTTTGCATCTCCAAAAGCATGATGTTTTTCTACAGTAGGCACCTAAAATGCTTGTTGAATGGTTAGCCAAGAGTTATATAATACTTTATGATTAGTTATACAATACTTTATGGTTTGTGAAACACATTACATAATTTATCTCATTTGAGCCTTATTTATACATATATAATACATATAGTTTTATCCCAATTTTATAGATAAGAAAGACATGACTTGGGCAGTTATCTATACTCACACAGGTACTTAGTGTCAAAATCAGGATTTGAACCCAGAACTTCCTGATGCTAAGTTCAGCACTTTACGTACTACATATTCTTCACATGTTGGTTACAACAATGCATTGTATTACTGGGGAACAGGAAAACAAAAAATAAATACTGGTAAAGTAATAGAAAAATGCTTTGTTTTGTGGCGCAAGTCAAGAAAAATATTGTAGTAAAACGATAGAATTCTAGGTCAAAAATGAGATTTCACAGGGATAGGAGTTGTCCATGTTGTCTTTCATGATTCTCTCAGGGCTGTTGAGTGATATTAAAAATACTTTAATTACATGAAATCCTTACAATAAAACCTCCCATTATGTCATTCTACCATCTATAAACTAGATGGCATGGTTTTGGATACTTCTTTTGAAATTACCAGATGTAACAACATCTCCCTTCCCTCTCACTGAACCTCATATAATATTTTGTTTTAAAATTTTCTTTTATAATTTCATTTTACATATATGCAGCTAGGTAGTACAGTGGATAGAGAACTGGACCTGGAATCAGGAAGACCTGAGTTCAAATTCTCCCTCAGACATTTACTAGCTGTATGACATGAATAAGTAATTTAGACACTGTTTGCCTCAGTTTCCTTATCTGTAAAATGGGAATAATAACAGCACCTACCTCTAAGAGTTGTTATGAAGATCAAATAAAATAACAGTTGTGAAATATTTAGCACAGTGCCTGGCACATAGTGAGTGGTATATAAATATTGTTGTTGTTCAGTCATTCAATTGTGTTTGAGTCTTTGTGACCCCAGAGACCACAATATCCATGGATTTTTCTTGTCAAAGACACTGGAGTGGTTTGCCATTTCCTTCTCCAGTGAATGAAGTCAAAGAGGGGTTAAATGACTTTGCCCAGAGTCACACAGCTAATAAGTGTCTGAACCTGGATTTGAACTCAGGTCTTCCTGACTCCAGGTCCCACATTCTATCCACTGAGCCATCTAACTGCCCTCATATAAATATTAGCTATTGTTATTATTAGTAGTAACTGTGCAACACATTTATTGTAATATTCTGCATTGTAGCTTTTTGTGTTGGTATTTTACTTTCACACTGTACTTGAAAACATAGAGAACTTCCTTTTTAAACTTCCTATGTCTCTCAGAGCCTAACAGGGCTCAGTACACATTAGTTAATACTTGGTTAATTTGTATATTCAGGTTTGAATAGCTTTCCTGATGAATAGGTGACAAACTATTTATTCAAGGTTCAGATTTTTAGGAAATCTGGCCTCCATTTGTCACTTTCTTACTAAATAGTGACATGACTTGATACTGTAAAATCTGCTTCATTCTCAATTTAAACCTTTAGTTTTATAGAAAGATAAACAAAAAGAACTCAATGTATCAGTCCAGGATAAGTAAATTCCAGGTATCTTTAAGTAATCTAATCATAAGTAGGGTGTATAAGACTCAATATTAAGATAGGTAGATGTCGTTTATAGACAAGATATGTATTTATGGATGTTCATTAGTCACTATCTCTGTAATACAGTCAAACACTTGACTCTGGAAGGGCTCTTAGAGGCTGTTTACTACCAAAAAAAAAGCCTTCATTCCATTTTAAACTAAGGACTCTGAGATTCAGAGAGATTACAACTTTTCTATAGTCAGGCAAAAAGTAATAGGGCCAATTCTAACATAGATTGTCTGCATGTATATATTTCTCCTGATCAACGGAAGTCATATTACCAGGAGTGTGATGGAAAGACAAGAAGTCAGACTACATTATAGTAGGTTTATCAGAATCATCAAGTGACATGTTACATGTAGAGTTTCATATTTTAAAAGTCAAGATGGAGAAATATAGTCATGACTCACTGGGGACATGAGTATCATTTGACTATGTCCATCAAAACTGAATCTCCAAAATGATGTTCTGCTCATACCTTAGAACCTTCAGACTTTTAGCTCAAAAGCTAGCATGTAAAGAGAGCAGGCAACCTTAATCATGAGTAGTTTGCAACAATAATTCTTAATTCCCCCTACTTTCATAACTGACTCAGAAGAGTTTGGTTGTATGAAGATTTACAACCATCTTGACCAAATTAGATCATAATCATTTTATTACTGTTTGATTCCTTGGCCATCAAATGGTTGGCCACTAAGTATGGGTTTTGGCATACATGATAAAAGATTGTAAAGGGAAGCAGTAGGGAATGGGGGGAAATGCACTAGGCCTTTAAAACACAAAACAAGAACCAATTATAATTTTTGTTCCATTATTCAAAGTTTGTGATACCTACTTGCCACATTTTCATTTTCTGGTTTTTGTTTGTTTTTATTTTTATTTATTTTTACATACAGAGGATTACAGATTTAGTGCTATTAGAGATCTTAGGATCTCAGAGATCATATAGTCCAACCTGTTCATTTTACAGTTGAGGAAACTGAGGGCCAGAGGGATTAAGTTACTATCCCCAATCAAGGTCATACAAGTAGGAAATAACAGAGGTATAATTTTAATTAAGTTTCTTGAGTTCCAAATCTATCCACTGTACCATGAAGCTAGTTTTAGAACCATTTTTATATACTGCAGCAAAGGTCAGGGACGAGAAAATTCACCTTTGAATTGAGTCACATAGTTCTATCATTTACTGTGTCATTTAGCTCTGTGTATGTGGTCCCTTGTCTGTGCCTCAGTTTCCTCATTAGTTAGATGGGAATATTCATAATTTGCAGTACCTCCTTCACAGAGCTACTATGAAGATCAAATGAAATAATGTGTGTGAAATCTTTTTGTACAACTGCAAAGTACTACAAAAATATAAATGATTATTGTTTGTCAAAAAATTCATCATCTGAAATTCAGCATTTGTTGAAGATACTTCCTATTAGTATACTAAGTGTACTAATTAGTACACTAAAAATTATGAATAAAGAGGATGGAAATTTAAAGAGTAGCATTCACCAACATTCTGAAGCTGGACTTTATAATCTTAAATTTTCTAAGTAATGTCATATTTGATTCTCATAACCTAAGGCTGAATTGATGAGAATAGCTTTGTTTGCTATTGAGCAATCCCATATATGGGCTTGGGGAAAGATGAATATCAAACAGAAATCTGTTTATCATGCATTAAGTTAATGTTTATCTTTGTCTTCTTTTCCTAGAGAGAAATGGAGATCATTGTACATTTATATTACTGAAATTGTCTATTCAAAATTTGCTTGTTAATCAGATTTGTTCTAAGACTTTTGGGTTTTATAGCTCTTATGGGAGTTGCATCACCCACAAATGGTTGCTAGTCCTGACACATTCCTACTTATCTAACCATCTTTATTTGCTAATTTACCATTGGAGGAGAGGGAAGGGGGAAGTGACAGGTTTCTGACCTCTCTGCATATAGTCACAAGGCCCTCCCATCCTTGTACCCAGGAAGATTTCTGACTCCCTCCACCCCAGCACCAGGCAACCTGGATACCACATCTTTCTTTCTGGCAGCACTGCAAATGTTATGAGCTTTAGGTCACCAGCTGATCTTAATGTCATTTGAAGCCTTTCTGAAATAAGATTAATACATTAGGCATGTGCTAGGTTACTAAAGAGACTTGGTTAAAGTCCTTTCCATAAATTGTTTATTCATTCAAATCTTTTTTTTTTTTTTAGGCAATTGGGGTTAAGTGACTTGCCTGGGGTCACACAGCTAGTAAGTGTCACGTGTTTGGTCTGAGGCTGGATGTGAACTCAGGTTCTCCTGACTTCAGGGCCGGTGCTGTATCCATTGTGCCACCTAGCTGCCCTACTGAGCCACCTAGCTGCCCCAAATCTCCTTATATGAGCCTGGTGCCACCATCATCAGGATAGTTAGTTATTAACCTCTTTTTATGTCTGTCTAATGTTTAAAGTTATAATAATATCCTGCATCTTCACAGGACTTCTCACTTTTCAAAGAGTTTTCATATGTATTTTCTCATTTGATAATTAGAGCAATTCAGTGAGAAAGGTAGGATAGATTTTTGTCATCATAGGTTTTAGAATTGGAAAAGAACTTGGAGATTGCCCAGTCTAACAGCTTCATTTTACAGAGGAGAAAATGCATCCAGAAAGGCAAAATAATTTATTGGCAGTAAATAACAGATCTGGGAATCTAACATAGATCTGATTGCCAATTCAGTACTCCTCCTCCTACACCACCCTGTCTCTTGTTTCATGGGTAAAGAAACTCAGCCACAAAGTGTTTTAAGTGATTTTGCACATAATAGATTAAAACATTCTCCCCTAATCAAATGCTATTTCTATTTCTTCCATTAGAATGTAAACTTCTTGAGAGTAAGGACAGTGTTGTTTGCTTCTGTTTGTATTCCTAGGACTTAGCACAGTGATAAGTGTTACGTGCCTAGCATCTAGTAAGCATGTAAAAATCATTGATCTTCTATCTATCTATTAGAAAGAATTAGCCTCCTATTATTCTGCAGCTAAAGCGACCTGTGTTTCTTGTCCTTCTTCCTTTAAAAAAAATCCAACATTGTTGTCCAGGGCATAAAAAGTACAATAGCAAAATCTAGGCCTGAAGCTCTTGCTGTACCAAAATTTAAGCTAAATCACTGTCTATAGTCTATAGACTTAGCTCATTCACTGAGTAGAATTAATTAATTGACAATTAGAGGCAGATAGGCAGCTAAATGGATAGTGTACTCCACCTGGAATCAGGAAGACATGAGTTCAAATCCAGCCTCAGATACTCACCAGTTGTATGACCCTGGGCAAGTCACTTAACCTCTGTCTTAATATACGGAAAAAGGAAATGACAAACCACTCCAGTGTCTTTGCGAAGAAAATCCCATACAAGGTCACAAAAAGTTGGACACAACTGAAAGACCGAACAGCAACAATAAGAACAACAAATTGACAAATATCTCCCATTAATTTTTATTCATTGATTAGGGGTAATTGTTTGTATCCATCTAGAATATTTTAAGATTATTTAATGAGTAAAAAAGCAAAGATTGAATATATTAACTTTTGTTGTCTTAATTAAGCCACATATTAATAATAATAATGCTTATTATTAATAATAATGCTTATTCATTTTGTTGTCACCCTCCTTTCCTACTACTCTCCTCATCCTTCTCGTATAAAATGCAATGGTAGGAATATGAGTCAGTCTCCATATACACAGCCTTTCCTATCACATTAATTCTATAGCATATTTCTTTATTCCTGAAAAGATAGAGAAAGAATGAAAGAAAGAAAGAAAAAAAAAGAATGAACTGTGAAAAAGAGGACATTCATAAATCAGGGCTTCAAATGTGTGTGACGTGCTGGTGTAGGAGAAAGATAGCTAGACTGAGAGTTAGGAGACCAGGTTACAATAATGATTCTACTATTGAGTACCCATGTGACCAAGGCACTTGCCTCCCCTCAGAAGTCTGAGATGTCACCTAAAGGCCAAAAAGTGTGAAGGTGTGGTCTTTAGGATATACATCAATATTGAGGCCAGGGCTAGGTAGTACTTCTTTGCTCAAGGATTCAGAGTTTTGTCATTTATATTTCAAATCAGAACAATGTGGTGACACAGAATAATGGACTCCATCTCTACTACTTACTAGCTACGTATGTGACCCTACATAAATGACTTAACCTCCCTGGTCTTCAGTTTCCTTGTTAACAAAATGAGAGGGTTGGACTAGATGGGTTCTGAGGTCCCTTTTTACTCTATGTTCTTGAACTTATAACCTATGACCTCAAAGGGACCTTACTGATGGGTTACTCCAATTCCTTCATTTAATAACTTCCATTAATCTCGATAAAGCATATACTTTTTTCACTGAGATTGTTATGCCAATAGCACACCTATTCCATTGCAAAGCAGAAAAGATTCCTAATAGCATTGCTAAAAATCAACAAAAGAGCATTAGAAAGACCAGATGAGGCTCAATGTAAAATTACCTTTGGGATTTTCTTTCTCGCACTTTCTTGTCAACAATTTTTTTAAAAATATATCTTTCTTAAATGATGGTAATTGTCTACCTCTTTCCCTGTACCCCACCCCATCCTGATTTCTCCAGCACATTAACTTTAGACTACTGTTTATAGTATGTGGGCTGTTAAGTTGCAGCAGGGATATGTCAGGATAAAAACTATATAAAATCAGATAATATCAGGTCTAAAATGTCCTGTTACTTAATCCAGTTCCACACAAAGTTCCACACATATCAGGCTTTTATACTCATTTTCTTTTTGCCTTCTTGGCTCTTCACGTTACTATCCTCTTCCCACATCATAAACTACCTTTTCTTTTTCTCTCTATTTCTGAGAAGTGTGGTTGATTTCCTCTGGCTTCCAGGTCCACCCCATCCCTCCCAGGCAGAAATTACCTCTCCTCAAAGTCACCAGAACTTTCCCTCATTTGTTTCCCTGGATATCGCCCACAAAATTTCCCAGATATTTTTCAGTCTCCTTCTCCTGTGAAATACAACAGGAAAGGAAATGTGCATTTTTTCATGTCTCCATATTAGGCACTGTGCTAAGTGCTTTACCAATACTATCTCATTTGATCTTCATAATAATCGTGGGAGGTAAGTGCTGTTATTGTCCCCATTTTACAGTTAAGGAAACTGAAAAGAGAGTGACTTACCAAGGATCACAGAGCTGGTAAATATCTGAAACTAGATTTTAACTCAGGTCTTCTTGATCCAGCATTCCATTCACTGCACCATCAAGCTGCCGCTATTGACCTCACTTCTTCCTGCCGTAGCTAGATTCCTTAAGCTGTCCCTCCTTTTCAATTTTCCTACTACTTTCTAAACTCAAAGTTATGTTTAAATATATCTTTGGTCTCACTGACCCAGTGATACAGACTAGAGCCCATCCATGCCTGCCCATCCTGTACTTCCCTTGTCCATGTCATCCCATAAATCTTTCATTGGAGGTCCACTTAACATTCTAAGGATCTTCCTTCTTTACGTTATGGATACCAGTCAAATGCATGGGCTATCTTTGAGTCATCCCCCACTCTGCTTCTCCAAACACCCCCAAGGTTTCTCACAACTATATTTTGACTCAGAGCTTCCAAGACCTAAGTGTGGTTGTTCTTTCTCCCACAAAAGGGAGTCACTTTGTCTTAGTTCCTTGACTATTGTCTGTTAGCAGTTCTGATGAACATAAACATTAGTTTATCTTTAATCCAATTACATTTTCATTACTCCAATTCCAGCTCTACCCATATCACTAAGAATCTATATGATTTAGAGAAAGATAATTTTGCTTTCTAAAGCATAATTTTTCAGTAGACAGTTACACATATCCTATTTACGACATCCTGGCTTAAAAATCTGTTGATGTTTTTGTGACCTTCTATATTTGTTTTGTTTTGTTAATCAATGATTTAGTTAAATATCAAAGAGAAGGGGAAATGTTAACCCCATTGGAATCATAGAGTTTTTGAACTGGTAGTGAAGTTCAGAGATCAATTTGTTGAATTCTCTTATTTTAGAGATAAGGCAACGGAGCCACTACAAGCTTAAGTGAATTGCCAAAGGTCACACAGCAAGATTGGGTCCCAGTCCACTGTTCTTTTCATTGTAACATGTTACTTCCTTTGTGGTGCCACATATAGAAACAAGAGGAAGAAAGTTTTGAGTCTGCCATGTGTAATAACAAGGGGAAGATATTTCTGAATATAACTATTGATTCAAAAAAAGATATCTCACTCAATGTAATTCCCTAGTTTCAAAACTGATTTCACTTATTGACTTCAAGTTTTGTTTGAACTGCAATTTCTTGATGTGTTTTGAAATTTTCATCTAATGGTAGCAAGATGTAGGAGTCAGAAGAGATCTGGGTTCAGATCCCTAAGAAGAAATCAGATTCCTCAAAAAAAAATCTTACCTCTGATACATACCTCAGTAAAGTGGCCATAAACAAATAACATCCTCTCTACGCTTCAATTTTCTCATCCAAACATGGAAATAATATTATTTGAATTATTAACCACTCAGGGATATATTGTCAAATGATATAAAAATATACATAAATCACTTTTGCAATGTACTCTGTAAATGTCTGCTATTATTGCTCTGCCATTATACAAAAACATAAATGAAAATAATGACTCCATCTTCTTCAAATTGCATTTCCCTTGTGGTCTTTTCTTTGTACTATTAAGATTATCATCTTGCCTTTAAAATGATCTCGATAACTGGCAAGGAGCTTGGCAGTTTTCTTGTTGCATAATGCACAAGGAATTAAGCAAGGTACAGTGTGGTTGGGAGCTTACAAGATCTCTCTGGAATTAATTACTTACCTCCTAATGCAAAATAACCTAAAAGTATTCACAGTCTTACATGGGTCTAAGAGAAGTGGCTGACATGTTAACTTCGGCTTTGAATTAAGTTCTGGAATGAACAGCCAAGGGCCTTTGGTCTCAATATTTTTGTCCACAGTTTGAAGTGAATTACGGGTTCTTCAAGATCTATTTCTTGCTGAATGTTTATCTTTGTGGTGGAAAAAATGCTGAATTGAGAGGCTAGAATGACAAACTTGTTATCCAAATTATAGCCAAATGCCACAATTTTCTTTGACTATGATTACAAACAAGGTGGATGAACTCATGAAGCAAGAGACAGAGGAGAATTGATTTAAAGTTGACTCTTTTGGAAACTTACCTGAAATTCACCTAGAAATTCACAGCTTCTGAAATGAATCTTTCTCCATATTCCTGATTTCCATTTCCCTTCTTTTTGTCTCTTTCATCATGATAAACCCTTCTATACCCCTGCCTTCCCCTGTGGCACTTTCCTTTCCAAAGACTTCTTTTGAGCCCAGAAATCTCTTAATCCCTATTTCCCTTAATATCATACTATCCATTCTTGAGTCACATTGAGTTAAACATGGTTGATAAAGTCAACTTTTGAGGATATTCAGGAAGGGATTATACAATTAAAAAATATAAATAAGAATTTCACTGAGCCGAGAGTCAGAATGACTTGTTCTTTATTCCAGGCAACTTGCTTCCCAGTGTGTTTGTAATAGTTGCAGCAAACATAACAATTAGCCCCATGGATTTTCTGACCTCAATCTTCAAGGGATTGCCCTTTATATACACTCACAGTAGGTCCACTAAAAATGCACATTATTCCTGTTCATATATCACATTATCTTGTAGTTCATGTGCCGTTCTTTACCAGCTAACAAACTCCATTCTCATCAATGATTAAAGGTGCATAGAATTGTTTATCTGCCACAAAACTTTCCAGGTCTTCATCAGAACAGGAGAGAAGGGGGAAGATTTCACACTGAATTGGTAGGTTGATTGGTAGGTTCATTCTCATTTTCTCTCTCTCTCTCTCTCTCTCTCTCTCTCTGTCTCTCTGTCTCTCTGCCCACACCCCTTCTGCCAAAGTTTCGTCTGCTGTCCTATTGAAAGCTTGAATGCTGAAATACCTATTAAAGTGAAAGTCATCAGATAATGTATTATTCTTCGGCCTGTAAGGAAATATTAGAACTAGAAAGACTGGAAAACTTCAGGAAGTTGTAAGGTAAATCCACTTAGGCTTGAAATCAATCCTAGAAACAGTCAAAGGACAAGGAGAAGGCCAAGTGTATTTGAGAGTTTGAAACAAGAAGGAATTGTTCCATTAACTTCATTATTATCATAGTGTCCATAATAGGTACCCAGAAAGCAGACCTAGTAGACACAGTGGATAGAAACCGCAAAGAGACAATTTTTTTCCAAATACAAAAATTCAATAAGAAATAGTTCAAGGACCTGCAATTAACTTTGTTCTATGGACAAAAAATGTAGGTTCAATTTAAGGAAAAACTTTCTAACAATTAGAGCAATCCCAAAATAGAATGGGCTGACTTAAAAGGTAGTAGATTCCTACTCACTGGAGGTCTTCAGGCCTCTTGATGACTACTTTTCAAGTACATTGTAAAGATGTATGGAATACTGTTTCAAATATGGATTGGCTAGCATCAGGCACATCATAGGCATAAAACAAATACCTACTTAATTGGATTGGATTATCTAGATGACAAGTCCCTTCTAAATTCTGAAATCCTCTGATTCTGAGTCTATGATTTCATGAACAAAGAAACAGAAATACAAAAGAAAGAAATAGGTCTTTCCTGCTCATAAGTAGATAATACTTAAGTGTAAACGTGACAAAGCATTGAACTACAAACAAAGGTCTTTTAAATCCAAATTGCAACACTCCAGTGTGTGTTTAGGCAAGACTCCTCAAGTCTTCACATAATGGTGTTCTACAGGCAACTAGGTGACAAGTAGATAGAGCATAGGCTTTGGAATCAGGGAAACCTGAGTTTGAATCCTCCCTCAGACACTTACTAGCTATGCTCTTGGCTCAGTTTTTTCATCTCTAAAATGGGCAAAATAATAGCACCCATCTCCTAGGCTTATAGTGAGAATCAATTGAGTTCCTATGTAGAAAGTACTTTGCCAACCTTAGCCATATAAGTACTACCAGCTATGTTAAGCATATTTCATAGATAAATTAGTAACATTAAGTCTTTAGAAACCATGGGTGTCCACATGTACAATTTAAAATAGTTCTCTGGATTGGAAGAGATTTGATAGGGGATAGGAATGTTAAGTGATTTCATTGGATATAGGGAACTAACAAGGAAACTCCCTCTATCAGTGCAGGTCAGCACATTCTCTGCAATTTATAACCCTAGAGTAGGGGCTCTTAACCTCAGGACCACAAATGGGATTTCAGCATGTAAGGGTGAATATGAATAGCAAAATATTGCAACTTTATTTTCAGTAAATCTTCATGTCCTCTGTGATCCTATGTGCCTTATTTTATGCATTTAAAGCTTCATTTGAAGAAGTGGTCCCTAGGCTTCATTAACTGCCAAAGGGATCCATGACATAATAAAAATTTAAGGACCCTGTCCTAGAGAGTTGCCTAGAGCACAGGGAAGGTAAGTGACTTGGTTAGGGTCACACAGCCAATGAGTGTCAGAAGTAAGACTTGAAAGTGGAACTTCTTGACCATTCTACCTACTGGGTGGCTTCTTGAAATCTGATGTGATTCTATTTTTCCCCCTTTTCCAAATGTCTTCACTTAACTGGATCATTAAATAAAAGCTGGTTTTGACTGAAAATTTATACTTGGGTAACAATTTTAAGAGTCATTTCCATGGGAATGACAGACATGTCCCTCTAACTTGAAAAAATAATAACAAAGTATAGTTAATCTCTAATACATGGAAAAATATAGTAAGGGGAGAAGAGGGTCACTGTTTTCTCACTTTTGTAAGAAAACAGAGAGGCTAGGTCTATAATTCTGTATTTGAGATTCTTGCGGCTAGAGGGTGGGGGGGTAGGATTCATTATTGACAGTTTAGGGATTGTGGATAAGCTGCCAAATGTAACTTGGTTCTGCCTGGGTTCTTGTGGAGTATCTGTAATATACTTGAGCACTTCTAGCAGTTTCTCTTTAAGGACACCCTCAATTCATTCTTTGGAGATTAACAATGCCTTCTTGTGTGCTCAGGCCCCTTCCAGCATTAATACACTGTTTCTTTTGAAGGATTTGCTTTCCAGAGTTGAACTTTCAGAACTCAGAACACCT
The DNA here is from genome assembly GCF_900497805.2 of Vombatus ursinus. Lineage (NCBI taxonomy): Eukaryota > Metazoa > Chordata > Mammalia > Diprotodontia > Vombatidae > Vombatus > Vombatus ursinus. The sequence goes on from NW_020954610.1 coordinate 37,929,153, forward strand.
TATCACACTTTCACAAGCCTTCTTTTTGAAAATGGGGGTGGGAGGGGAGAGGGGAGAGCCTGTCAGTGCTTGTGCCAGTTAAATCTCAACTCTCAGGGGATTTGTTTTTCTTTTGGCGTCATATTAGATGTTCAAATCAAGCAGTGTTTGGGGGCTGCAAGAGATGTCTATAAAACTCTTAATGAGGCTAATCCTAGAGCAGCACATTCCAAGTAGCTAATGGGTGCAAGTTCATTGCTTATTTGGGTGAAGAGCAAGAGCTGGGGACGGGGGTGAATGACTTTTTCAGTGGGCAACCATGAGCACATTATTAACAGAGTGACGAGCCATAGCAAAAATGTCGACAGCATAAACTGCAAGGACGCTCCTTAACATCACCCAAATTTGATGCTCAGGTAAAAATACTTGTTTTTTTTCCCCCACCTTTTCACCTCTATCTTTCAGCAGCAGCCTAGTGTCTCTGGTGGACTGAATGTGGGACTAAAAGAAAAATCTGGAGAGTAATAAGGGAAAGCAAAAGATGAATGTATACATTCAGCCCATTTGCTTCTTCAGGGTTTTTCTCATTAGGACAGGAAGTCTACATTTGTGGCATAATGAGGAGATTGAAAATGGAACAATCACATACTTTCTTTGCATTCTATTGGTTATAAAGTTATTTTGGATTTTGTTTATTAAGTATATATGTGTGTCTTTTATGAGACTTCTTGTCTGGAGTTTTAGCATCTGATTTCTACTTTGGAGGTTGTGTTGTGATGTGTTTTACTAAAATGGGTTCCATTTCTTATGTTTTTGAAATGATTTTTTATAACCTGCACTATATTTTGAGGCAAATAGTGTGTGTGTGTGTGTGTATATAGATATAGATAGATATAGATATAGATATATACATATATATCTATATCTATATCTATATATATCTCAATGAGTTCCTGATGCTGGGCTGTACTTCAAATGAGAGTCAAATCAAAGATATTTTTAAAAAAATTAAGTTATGCCTATGGCAACCATAATGTGAAATATCCTGATGAAAGTAGTAAGCAACTTGAGATGAAACATTTCAAATATTTTTAAATTGCATTTGCTACTTTCCAATTTGCTTATCATGCTGTTTACTTCTATAGTATTCAATCCAAACTTTTAAATTACCTTATAATTTGAACTTCCAGATTTTTTTTTGCTTATTTGAAAATCAAGCCTGTTTTATTTTGCATAAATATCCTTTAAATATTAAACTCTTTAAAAAAGAGGTCCCTACAGCACATACTTATTCCTGCTGGTAATGCACAAAGACATGGAATCAGTTAACACTTTAGTTTCTGAAGGGGTCAGACAGTCATAGATTTAGAGTTGGAACGAACCTCGGAAGTCACCATGTACAACCTTCTCTTTTTGTGGAGAAGAAAACTGAGGCACAAAGAGGTTAAGTCACTTAGCCATGTCCTTCTGATCTACCTCATATTTAGAAAAAAAATATTTGGGTTACACTGTATCCCAGTGATGACTTTCTAAGGAAAGTCATTTTTCTAGGTATCCATAAAATTTCTGAAAACTATTTTAAAAGACAGTGTTTAAAGGGACACTGTAAGTGGACTTTTACATCCAAGGATGAATAGAATCATCCTGGTATATGTCCTGTCAAAGCAATTTCATGCTTTTTAGCTGAAGGGATGGATATCCTCATTTCTTTGGATGTTAAATCCTTGTATAGAACTTGAAATAAAGTGGTTTAAAGCATGTGAAAGGGAATTTAGTTTAGAGGTCAGAGTAAACCAATGACATAATTCGTAATGTCCTTTCTAGGAAATAATTTGCAAGATACACTTTCTATTTTGGGTTACTGAACAAAGGCTATAGAGGCATTCGGCAATGTATAAAGTATGTTTAGCGAAACAAATTATACATTAAAAGTAATATTCTAAAATCTCTATAGTATACTTGATTTTTCTAACATATACTGTATGATTTTTTTAATTAAACTATTTGAATGGCAATAAATTTTTCCTCCCATCCCATCTTTTGTTTTTCTTCTTTGGCCCTGAAACATGAAAGTCTAGTGTTCTAATAATTGCTAATCAAAAGTTAATTCTAAACCTTATAGGAAATATAGTAACCTAATGGTAAAAATGACTTTTTGTCTATGAGATGCTATCTTGGAGGCATCAGTATAATAAATTTAAATTTGTAGTCATGGGCCCCAGACTCACATTCTGATTCTGTGACTTACAACCTGTATAATATTGGGTACCCCTCTGGACCTCAGTTTCCTCAGCTATAAAACTAGAGGGTGGATTAGATGACTTCTAAAGTCCTGGCTGACTCCAAATCTATAAAACTGCTAAATTGAAAATTAGTCAATTTATTCTTTACTTGTAACTCACATTTTAAGAGATATAGCTCTTAAGTAGTGATTGCTCTACAAATTATTTTGTGAAAACATCAAGAATTTTCCATGTTGTCATCAAGTTTAATGGGGAAAAATTCTAAAACTCTTATTTTGAAAAATATAAGTCAGTTTTCATAGTACTACAGGGTTCTCACAGTTCTCAAATCATTTCTATTTAACTAATTTTCCAGGTGCCATCATGATTTTTTAAAAACTTCTTTATCTCCTTTCTAATGACTCCCTTTCTTTCTCTTCCCTCTCTTTCAAAAAAAAATTCTAGTCCCATAGTCTAAATTTAAAGAGAAAGGAAGGAAATGTATAGGGTTCAGAAAAAGGAAGGTGATATGATGCAAAGGACCAAATTGCATACAGGTATATTTTTTATTCCAGCCAAACTCTTCTACTTGCGGTACTTGTGGCAAAACATTGTGTTTTACCCTGGTCATTTCAAATCAGGAAGATTGAATTCACTTCTGGCCACCATATTTCATTAACCTGCTAAAGGGCATCCAAAGGAAGGTGGCTAGGGATTGGGGCCATAGAGGTGTGGGAGAGGGTCATGGGGTTGACTAGAGACCATGCTATATGAGAACTTATTAAAGGAACTGGGAATATTTAACCTAGAGAAGAGAAAATGGGAAGGGGAAAATAGTTAGATGTCTTTAGGTATTTAAAGGGCTACCACATCAAAGAGAAATTAGCCTTGATCTACTTTGGCCTCAAAGGAAAGATATAGAAGTATTGATTACAAGATGTTGTATGATATTTTACTTAAGGAAAAACTAGGTAATAACCAAGCTGTCCAGTAATGGAATGAGCTAGCTCAAGAGGTTGTGAATTCTACTTCACTAAAGGTATTCAGATAATAGTAGTGGTAGCAGATGGAATAGAAGGAGAAGAGGTCATAGGAAGAGGAAGAGGAGAAAGAATAAAAGAGGAAGAAGGATTAGCATTTATATAACGCTTTAAGGTTTGCAGTGCTTTAAAAATATTATCTCATTTTATCTTTGCAACAATCTTAAGGGGTAGGTGCTATTATTATCTCCATTTTACATATGAGTAAACTGAGGCAGGTAGAGGTTATGTGACTTGCCCAGGGTCACTCAACTAGTAGGTGTATGAAGCAGAATTTGAACTTCGGTCTTCCTTACTCCAGGTCCAGTATTCTATCCACTGTGCCACCTAAAGGGCCATAGATGTAGTCTGATTACCATTGTAAAAAATGATGTAGAGGGAATTCCTGTTTAGATGTAGTTCAGAAGCTGTAGTTCTGTAAGGTAGGTTTACCTCCTCAAAACTATTTCCATTTTATGACTATTCATTTGAGAGATGGAATTCAGTGAAGAGTAAGGAAAGGCAAATGAATATTAATTTTATACAAGCCTGAATCATACTAGTCTCTTCAATTTTGAATTTGATTCATTTCAGATTTGAAGGTCATTGTGAGGCAGGCTTGTGTGGCAATAAGCATAATAAGATCCCCACTAACCATCCTCCAGATTGTTAAAGATCTTGAGCTAAGATAGAACTACTGAAGCCTCACCTCCACTAAGATGAAGTACCCTACAGTGGAGAGTCACAATTCACCTCAGCCTAAGATGATACGGTCAGAGTCACATCAGAATTGAGGTCTGCTTCAGAGGTGAGGGAGGAGGGACATCATTCAACTGGCAGTTTTCTATCTTCTCTTTGGTGTTTGTCCTCACCTCCATGTGCCACTCAATAGACAGTTTTTCCTGTTCCCCCCTAGCGCCAACATTTACCATACTGGTGAAAAACAGATTTTTTAAAAGGAAAATACACACTCCCTTTCCTTTTCCCTGAGGTACAAAAAGAAAAGAGTTTAAAATGACCTGTGAGGAAAGTTTTACTTTATTTCTGCCAGCAGACATTATCAGTAAGAGGTTTTAGTGTCTGGAGAAAAATCATGGCTTATGAATAGTTTAATTTTAAAAGCCTGTTACCAAGATAAAGACTGTTTATATTTTTATTGAGTTTATTTCTGGGTTGCAAAGATGTAGGGTTTCCATCCTCTGAATCAATAAGAAGATTAAAATATCCAGCTTACAAATTAAACAATGAATATTTATTTTTCTGTGTGAATGGATTATTAATTTTGTCATAAAGTCATTAAGGTAGATAAATGGTGGCTCTCTTTTTTATATGTGTCACCATTGAATTCTGATAGTGTGGTTAAGAATACTTCTATGCTCCTTAAAGTTCCTCAAAGCCAACGACATTTAAATGTACTCTGCTATAGCTTTTAGAAGATGTTGTCTTCAGCTTTATAAGCCCTAAGAATAATCTCAATCACGGGGAGATTTAAATATATATATGTCCTTGTTGTATGTGATCAAACACGGCCATAGTTCATCCAATATGATCATTTTACCCATCCTCACAATGGATTCCCCTAAAGTACCAAAGCTACACCAATCATTAAGATGGGTGAAGTGAACATTTCAGCTTTCTTGTGAACTGATTTACTCCAGGTGTATAGAAACCATCTTAGTCATTTATACTAGGTCACAATGGGTTGATAACAGATAACATTTTGTTATGCTTTAGGATTTCTGTCCCCAAATAATAAAGCATTACTTGATGACACTTTGTGGGAGAAAAAATCTTTGAAATAGGATTTTATAAGGGTCTTCTAATTTAGTGTTCTTCAAGATAAAGTTGAGAGGGATATAGTGTCCAGGAATGAATTCCATAATTGGCTTGTATTTCCCATGTTGTGTATCTCTCAAGAACTTTATATGATCTAAAGGGCACATACACAGTGGGTAATCCCAATCATGACCACTTAAGAAATGTAATTCTTAGTTTTGTAGGAGGTTAGATCTTATCCCATGGGACAGTGTTAAAAACATTGTGTGACTATTGATTGGCTTTACTTATTAAATCTGCACCTTTGGATGGGAAAATCAGTCTTCCTCCATAGCTCTAGAAAATGAAACCTTTCATAGACTGCCCTGCTTCACTTTTTCCCTCTCCATTCAAGCACTACTTACTTAGCTGTCAGAGAGATTGTTATGGTCAATCAGATTTGGCTCATGGTGCATTCCCTAGTCATTCTTTTCTCTGCCTCTCAGAAGAACCTGAGATGAGATGCTTTCCATTTGAGCCCTGGACTTTCCATTTTGTATTGCCCCTTCTTTTGGATATTACATATTTTCTATGAGGTATTACAACTATTTCTCTTTGTACCCAAACTCTGGCCCTGGGTAAGTACAGTGAACTAATTTTCTGTACCTCAAAGAAATACTGTGAATTTGTCATAGGTAAATGTTAGTAGTAAGAAAATTTGGATTCATGTCCCAGCTCTACCATTTATTATATGACCTTAAGTAAGTCACTAAACTTTCCTTAATCTCAGGAAAATGGAGATGATGATATTTGTTCAAAACTTAGTTATTAATCAGTTTGTTCTTAGACTTTTAGGTTTTATAACTCTTACGGGAGTTGCATCACCTACAAATTGTTTCTACTCCTAACACATTCCTACGCATCTAACCATTTTATTAGCCATTTTACCATTGGAGAAGAGGGAAGGAGGAAGTTACCTCACTGTATATTGTCACAGGACACCCCATCCTTGCCCTCAGGAAGATTTCTGACTACCCACTTCTTTGCACAAGGCAACCTGGACACCACGTCTTTCTTACAGGCAGCACTGCAAGTGTTATGAGCTTTAGGTCATTAGCTGATTTTAATGCCATTTGAAGCCTTTGTTAAATAGGATTAATACATTAGGCAAGTGCTAGGTTACTAAAGAGACTGGTCAGAGTTCTTTCCATAGATTATTTATTCATTCAAATCTCCTTATGAGCCTGGTGCCACATCAACAGGGTAGTTGGTTGTTAACCTCCCTTTATGTCTTTCTAGTTTTTAAAATCATGACAATATATTGCATCTTCATAGGATTTCTCACTTTTCAAAGAGTTTTCATATGTATTTTCTCATTTGATACTTAAAGCAATTCTGTGAGAAAGGGAGGATAGATTTTTGTCATCATAGGTTTTAGAACTGGAAGAGAATTTGGAGGCTGTTTGGCCCAGCATCCTCATTTTATAGAGGAGAAAACAGGTCCAGGGAGGTAAAGTGATTTGTCTTTTCTTGTGAACCTATTTACTTCAGGTATATAGAAATCAACTTATTTGTACTAGGTCATAATGGGTTGATATCAGATAATGTTTTGTAATGTTTTAAGGTTTCCATTGCTTGATTACTTGATGACTGTCTGTAACAAAAAAAAATCTTTGGAGTATGATTTTGTAAGTGACTTCTAATTTAGTATTTTTCACAGTAAAGTTGAGAGGGACATAATATCCAGGGAGAGATTGTACAACTGGCTTGTACTTCCTATGTTGTGTATCTCTCAAGAACCTTTATGTGATCTAAAGGGCACATACAATGTGAGTAATCTCAATAATGACCACTTAAGAAATGCAATTCTTAGTTATGTGGGAGGTTATATCTTATCCCATAGGATGGTATTAAAAGGATTGTGTAACTATCGATTGGCTTTATATATTAAATCTCCCCCTTTGGATGGGAAAACCAGTATTCCTCCATATTTCTATAAAATGAAACCTTTCACAAACTGCCCTGCTTCATTTTCCACCCTCTGCATTCAAGCACTACTTACTTAGCTGTCAGAGAAATTGTTATGGTCAATTCAACTTGGCTGATGGTGCACTCCCCAGCCACTCTTTTCTCCATCTAACAGAAGGACTTGAGGCAAAATGTTATCCATTTGAGCCCTGGACTTTCCATTTTGTATTTGTTCCTGCTTCTGGATATTCCATATTTTCTATGATGAATTATGCATATTTCTCTTTGCACCCAAACTCTGTCCCTGGGTAAGTACAGTGGGTTGATTTTCTGTGCCTCAAAGAAATGCTGTGATTTTGTCATAGGTTAATGTGAGTAGTAAGAAAACTTGAGTTCATGTCCCAGCTCTACCACTTATTATGTGACCTTAAGTGAGTCACTAAACATTACTTACTGTTGAAGGAGATGGTAAACTACTCAGCAACAACAATAAAACTTTCCTTCATCTCAGGAAAATGGAGATGATGATACAAAATACAAGGAAAATAAAAAGTAGTTTTGGGCAGCACTAGCAAGGGGGGAAATCAGTATGGGCTTCATGTGAGAGGTTGGAAGTTGAGTTGAGCCTTGAATTGAGGAGACAGCACATTTAAAGTCTGAGGTATCACCTGTACAAAGCTAAGGAGATCAACTATCTGGAGGCCTTGCCATCTACCCTACAGCTGACTTTCTGTTGTACGTTTTCTTCCTCAGTTAGAGTGTGAGCTCCTTGAAGAGCAAATATCCAATATTTAGCACATCTTGACACATAGTAAGCATGTATTAAATACTTTTCCATCTTTATTTTTTTGTAGTCAGTTATAATTTCTAATCAGTGGCATTCAGAAGGGGGAAAAGCAGCTAACTGAAAACTGTGATTATTATTTGTGATCAGCAATAAATACCTACATATAACTGTTATTGACTCCAGGTTATTTAGGGACTTTTGGTTGCATACTAAATAACAAAAAAAATTTGATGTTTTAACTTATGTCAGGAAATACAAAACATGATAAGACGTTTCCAACAATACTAAAGGTATTTGGCTTTTGTTTATTTGGGGGTTTGTTATTTGAGTGTTTATATTCAAGATAACTGATATTTTCTTTATAGTCCCTTTTATTTTGTAAGATTTCTTCTTAATCAAAGTTTTGATCAATTGTGTTTTTCCATCTTTTCTTTTCAGGCTCAGAAGTCCTGGATAGAAAGAGCATTTTATAAGCGAGAATGTGTTCACATCATACCCAGCACCAAAGACCCCCATAGGTAATCTTACATCCTGTCTAGAAAATGAAATTATAATTTGGAATTGTGACTATGAAGATAATGGCTGTGGTTTACAAGGGAACCACTGTCAAATTAAAGATGGGTTTGTAGTTGGAGCTCTCTGAGTAGATTTCATCTAACTCTTCAACATAATACATATCAACTATACCCTGAAAGGCTATTCGGAAGAGCAAGTATACTTCCTTCCAGGAAGTATGAATATAGGAGATATTTTGTTATTAAGAGGCCTATTTCTCCCTACTAATTTTTTTTTTAAATTGAACCAGCATTCTGTTATACTGAAGGGGAATTTATTGACAGATAGCCCAATCAGGATCTCACTCCAGCCCTCTTTGAATATCATCTCGAATTTCATATAGACCAACATTAAGAAATGAGGTCAAGAGATCATTTTGGGCCCAGTAGTATATTGTGTCTGGGAATGTTTTCCCCAGGTATAATGGCCTGTGACATTTTCATGATGTTAGGAGTCTGTTGTGCTGTTGTTTTCTTTTTAATATCTCATGAATGATTCTCTCATTTTCTCTGCAAGATGTCCTAGGCCTGTGGATTTTTATTCTCAGTATTAGATATTTGGCAGTAAATGTCAGTTTAGAAGAGACAAGATAGCCTTTTAGTCACATGAGTAAGATACCTTATTTTAAATGTGCAAGTTAAAATATTTCATTTATTACTATCCAGCATTAAGGGGAATTAGATGGATGGGGGAATTGGGGAATAAGAGTAGAGAGATACTTAGTTTATAAATGTTTATCCCTGAAGATCAAAGCCCATAAAAGTGAGAAGTGGTGAGGTATACAATAGATTAGTCAAGCTAATGTGGGGAAGGTGTTTAAATTCTCTGCCTTAGTTTCCTAAATTGTAAAGTGGGAATAATACACCTGAACTCCATATTTATGAAAGTCTTTGTTAGCCGCAAGACTTACGAATATAAATTTAAAATAAGGGAAAATGGGAAATAATTAATTGATAGCTAGCTCATTGAATCTCTCTTTTCTTCCCAATTTTTATCTATGACTAAGCTATGGTACACTTCACTTTAAAAAAGCAAAAACTTTTAAAATTGAGCTTTGCTCTTCAGGCTTCCAAAAGACAGCAGTCTGACAGGGTCTCCTACATATTTGAAATGTATCCAGCAAGTTTTATAACATGTACTTCCCAAGAAAGTGAGATCATTTGGGCTTTTTTTTCATGTGTCATAGGTGTTGCTGTGGGCGTCTGATAGGCCAGCATGTCGGACTCACACCAAGTATCTCTGTTATTCAGAATGAGAAAAATGAAAGCCGACTCTCTCGAAATGACATCCAGTCTGAGAAATGGTCCATCAGCAAGCACACCCAGCTCAGCCCAACAGATGCTTTTGGGACAATTGAGTTCCAAGGAGGAGGCCACTCCAATAAGGCCATGGTAATCTAAAAGTAGCCACGGCTACTAAATAATGCTTCTATATCTATCAATTCTCTGCCTTTCTACCCCCATACACATCTCTTACCTTTGAGATTTACTAATATGTTTACTTACAAAGTCTCAAGAATCAAGAAATCTTTATTTCTTATCTTGGTAAAGAATGATAATTAATAGCAGACCTTTATAAAGAGTTTTAAGCTTTACAAAGTGATTTTCTCCCAACAACCTTGTGGGATAGGTAGAGCAAATATTGTGATTCACATTTTACATATGGGGAAACTGAGGCTCAGAGAGGCCAAGTGGCTTAGAATCATAGGTTTAGTGCTCTAAGGAACGTTAGTGTTTGTCTACCAGTGGTAAGAAACTTGAAGCCTCAAGGCCACATGTGGCCCTCTAGGTCCCCAAGTGTGGCCCTCCTACTCTATCAGTCAAAGGGCCACACTTGAGGACTTAGAGGACTACATGTGGCCTCAAAGATGCAGGTTTCCCACCCTAATAGTCCAATGCTTTCCTTTTATAGATGTGAGGAAACTAAGAACAAGTGAAGTGACTATTTTAGGGTCACTCAGAAGGTACATGATAGAGTCAAGATTGAAGCTCATGTCTTGTGACACGAGAGATCAATTATTCTTTCCACTGCAATATGTCTACATGTTCAGAGTCACACTTCTAGTGGCAATGTTGGAATTTGAACCCTGGTTTTCCACCTCTTAGAACAGTGTTCTTGACATTACTCTATAGTGAAGATAAGGATATAAGGAACTAAGGATATTGGGATATAAGGCTCTAAGAGTGAAAAATTCCAATTCTTCACCTAGTTCATTGACATTTCACTCAAGACAGGTGATAAATGAATATGAGCAATCACATCTGTCCCTGTCCTAATGGCCCTTCACAGCAGTTCTGCTCAGTATTTCCCAGCCAGGGTTTGTTTTTTCTGGAAGGGAAGCTTTAAGAGGCATCTAGTCCTTTTTGAAGGATCATAACTACTCTACTGAAGCTTAAATCACGGACCCAACTGTTACCATTTGGTAGATTGTGCTTGCAGAAAACTATACCCTGCCACATTGGGAAGCAGAAATATGCTAGCCTGGCAATATGTTTCATCTGTGACCTTGATCTCTGGGTTTGTTTATGGGTAGATTTTTCTAAATGACATTGTACTTATGTACTTTAAAGTTTTCTGATTTTGGAGAAAAACAGAATTACTTCTTGCAAAAGCAGATCACAAAGTAAAAGAGTGAGTCATGATGCACTAGTTATGTTATGAAAATGGGTAGCAAACTATTGCTTTTGCCATCATCTCTGTAACATTTCACTGAAGCAGTCATAAAGATGAAGGATTTAGAGATAATCTGGTCCGTTGTTGTTGTTCAGTCATTGTTCAGTCTTGTTTGACTCTTAATGATCCCACTTGGGGTTTTCTTGGCAAAGATACTGGAGTGATTTGTCATTTCCATCACCAGCTCATTTTGTAGACAAGGAAACTGAGGCAAACAGGATTAAGTTAATTGCCCAGGGTCACACGGTGAGTTAATGTCTGAGGCTGGATTTGAACTCAGTTCTTCCAGACTCCAGGCCCAGTGCTCTATCCTTCATCTAGTCTAGTCCCCTCATTTTATAACTAAGAAAACTGAGGCCCAGAAAGACTCACTCAGCCATACAGCCCTCTGCTACCTAATCCAGGGTTCGCCCTCTATAAAATAATTTAATTCACTGTCCTCCACTGCAAATGTTAACTCCTCTGTTTGACGTTTAAGTCTCTTCACAATCTGGCCCCTTCCTACCTTCCAGTCCTTTTACATTTTATGTCTTTTTTGTTCAGTTATGTATGATTCTTCACAGCCCCATTTGGGATTTTCTTGACAGAAATACTAGAGTGGTTTGTCATTTCCTCCTCCAACTAATTTTACAGATGAGGAAACTGAGGCAAACAGGGTTAAGTGACTTACCCAGAGACACACATCTAGTACTTGTCTGAGATCAGATTTGAACTAGGAAGATGAGTCTTCCTGTTTCTAGGCCCAATGCTCTATCTACTGTGCTTGCCTTCACACTTTATATCTTTCCTTATAATCTGTCATCCAGTCATAGTGGTCTATTTACTTGCTGTTCTTTACTTTTATTTCCCATCTCCCAATACACTGATTGTCTTCCATTCCTAGAACTCATCTCCTCTTTTTCTCCACTTCCCAGAATCCTTTACCTTTAAAATCACATTCAAGTACTACCTTCCCTGTCCTCTCCAGTTGCTGTTTAGAATTTATTTGAGTAGTAGAGCAGGTAGTAGTAGAGAGATAGGGACTAGAGAGCTCTGTGACTTTGAGAGAACTACTTCATATCTATTTCGTACATATTCCGTCTACTTATATGTGTATGTGCTGTTTCCCTTATTTGACTATAAACTCCATGAAGGCAGGGATTTTTCCCCCAGTTTTGTCTTTGTATCTTCAGTGCTTGATGCAGGGCTTGTAATATGGTAAGTGCTTAATAAATACTTGTTGATTGATTGACATGACAGAAGACTGAGCTCTTTCTGTCTGTCACAGGAAGTATCACTGTGGTTAAAATTTACTCTAATTCATCTTTGCCAAATCCTGCAGAGCTAAAAAGTAGGTTAATTAGGCTTTGTACATGAAGCACCAAGTAGAGTGAATATTTATCCATTGTCTAGTCCTGTGAAAGATGTGTTTTTGGCCTCCTACCCTAAAAAAAGTAGGCCAAGAGACACCCATTCCTTCATCTTTATTTATAATATAAAACAGGTTTTAACTCTACTCAGCTCTCCTAGAATAGTGCATTAAAAGGGATTGTTATAATCATTTTTCATAAGCAGACTCCCAAGGGTGGAAACTAGCTAACACAGCAATTTTTGAATACACTTAGTGTAAGGTGACTCACGCATCAGCTTTACAGGGACGGTGTTAGATAGGCACTATCATCTTTCACCTTCCCTCTCCCTCAGAATAAAAGCCTGCTCTGTGCCAAATACAGTGCCATGAGCATAGGAGGCTCATGATAAATATTTTTGATGAATGATGTTGCCAAGTTAAGGTCTCTCCTTTATGAGCTCTGACTCTAAAGTAATGATGGGCTTTTAAACAAATATTCCAGAATTAATGTGCTCATGTAACATGCCTCAAAGTGCTCTTGCTTTGGGAGGTGCTAAACTGGCTGGCTTTTCTGCATTAAATAGTATTTTATTTTTCCCCAATTACATATCAAGAACATTTTTAGCATTCATTTTTACAAGATTTTGGGTTCCAAATTTTTCTTCCTCCCTCCCTCCCTCCCCTCCCCTCTTCTAAAAATGACAGGCAGTTTGATATCACTTATACATGTGCTATCATGTACAACATATTTCCATATTCATCACAATCATGGAAGAAAAATAGATCAAAAGGGGAAAAAACCATGAGAAATAATAAAGTGGAAAAATATGCTTCGATCTGCATTCAGAGTCTATCAGTTCTTTATTTGGATATAGATAGCATTTTCCTTTGTGAGTCCTTTGTACTTGTCTTGGATCATTGCGTTGCTGAGAAGAACAGAGTCATTCATAGTTGATCATCTCACATTGTTGCTGATACTGTGTACAATGTTATCCTGGTTCTGCTCATTTCATTTTTGCATCAGTTTGTACAGGTCCTTTCAGATTTTTTCTGAAATCTACCTGTTCTTCATTTCTTATTTCACAATAGTATTCCATTACATTCATATACCACAACTTGTTCAGCCATTCTTCAATTGATGGGCAGCCCCTCAATTTCCAATATTTTGCTGCCATGAAAAGGGCTGCTATAAATATTTTTGCACATGTAAGTCCTTTTCCCTTTTTCCCTACCTAGCAGTGGTATTGCTGGATCGAAGTTTGCACAATTTCATTGCCCTTTGGGCACACTTCCAAATTGTTCTCCAGAATGGTTGGATCAGTTCACAACTCCACCAATAGTGCATCAGTGTCCCAATTTTCCTACATCCTCTCCAACATTTATCATTTGCCTTTTTGTCATATTAGTCAATCTTATTGATGTAAGGTAATACTTTAGAGTTGTTTTAATTTGCATTTCTCTAATTAAAATTGATTTAGAGCACTTCATATGCCTATAGATATCTTTGATTTCTTCATCTGAAAACTGTCTGTTCATAGCTTTTGACCATTTATCAATTGGAGAATGGCTTGTATTCTTATAAATTCAGTTCTCTATATATTCGAGTAATGAGGCCTTTATCAGGGACATTTGCTGTAAAGATTGTTTCCCAACTTTCTGCTTTCCTTCTAATCTTCGTTGCATTGGTTTTGTTTGTACAAAAGTTTTTCAATGTAATATAATCAAAATTATCTATTTTACATTTTCTAATGCTTTCTATCTCTTGTTTGGTCATGAATTCTTCCCCTCTTCATAGATATGATAGGTAGACTATTCCTTGCTCTTCTAACTGGATTTCTTCATTGCCTATGGTACCTTTTGTCAAGATGTAGTTTCCTTCATTATCTTTTTAATTAGGTCTATTTTTGCTTTTACTTTGTCTGAAATCATGACTCCTACCCTTGGTTTTTCTTTTTTTTTCTTTTTTTTTACTTCAGCTGAAGCATCATAGGTTCTGCTCCAGCTCTTACCTTTACTTTGTGTGTGTCTCTCTGCTTCAAGTATATTTCTTGTAAGCAATGTATCGTAGGATTCTGGTTTTTGATCCACTGCTATCCACTTCCATTTTATGGGAGAGTTCATCCCATTCACATTCACAATTATGATTACTACCTGTATATTTCCCTCCATCCTATTCTTCCCCTGTTTGTCCTCTCTCTCCTTTCATTCTTTCCCACCTCACCAGTGTTTTGCTTCTGTCAAGCACTTCCCCTTATCTGCCTTCCCTTCTGTCAGTCCCCACTCCCCTAAATTGGGCATTCTTAACTTGAAGTCTATGAGTTTTTTTAACGTTTTGATAACTGTATATCAGTACAATTTGTTTCCTTTGTAATCCTATGCATTTTATTTTATGTGTCTAAAACATTTTTTTACCCTGAGGAGGGAGCTGTGTGCTTCACCAAGCTGCCAAGATGGATCCATGGCACAATGAAGGTTAAGAACCCCTGCTTTAAACTTACTTCAGCAATGCATCAATTACTCAAAATATTTTTGAAACTTTATAGTTTTCTTTAGATTCCATTTACAAGCCACATGAGAGGATGTCTCATGACTTTTTAGACTATATTTTATTTATTCTGTTAAATATTTCCAGTTTTTTTTATTTTTAACATTCATCTTCTAAATTTTTGAGTTCTAAATTCTCTTCCTCCCTACCACTTTCTTTCCCCCACCCATTGAAAAGACAAGAAATATGATATCAATTATACATATATTCATCTGAAATATATTTCCATATTAGCTATGTTGCAAAAAAACAATAAAAAGTAAGAAATATAAAGGGAGAGGAAAAAACTATGTTTAATCTACACTCAAATTAATCAGATCTTTCTCTCTGGAGGTAGATGACATTTATCATCACAGGTCCTTTGGAATTGTCTTGGATCATTGGATCATTGTCTTGATCAGAGTAGCTAAGTATTTCACAGTTCATTCCCATTACAATATTGCTTTTACTGTATGCATTTTTCTCGTGGTTCTGCTCACTTCACTTTGCATCAGTTCATATAAATCTTCCCAAGGTTTTTTTTTGGGGGGGGGTGGCTAGGCAATGTGGTTAAGTGACTTACCCAGGGTCACACAGCTAGTCAGTGTCAAGTGTCTGAGGTTGGATTTGAACTCAGATCCTCCTGACTCCAGGGTACTATTCTATCCACTGTGCCACCTACCTGCCCCAAATAGGTGGTTTCTTTTTCAATCTGTGTGTGTGTGTGTGTGTGTGAATCAGAGTTAAGTGACTTGCCCAGGGTCACACAGCTAGTCAGTGTCAAGTGCCTGAGGCTGGATTTGAACTCAGATCCTCCTTAGTGCTCTACCCATTATGCCATCTAGCTGCCCTTCCCAAGTTTTTCTGAAACTATCCTGTTCATCATTCCACAGTAGTATTCTATCACATTCATATAACACAACTTGTCCAGCCATTCCCCAATTGATCAGTGATCAGGATTTTTTAAAGCAATTTTTGGACTGGTCCTGTGATTTCATTGGTTTAGGGAATTCCCAAGGAGGAAAATCCCTCTACTGCTGATGCACAACTGTTTTGCCTTATAGTGTTGCCTGAGGCACTGAAACCTTAAAGGGTTTGCTCAGCATCACCTAACCAGCATATAGCAAAGGTGGGATGTGAGGGGATGTGATCCTAACTCTTCTTGACCATAAGGGTACCTCTCTATCCACTCTGCAACACTGTCTTTAGAAAAAAATACGCAAATACATACATATACATACATATTCATATATGCATGTATATATGTATGTATGTATGCATCTTGTTTGTTTCCAAAACATAAACTTTTCAGTGTGATCAGTGACCATGTTCACCAGAATTACTTTCAAATAACTTTTAGTTGTTTCCATCACTTAAATTCACCCTTCACAGATGAAGATATGCCATTATCCAGAATATTCAAAATAATAAGATAAGGGTGGTGAAGGCAATTCCAAAAGAGGATTTGCAAAAATATACTGAAGAATCACAGTTTAATTGAAATACGTATATAGCTTCTCCCTTTCCCCACAATGGATAGACATATTTAGCTTCAGGAGAATGCTTTAAAAAAAAAAAGGCAGTCATATTACAGTCATGCCTCATACAATAAATCAGTCAACATTTATTAAGCACCTACTGTATACCACTATAGTAGGTGCTATGGGGCAGGGGAGGAACTACAAAGGCAAAAATGAAGTAGTACCTGTTGTTACTGTGTGATTTTCAAAAACATATTTCCTGGCACATAGTAAGAGTTTGATAAATACTTACTGAATTGAGTTGAATTCATTCACTTTCTTTTCCTTTTGCAAAATAATGCCTTTCTTGTAGGCTAGTGATAGAGAGGTCTTTAGTTCCAAGTACAGGTTTTCTCCAACAGTTTCCACAAACCATAGAAGTACACTCTAAAAGTCAAAGGTAACTGGCAGTTTACCATTTTCTTCCACCTAGCCATGTCATTTGTGCTTGTCACTAGGGTGAGGATTTCTATTGGGTATGTATTCCAGATATATCAAAGTTTTAGAGCCTTTTTGTTGGCAAAAATTCAGGATGAAACATAATTTTTACTGACCAGTCCATTTGGTAAATCTGCATAAGCAAAATTCACTAACCTGTTCAAATAAAGAAAATGAATTTAAATGGGCATAATGATCATGAGTGTAATAATACATATAATCTAATTTATTTTCGTTCAAGAAATATTTGTAATCATAGGATCATAGCTATAGAACTGGGAGCCAAAATCTTCATTTTACAGATGAGGAAACCAAAGCTCTGAGAAGTTAGGTGACTTGTCCAAGGTCACCCAGGTGGTAAGTGACAGAGCCTGCATTCAAATTCAGGTACTTTGACTCCACATTTGACAGTCTTTCTCCACTGCATTCTACTGTATAGTAGCTTTCATTGTTTTGGTAGGGGGCAGGAAATCCCTTCTTGCCGCACACTTTTCCTATACTTTGGATTCTTCAAAAATGATGAAGTGACAGGAGATACTCTGAGAACCCTAGAAACAGGAGCTCTCTGGTTGGAAACATTATGAAGTACACCTATGGGAGAATAAGCACCAGTAAGAATGAGCACTTAATAAGCATTTCTTCTACTCTGGAAAGTAGAAAAGCATTTGATAATATGACCATTTAGTGCTTCAAGACCATAAAAAAGAACCTCAGGGTGCCAATATTTCTGTATGAGTCCGTAGGAACAAATGAGAGAATTTCACTTAGGCCATTGACAGGCTATCTGTGGGTAATTGTTTTAGGCACCTGATATCCTGGACGAGTCTCTGACCAGCAAGTAGAAAGAGAAAAACTTTTTTCTTCTTTTACCAGACATAGAAACCAAGTGAATTCTTTGCCCTCCCTCTGTATATACCTGGGGATATAACAAGTAGAAAGGATTCTTTGGTCCTTATAGAAACACATGCTTATTTTTGCCAGATTTGAAGCTGGCAAAATGGACGGGCACTGTTGTCCATGGCACAAAGGATTTGTTAATATTGGATGGATTTTGTCCTTTCATGCCAGGTTTTGATTCCTTGACTTCTTGGTAGCACATGTGTAGGCATGAAGGTGAGGAATGGGAGGAATGATCCAAGGCTGAAGCTTGGCTAGGCTTATTTAGAGATATGCTAAGAGGGCTAGGGTTGACCTTAAGCAAACCATTTAAATTACGTGATCTTTAGTTTCCTCATTTGGTAAATTAAGGTGTGAACTAGAAGATGGCTCTTATAGTTCAAGCACCCTATGCAGCTATAGCATAAATATGCTAATATATTCACACACACACACACATATACACATACACACACACACGCACACATTATTCTTTAGCAGAGATATGCCCCTGTATGACTACCTGTATGACCTTGGACAAGTCACAACCTTGCTGGGCCTTAATTTCCTTATCTATAGAACTAAGGGGCCGTACTAGACAATTTCTGAGGTTCTTTCCAGCTCTAAATTTATTAGCCTATGAACCTAAGAGCAGTTAATTTTCTCCCTTAGTATTTATTATCATAAGCCCACAACACATGGCTTCACATGGTTTGCACATAGATTTAGAAATCATTTTAGAAAATGTAAGATCTACCAGTACAAATATAGAAATATATTTTACATAATTGCACATATATAATCCACATAAAATTGCTTACTGTTTTAGGAAAAGGAGAGGGGAGGGGAGAAGGGAAAAAAAACTGGGAACTCAAAATTTTCTAAAAAATGAATAATAAAAATTACCTTTACATATAATTAGAAGAAATACTATTAAAAAAGATGTAATAGTACAGAGACTGTTTCATTTTTATCTCTTTATGTCTGGTGCCTCGTAAAGTGCCTGGCACATAAGAGGTGCTTATAAATACTGATTGAAGATATAAGCACTTCTTTTTGAGTTATTATCATTCTTAATAAAAAGGTGACAATTATTCTTTCTTGTTAAAATGATAATCACATAATCTGCTTCATGAGATATGCATCTTCTGTTTTTGGTGGGCAATATTTTTAGGCATGCCTACTACTCAAGCTGTTGCTTTTTCTCCCATCAAGAGGCCCTCAGCATTCTTTTCTCTTTATTCTAAGTCACTCAGAAAGAATCCTTGACTTAAAATAGAAAAAACTGTGGCAGAGGGAAATTATTTGGTCTCGCAAAGGTCATACATCTTGCAGGGGATCTAGGACTTACTCTGATTCCATCGCTCTCTGTCCACTCCATGCAAAAGGAGACCAAATTAGAAGTCTCTCTCAAATTACATGGCAAAGCAAGCTATATAAGTGACAAAGAAGCCAGATATTAGTTGGTTTTAGAAGCTTAGGGAGGTCCTGATGGAAATTAGCACAGTACTTGGTATGTAGTAGGTGCTTAGTAAATGTTATTGAATCAGAAATTCTGAGGCTGATTAAGCTGCAATCACTGCTGAGGTGTCTTCTCCTAAAATGATTTCCATGTAACTCTAAGTCATTGTGTTTAATGTGGGATTGTCTATGTTCTCATATTGCATTTTTCACAACCATTTTGTCCCTGAGGCATCACCATTGCACCAGCACTATTGTGTTGCTGCCAGGGTTTTCCAACACACAGAGCCCAATACTAGGGTAAGGCAACTCTGAATGAATATGAAGACAGTACAGGTGTTAATGAATGGAAGCAGGCACTGGTGCTTTTGCTAATCAGCCCTTCCCATTGCTCTTAATACTGAATGGGGAAATGTGATGCAATTAAGGGACTGGTATTTACATTTTTGTAAATCATCTAAATATTTCCCTTCAGATTTTCCACTGCTGCTGTGTGCATGTTAGATGAGTGTGAATCTCTTAATTATTTTTATATGGTCTGAATAACTCTGGTCCCTTGCTTCACACTCCGAGGTACAAGTGAATCAGTAGTGTCAAAATCAAATCCTTATTGTATTATAATTGGAGTAGCTATTGGCATCATAGCTTCTAAGTCTCATTTTGCTAAGATACCCACAGCATTAAACTTCCAGTAACAAATTTGCTTTTTCTTGGATGATGTAAACTTCATTTGTAAATATTATTGACTAGCATTAATATTAAATTAAATGAATTCTCTTTCACTAAACAAAAGTAACTTGAGCATTGAACTGTGGCCAGTTAAGTAGCTATATATTGGCAAAGGGTGGAGGATAGAGGATATATTGTAATTGTTATTGCATTGGCTGCCTCCAAATTCTACCAAATTAACAATGACATGAGACCTGGCCACTACACCAGACATAGAGACGTGGGCAATTGTTAAGCCCCACTGGTGCTGAAAATACTAACTAGAACCTTTTGTCACTAGCTTTCCTGATTGTAGAATTGTGGAGCAGAGAGAAACTCCTAGAAATCATACAGTCAAGCTCTGGAATTCTCAATGGATTTCACAAATATTCTTCTAGGGTCTATTTTATAGGCAAGGCAGCATAAAAGGTAGAGACCTGGCCTTGGAGTCAGAAAAATCTGTGTTCACATTTTGCCTCTGATACAATATATTATTGACTGTGTGATATGGGAAAAGTCATTTAACATCTTGGTACCCAAGGCAGGGCTAACTACAAATTATATAACAGTTTCTTGTGTACATTAGTAGAGGAAATTTCCTATGAAACCACCAATCCAACCACCCACCTACCCCAGAAATATTGTTGTTGTTGCTGTTGTTGTTGTTTTTTCACAGAAGAGGCATCATGGTGTAATGAACTCCACTAGTCTTGGAATCAGAAAGACATAGATTCAAATCCTGCCTCAAGCTTTTACTAATGAGCAGTGTGACCTGGACATATCACTTAAATTCTCTGAGCCTCATTTTTCTCATCTGTAAAATGGAGATAATAATAACACCTACCTTATAGTATTATTGTGAAAATCTAATGAGATAATGTATTTAAAGTGCCTTGCATACCTTAGAGTGATATCTACATATTAGGGTTATAATTTTTATATTTATCTTATTATATTGTTATTTTCATTATTATCATAGCATAATCTAGGGATGTGTTCCTTTGCTTAGTAACTCAGAGAGGTTTTTGTATTTTTCTAGTGTAAAACTGTCAAGGTCAGTTTAGAACAACTAGGAAGTCTTCCTGTACAGGTTGCTGGTTAGTACTTTAGTGATTCAGCACCTAATGGGCTGATCTTGTGAGATGAAATTTATGAAAAACACTTTACTATTATTGTGGTTGTTTCTCACATCTTAAAACAATTCCTTTGAAATCTATAAAGTATATTGGTAAAGTTGTTTTCCTTATAGCTTAGACCATTTCCATCCCATAGAGAGAAGATTGGATGCTGGTATTTATTCAACTAAAAATAACAACAATAATCATACCACCTTACATCCCTATTCCACTTTTAGCATTCCCCTCCATGGTGTCATCATAAGCACTGAATCTATTACAAAATACTATGTATATAGAAAGATGACATCATCAAAAAAGAAAAAAAAGTCTAAGAAACCTAAAGGGGAGATTGTGTTTGGTCACAGTTTAAATCAAATGCTCATTTTTTTAAAAATACGTAGCTCCACAAAAGTAGAAAATGATACAGCCTTTACTGCACTTTCCAACATAGAGGAAAACTGGGCAAACTCCTCACTACATTCACGAAGGAAAGAAAAGTTTAATATAATAAAGGAAGGAATTTTTAAAATGACTTTCCATCAAGTTGGTAACATTTCCCCAGGGAAAAAGAAAACAACCTCTTAAAAAAAAAAAAAAATCTCTAAAAATTTATTTCAGGAAATTTGAAAGGAATACAAATTTCATATAAATTATTATAACTTTTAAAGGCCAGGGATATTTTGATTTTATTTTGTGTGATTTTGTTGACTTTATTTGTGATTTATTATACTTCTGTATTTATTTTCAAGTTTTGACTGAAAATATATTTGAGGGTATTCTAGCACATGGTTCAGACATAACTATGAGAAAAAATTTAGCTGAACATATAGCCAACTAATTATCTAAGTCAAATTGCTCTGAAAAAAAGGCTAAAATGAATCAAAGTTAACAAATGTTTGCACCTCAAGGAGTATCTTGAGCAATTTATTTTTTCCCTTTTTACATTAATACATATTTATGGATAAAACAAGAATTTCCTTAACATACTACAATAAAAAGATGATTGTACATGAAACTACAAATCTACTTAGTACAATTTTCTATTCCTTTCAACTATAGAACAAAATTATCATGCAAATTTCTTTTTTTCTTTTTTTCTACCTTCCCCCTATCCTTCCCTAGAGATACACACACACACACACACACACACACACACACACACATACACACATATATATACACAGAAGGAGATGTATATACATATATATGCATGTGTATATATGAAAAATTACTTTCTATGTACTTTTATTTATCAGTTCTTTCTTTGGATGTAAATATCATCTTTCTTCATATGTCCTTTATAGTTAATTTGGGTATTTATTTCTTAAATAGTGAAGGTCACTTTCTCAACCCCATTATCATTGATTGTATACTCTTCGTGAAAAGAGCAGAAGAGAAAGTCCTGCCTGATCCATAAAGTTCTTTCTAAAATGTAACCTTGACTTTGCCATGTAAGCATGTCCATGGCTTCTGTACATCTTTCATGGAAGAGTCCATCCCAAAGTTAAATTCTGCAGTAAGTCAAACTTCCAGTGAAAATATACTGTGGCCATACTCAGAGATAGTTCCAGGATTTTGGTAAAAAATACATAGCAAAAATACATTTTTGTTTAAATATATGGACCATCGGAAGGAAGAAATGGATGCCTTCATATGCACTTTACCACTTAAGTATCTTATGTTCTTTAATATGTAATTGTGCTTTAAGATAGAGCTTTAGTATAAAATGATAGCTGGCACATACTGGCACGTTTATAAATATCTGTTGAGTATATGAATTAGTGAATATGAGCAGCCCTCAAGTTATAGATAAGTGACATTCTAATGTTAACTTATAAATTGGTTGGCTGGAATTCAGGATATAGTTTTCTATATTATAAATACAATATTATACAGTGTTTTTAGAGTCCAAGATCAGTATTCAAGAGGCTAATTAGCTTATAATTCAATTCAATTCAGATGAAAAAGAATTTATTAATTATCTTCTAAGGCATGAGAATAGCAAAACAAAAACAAAACAACAACTTTATCTTTCTTTAATAAAATGATTTTCTTTTAAAATAAAAGTTAGTGTATTCTCTAGTCTAGACATAACTATAAAAATTATAGCTGAAAGGATGACCAGCTAATTATCAATGTTAAATGGCTGTGGAGAAGAAAAAGAAGTTTAAAATGAAATAAAGGAAGATAACAAGTGTTCACATCTATTATAGCACTTACTTCATAGTGTTACAGAATACAATGAAATAGTTTACTACAAAATGCTTTGAAAAACTTTAATTTCTATAATGGACAGTTTGGTGGCTCAGGAGATACAATTCTGGATCCGGATAGAGGAAGAACCAAGTTCAAATCCTCACTCCTATGCTTACTAGCTATATGACCCTGGGCATGTTACTCTGCCTGTCTCAGTTTTCTCATCTGTAAAACGGGGATAATAATAACACCTATGTCCAAGGGTTGTCATAGAGCTCAAATAATATGACAGTGCTTTGCAAACTAGCTATTATTACTGTTATATAAATGTGAGCTGTTATTAACATTCATGTTTAATATGTATTGAAGGATATGTCACACATGTAGCATGGGGGAGATGGTTGTGTGGTTCAAGATGAAGTAGAATAGACATGTCTTGCCTCTTCTCCCCTCAACCTTTCTCCACGGGAGGCTTTAATTCCCTCCAGGAAGAGAAGCAGAAAGTTTGGGCCAAAAGTTTGGCCACTTGAGAGAGAGGGTACTGAGCTGGAATTATACCTGTCTGTTCCCTTAAATATTGTTAGTCTAGAGGACGTGGTTTTCAGGTTCAAAACTAAACTTCTAATCACTATTTCCTTAATGGGGAAAGAAGGATCCAAACTTTATATTCAAGGCTTGACCCTTTTCCCATCAAATACCAGTTCCACAACAAATACACAAAGCAGGCAGCAAAGAAACTTATTTATCCAAGTTAATAACAAAACAGAAATCAAAGAAAGCATACATAGGAGAATATATATCAGGTAATACAGAGTGAAGGAGCCACTGGGTTGAAAGGTAACTCAGTTCCACTGAGAGAATCCCAAATCTCACCCAAGAGGAAACTCCTCAAAGTCTCTGATGTAGCAAACTGTGGTTAGACACAAGATGGTGACTGCCAGTTCCCCTCTTGATGACTTTTTCCCAAAGTCTTATTCTCCCTTCAGCAACTTGAAATGGGGTTTGGCATCATCTATCTTCTTTTTTGAAGCAAAGCTCCTAAGGATACTTGAAGAACGTCCAAAGAGAGCAGAGCTCTCCTTTATCCCATTCTCACCAGCTCTGCCCTGGCCCTCCAGAAGGGGCATTGCTCTCCACCCATGAGGAGTCCCATACCAATGAGTTTTGGGACTCAGCTTACATATACATGAGGAACCTTAGGTTCACAGGGGTTAAATGATTTGCCTATATTCATTCAGCTATTAAGAGCCTGAGCCAGGATTCAAAACCACAGATGCCTTGTGTACATAGTGGGAAAAATGTAATGGCCATCTTACTTAACAAAAGCCTAGTCAAACAAAAGGCTATATAGTATTTGCTTAAGACTTTGTAATAATGGGAGGAGGAGGAAGGATATAAGTAAAAAATAATGGAAAACCAAGTCAGGTGCGTTTGTCACCTTGACAAAGGCTGCATCAGCATATAGAAACATATAAAATGTGAAATGACCTAGATAGACTATAAGCTCCTTGAGGGCAGAGACTATTTCTTTTTTTTTTCCTTTTGTTTCCCCATGAGAGACAGAATTGTGAAGTGGATAGAGAGCTGGACTCAGAGCCAGAAAGCCCTGGGTTCAAGTCCTAACCTCTGATATATATTAGCTCTGTGGCCCTGGGCGAATTGTCACTTAACTGTGACACTCTGAGTAGCTTTCTTAGACTGTAAGTTGTAGATAAGGTGACAACCTTCATAAATAGGGAAAGTTCTGCCACTGAAATTATGCTTCTCGTCCCTATCACTAGAGCCTAGTATGAACAATTTGTTTATTAAACTTGAAGGAGACTAGAATTCTTCGCTTCACTTTTCCTATGCCAGAACAAACCTTCTTCCCTTTCATACTGAACAATAGACCCACCAGTTAAAATATCTTGTGGGCATTTGCCATTTTATAAGTTTCCACTGTGAGTGCATGCTTAATGATGAATTACTAACTCACTGAACACTTACTATAATGTATTATAATGTAATCATCGGGGCACAATAGTTCTATAACAGTTTAAGGTTTCCAACATATTTTGTGACAGTAATTCTATATGGCACATACTATGGAATGAGGAATAGAATGGATTAAGCACTTATTAATCACCAGCTATATGTCAGGCACTGTGGTAAGTGTTTTATAGTTGTTATTATTTCATTTGATTGAAGTTTTAAAAATATTCTTTATTTTATGAATGAGAAATGTTAAGCATCTCAAGTTGAGGAGCAGGTTGCTTAACATGTACCAGCACACCAGTGATATGCCATTAGTAGGTCATAAGATGATAGAATTTAAAGCTGAAAAAGGACCCTAGACACCTCTTAGGTTAAACTCTTCATCCTACAGATAAAAAAACTATAAAATCAGAAAGGTATTACCCCCTAGATTATAAACCTAGTAAAAAACAGAATTAAAATTCAAATTCAGGCCTCCTAATTCCAAAATTAACACTCTTTTTACTATTTCTTGCTGATCTGGGGGAGAAGAGAGAAGAGTCCAGGTGGGAAAAACGGACAGCAGCTAGGAAGACAGTGAATAGAGCACCAGGCCTGCAGTCAGGAAGACTCATCTTCCTGAGTTCAAATCTGACCTCAGACACTTACTAGCTGTGTGACTTTGGGCAAGTCACTTAACCCTGTTTTCCTCAGTTTCCTCATCTATAAAATTATCTGGAGTAGGAAATGGTAAACCACTGCAGTATCTTTGCCAAGAAAATCCCAAATGGGGTCACAAAGAATTGGACAATACTGAAATGACCAAGAAAAAAAAAAAGAGGCAAAAAGTTCTGTGTAAGGTTTCCTGGTCCCTTCCTTCAAAAAGTTTAAAATACACCTGAAGAAACCTAACACACAAGAAGTAATTAGGCAGCAAAAAAAAATTGTAGATGATTAAGTGTTTGTATTAAAGGCCATTTAAAGGAATACAGATACCAATATGGACTCAGCAATGTGTAGCTGGTGATGGCTTTTTTAAAAATAAATATTCTTTAATAATAAGAATAGTTTACATATGAAAAGAATTCCTGGATTTGGTTTTTAATCTGATAGAATACAGGATATACAGATTTTATTTCTATGCCTTAAAAAATGGGACAATTACATATACCTTAAAGAAGCCATACACAATACAAAATAGGAGAGGCAAAAGGTTTAAGAATTCTATTTCTTTCCAAGTTTTTCTGATGATGGCTTTTTGTAGGGAGCTGTACTTTGAGCTGGGTCTTGAAGGATGAATAGGTAGAAAGAATGAAGGCAGAGATCATTTTTTTTAAATGCTCTCATTGAATTGGTTGGTTTATTTGTTTCTCTAGTGCCTAGCATGGTATGTCAAATATGGTAGATACTTAATAAATGCTTTTTGAATTGAGTTGGGAAGGAAATGCCTTTCAGGTTGGATGAACAGGAGCAAAAGAGGTAGAAAACGTGAATTGTTTGTGCATATGACAGGGAAGAGAAATGCTTGACTAGAGAAAAGAACGAAGGAGTTTGGGGCACGTATAAAGACAACAGTAGAAAAGGAGAGACTGAAGATGAGATTTACTCTGGAAAATGATGGCTGTCTTAAAGTACCTATAGAACTGTCATGGGGAAGATGGATTAGATTCACTCAACCTGTGCCCAGAGGGAGAAAATGGATGGGAAATTGCAGAAAGGCAGATTTGGGTTTAATATGAAAAAATTCCTAAAAAATAGAGATATCCCAAAATGGAATGAACTGCTTAAGAAAGTAGGGGATATATAGCAAATACTAGATGACCATGCATCAAGCATATTGTAAAGTGAATTATTTTTCCAAGAACAGGTTGTACTAGATTACTCCTCTAACTCTCAGATTTTGCATTAAGCAAGAGAGTAACTGAAGGGGGAGGAATGATTGAACAGGAAAGGAAGAGACAATGGGGATGATAGATTCATAGATCTAGAGGTTGAAGGGATCCCAGAAGTCATCCAGTTCAACTCACTTATTTTATAAATGAGGAAACTGAGGCCCAAGGATGTTATGTGATTTTCCCTAGGTCACACAGGTAATAAACATCTGGAGTAGGATTTGAACCCAGCCCCTCAGACTTCTGAGTCAGTGTCAGAAAGGCATAATTAGAAGAGTTAACTTTGATGAGAAGGCAGAAAACAAGCATTTATTAGGTGCCTACTATGTGTCAGGTGCTGTACTAAGTACTTTACAAATGTTAACTCATTTGATCTTCATAACAACCTTGAGAGGGAGATGCTATTATTTTCCCCATTTTATAGTTAAAGAAACTGAGGTAGGACTTGCCCTAGGTCACACCATATCTGAGGTTAGATTTGAACTCAGGTCTTCCTTATTCCAGGTCCAGTACTCTGTCGACTATGTCACTTAGCAGCCTTTAGGCAGGAGAACCACTTCTTCAGATGCTGGAGCAAAAGAGGAGAGAATAGAGGGTAGGAGATGCAGGGAATGATGTAAAAGGATTTTCTGAGACAGAACAGAGAAGGATAGTGAATTCACGAAAGATGGCTTCAATTGCCAACTGTACAATTGTTCAATTGTAGTTGAACCCCAGGGCAAAAGCCCTGTCCTCCAGTCCTGATATCCAGTTAGCTTTGTCTTTTCCCATGATTGGAAGAACTACAATTTCCAGATTGTAAATTTCCAACTGAGCACATTTCCCCTTGAAAGCAACCAAGCCAAGCCTTACTCAAAGACTATTACATTGGGAAGCAGGAAACAAAGGTCTCTATTAGAGAACTATGGGTTGATATAGGAACCTGAAGACTAGTTGAGGACAGCCTCTCTAGGGATGTGTTCAGGGGAAAATAAAGAGATTGCCAAGAGCTCATTAAAACTTCGATGAACCAGTCTATTACATCACCTAACCCACATTTCTGTAGCCCAGTCACCACATATGATCATCACCTGTACATGTTATCTCCTCCCCCATTTGACAAGCTCCTTGGAGTCAGGAGACATTTTTATTTTGTCTTTGTATCTCCAAAACTTAAAATTCTGCCTAGCACAATGTAGGCACGGAATATTCCTTACTGATTGAGTAATTTTAACATACTAGTTTACAAAGGATTTAAAGTTCATTCCTTCACTTGCTCTTCATTATATCCCTGTGCTGTTTTAATCCCCATCTTACACATGAGGATACAGAGGCTTTCTCATTTTACAGATGAAGGAACTGAGACCCCAGCATTTTACAGGTGAGAACACTGAGTCTCAGAGTTAAGGTGACCAGCCCAAGGTCACATAGCTAAGAGGTAATTGAACCCATGTCTTCCTAGCTCCAAGTTCAGTGTTTTCTCTCCCACACCACGTCTAGCACACTCACTGTTTCATACCAGTCAAATGCCTAGCTGAAATCCAGATACATTGCCCTATTAAGAGAACAAATCAAGTAAATTGTCATTTGCTAGCTACAATGTGATCATCACTTCTCTTCCTAAGTGCTCACAAACTATCCATTTAATAATTTATTCTGTTATTTTGCCCAAGTTTAACACCAAAATCAAACAGTCAATGAAATGAGGAATACACATTTTTCTCCTTTTTTTAAATAATTAGTGTGTTTGTCAGCTACCATTGTTCTAACACCTCTCCTATTTCCTAGGACTCCTCAAAGAATTGAGAAACATTCAGAAATTATGAATTATAAAAAGTTATTATGGTATACTGGAATATAATTAGATTGGTCTAAGAAATGAATTCATTTACAATAATTAGGTACTATCACTTCACTCTTTGGGGACTTCAGTTCCCTCTTAATCATCTTTGATTTATTCTCCCCATATTGAGGACTGTGCTGATTGATAAAGCAGATAGGAGTTTATTTGTTTTGATTGTTTGTGTTTTTCTTTTTTTTTTTTAATTTACCACAAGTATCAGACATCTCCCTTCCTTATCCTTTTTGCTCAGGGCCCTAAAAAAACCTTTTTATTGTCAGCTTTTACTAGGATTTCTCCTTCCTGATACTAATCTTACCAAGCTTTATTCATCCTTGATTTCTCCCCCTCTTTCTGTCATTTGTATACTTTTAAATTATGAGTCTCAAGAGCTTCCAATGTAGCCACATAAATCTTTTTAGATATCTTTCCTTTTGCTTCCTTGTAGGGGTCGTTCAAAATTGTATTTCCAGCGTTTCATTTTTGAGAGTGTTTTATATATTTAGGGCCATCTTCACTTTTTTAGTGTTTTTATCAATAGGCCTAGTCTCTCTGAATTTTCTGATACTTATTTTCCTAATGTCTAAGGTATCCATCTGACTGTCCTTTAGTTAGCTTCTTGACCATAATGAATTCTGAGGTGACATGATCAATTTGTCCCCAAGTTTCTAGGACTTTTAATTCATCAGTAAATTCTTTCTTATTAATCAGAATTTGGTTCAAAGTTAGTTTCCTCTTTACTTCCTCTACCTTCTGAAGAGTGAATTTGTCTACAGAACTTGTCAAGGTTTTTATCCTATCTGCTTTTGATTGAATGAGACTTCCAGGAGGTATCTGGACAGGTAAAGTCTTCCAATACTATTATTTCTTTCTACCGCCAATTTCATGATCTGTTTTAAGAAAGCATCATTCATATCTTCCACCTGACAGGACAGCCCCACAGCAGTATTACTTCTGTTTCTTTCTCCTTTTATCCTCACCCAAATTCCCTGAATAGATTTGTGGATTCCCTGAAATGCAGTTCTACTTTGCTTTTGTGCCTATCAGATATTTCTTTTAAACTACATATTGAAAGTTATTCAGGTATTCATCTTAGTTGGTAAATTGTTCATCATGGTTAATGAATAACTCCCTTTGGTTCCTTTGATAGCTAAGGTGACCAAGTAACTTCAGAAGCTTTGGGTATGAATTATTCACCAAGTGAGACACCCCACTGATGAGACTCTCTCCTTTGTCTAACAGTTTCTTCTAAAATGCATAGTCAGCTCTGGATAATTTGTACTGAGGAAGGGGAACAATTAGCAAGAGTTATTAAAATCTCTTTGTGTATATAAGTATGTATGTATGTATATATATATGCATATATATGTATATATACACACAAACATATATTTCACATTCAGGGATAAAAAAGTGTGTGCCATTTATTAGAAAAGCAAGGAAAATCCTGTAATTGCTTCAATGTCTGCAGTGATTTATTTTAAATTAAAACCTCCTTTCACACTAGATGATCTTATTTATGCCAGTGCCTGAATTAATGTTCTGAGATGTCAACTATAGACTCAGAAACACAAATTATTTGCAAAGTTAAATCAAATGAGCTATGGGGAGTGCTATGCCATGTTTTTAGAATCTGATAGCCACAAACAGCTACTTTTATTGCAATTCAGTATTATTGCCTTGCTCTCATATAATCTCGTTCTCTCTTTTTTTAAATACATGCATTAACCATTACTAGAATATTTTAAAATATTTGACTTTATTAAAAAATATTCCCTTCAGAAGTATCTCTTCATCTTGAATTATTTTTTTTTTTACTTTTTCAGAGAAAAAAATAATCTGGAGCTCGTCAAAGGACTTTTTTCTTTACTTTGGATGAGACAGAAGAGTTTGACATTAGAAGTGGCAAATTAGGGGAAAAAATCAAAAATCAATTATTTAGCTCACCATGTTGCAAATATTGGTGAATAGAATTTGTAAGGCCTGGTGATTTAAGTGCCAAATTAACCTCTCTCAGTTTCCTCATCTGTAAGAATATAAGAATTGGGGGCAGGGTTAATTAGATGACCTCCATAGACCCTTATAGTTCTAAATCTATGGTGCTGTTTCATTAAAAATTTCTTTGTAGAGTTACTTAATAGAAGAATATGAAGAGACACTTTAGAAGTAATAAAGGGGCCTTTTTGCTCTGACGCTTGAAAAGACTTTTTTTTTTAATAAAATGGGCATGGGAAATGCCTATAGTATTTGTCACCTGATTTTTTGTCTGTTACTAGTTAATCAGTGAAGATAATGAAGCATGCTTTCAATTTAAAAAAACTTTATTTTACGTTTTTCCTATCAAGGCAGAACAGAACACAAAACAGCATACTACTTTTGAGAATGCTGAATAATACAACTAAAGTTCCCTGATGTCTAAAATGCAAGTTTGCTTGGATGAACTGTACAGTGTTCTCTCTTCCCCAGTGCTTTGGCCCCTTCATCTTACAAATGGCCTACCAAGCCCTAACTCTGGGTTAACTCCATCTCCTACCCCTTCTTCTGTGGAAAGAGTCACACAATCATTCTGTCTACTATGAATTTATGCCATCTCATCTGGGCCCTCAATGTCGAGTAAGTCCAGAATTTAGGAATTCCTTCCTAGTTGATTCTCTATCCTACTCCCTCCAGAGGTTGTTTCAAACCTTCCCTTCTTTCCTCAAGGCTTTCATACCCTGGCTTCATACCCTGGCTTCCCCTCACAACAAAAGACTTTGCTTCATACTCAATTGAAAAAATAAAGGTCATTCTCCTTTAGCCTAATCTTCTCTCCTATTACACATTTCATAACCCCTTGACATCAACCCTTATTTTCACCTTCCTTTATTCCGGTCTCTGCTAGAGAGGTGGTCTTTGCCCTAGCCACTGCCAGTTCTTCTGCTCGTACCCACGATTCTGTCTCTTCCTGTCTTCTTAAGTAAGTTGTCCCCACAATCATCCTCTGTCTGTTCTCTTCAGTTTCTCCCTATGCGCCACCTTCTTCCCTGTTGCCTACCGATGTACCCAGTTTTACCTGTTCTAAAAGAACAAAACAAAACAAAAGCCAAAATTCTTCACTTGGCTTTACCATCCCCCCCCCCAAGCTATACCATCCAATATGTCTTTTCCTTCTTAGAAAAAACTTGCCTCTGCTTCCTTTTCTTTCACTCATTTCTCAACACCGCAGTCTCTTTTCATCTTCACACAAATGAAATTGCTCTCTCCAAAATTGCCAGTGATCTCTTAATTACCAAATCCAACGGCCTCTTGTTCTTGACCTCTCTGTGGCATTTAATAGTATCAGTTATCCTTTTCTCTTGAATACTCTCTGGATTTTCATGACAGTGCCTACAGAATCAGAAGGCTTAGGTGCTAATTTCACCCCTTACACTTACTACCTATTTATTTAACCTTGGTCAAGCCATTTTGCTTCCCTTGACCTCAGTTTCCTCATCTGTAACATGAGAGTGACTCTAGATGACCTTTGTGGTCCCTTTCAGCTCTAGCTCCATGATTATATGATTCTCTGAACTCTCTAGCCATTCCTTCCGAGTCTCATTGTTGCATCATTATCTGTGCATTCTGCCTTAACTGTGAGTATACCCTAAGGCTCTGTTCTGTGTTCTTTCCCTTTCTTCTCTCTGTGAATCTTTCTCCACTCAATTATCTCCTCAACTCCTATGATTTCACATACTGTCTCTGTGCAGATGACTCTCAGATTTATATAGTTTTTATGGTCCTGGTCTCTCTTCTGAACTGCACACCCGCATTCCCAACTGCTTCTTGGACATTTTGAAATAGATTTCCCGTAGGCATCTCAAGCTCAACATGACCAGAACATAATTATCTCCCCCTCGCAACCTCCCAGTTTACTTTTTTTATAACTTCCCAATTTTGGAGAAGGGTACCGACAACCTTCCAGAGCTTCAGTTTTTCAATCTAGAACTCATCCATCGTTCTTACCCTGGGGTCTATGAAACTTCTTTTTGTTTTGATAACTTTATTTCAATATAATTGATTTGCTTTGTAATCCTATGTATTTTATTTAACGTATGCATTTAAAAAAAAATTCTGTAAAGGGCTTCACCAAACGGCCAAAGGAGTCTGCACACAAATTAGGTTAAAAACTCCTGTCCTAGACTTTTCATTCTTCCTCTTCTCTCCTTTTCAATCAGTTGCCAAGTCTTGTTGTTTCTACCTTAATATTTTCCCTCTCCCTTCTCTCAATTTGCAAAACCATTACCCTAGTTCAGGTCTCCATCTCTTCTTACTTGGAAGGTTAAAATAGCATCTTAATTGAGCTCCCAACCTTAAGCCCTTCCTATTTCTAATCCATCCTTTACACAACTTACCAGAGTGATGATGTTCCTAAAGCTCAGCTGTGACCATATCACTCCTCTGCTCAAAATGCACCAAATGCTTCCCCATTGCCTACATGAATAACCACTGATTCCTCTGGCTTTTAAAGTCTTTGATATTCTGATGTTCCAGCCTGCTTTACCAGAACTCCATGCATTCAATGTTTAAGCCAAACTAGAGTATTTGCTAATAATCCTCATGCACAACATTCCATCTACCATCTCTGTGACTTTGCCCATGCTCACTTTTGCCACTTAGAATGCCCATCTCAGCTCAAATATTTATTCTTCCTAGATGAGACATTTCTTCATCCTTTTAGAAACTAGTTATCCCTTGCTTCCCTGAAATTACATTATATTTACTTTGTATATACTTTGTATATATTTATCCATTTATATGTTATTCCCCCCCCCCCGTATAACGTAAGCTTCTATATGACAGGGACTTCATTTTTTTGTCTTTGTTTACTCGATACCTACAACAATGCTTGGCACTTAGTATGTTCCTAACAAATTCTTGTTGATAAAAAATATCTTCTTTACTGCATTTTAAATATGGGAGAAATTTAATAAATACCATTTGTTTAATTAAAAGAGATTTTGGGGCAGCTAGATGGTGCAGTGGAGGGCCAGCTAGATGGCGCAGTGGATAGAGCACTGGTCCTGGAGTCAGGAGGGCCTGAGTTCAAATCTGGCCTCAGACATAGGATACTCTCCAGCTGTGTGACCCTAGGCAAGTCACTTTACCCCAGTTGCCTATAAAAAAAATAAAATCAAAGAGATTCTTCTTTACTCTTCTGTCATGAAATCCTTTTTCTTCTTAGAAGAGTTACTCAAAGGAAAAAGTATTTTTTTATCAAATGAATGGATAAATTTTGGAGAATCTTAAGTATTTAGAAAGGGAAATCAGATGCAATGTGTTGATCTGATGGTTACAAGTTCTAGTCAGGCTCCCTCTAATCAAATCTAAATGCCATTGTCTTTCTGTAAAAGAAGCATTTCTAAAAAGTTGTGACTACTCTGAATTTTAAAAAATCAATTTAACTTTTAAAGGTCCTTCATTTAAAACTCACAGTTTAAAGGGACACTCTTTAAAGTCAATAAATTTGTAAAATGAAGATTGTCTTTATAATACAAACAATCACTCCCTTATTCAACCTTTATCAGTATTTTCACATTGAATTCTCTAAAATGTACACCCTTCTAGCAATAACCCATACTTACAAGATGCCTCAGCCATGATTCTCCCTTTTTGACAATGCTTCCTTTTACAGTATGTGCGGGTGTCCTTTGACACAAAACCTGATCTCCTTCTACACCTGATGACCAAGGAATGGCAGCTTGAGCTCCCCAAACTCCTCATCTCTGTTCATGGAGGCCTCCAGAACTTTGAACTCCAGCCAAAACTCAAGCAAGTCTTTGGAAAAGGTCTCATCAAGGCAGCCATGACCACTGGAGCATGGATTTTCACAGGAGGGGTTAACACAGGTAAATGCAAGTTATTCACTGTCCCATAGGTACTGGCCATGAGACTGCTTTATTCATTTTTATTTAAAGATTGTGGTTAGTATTAGCTTCTCCTAAGGTCAAATCTTGTTAAAAATCCTCATATCCTATCCACCATACATTTGTATGTGTCTGTACACACACACACACACACACACACACACACACACCTTCACCTTGGTTCTTTTTTCTTATTCCTTTAAGAGGAAATACAAATGTTAAGTAAAACTCATCTCCAAAAAAGTAAAAGGATTATCTTAAACACGAATGACAGGTTGGAAAGCTGAGTAATGAAAAATTCACTGCAAAACAAATTGAGTTGATTTACAAGAAGGATTATAAGGATATTTTAAATTAACACAAACTGCCATATAACTTCAAATTTTAGTAGCAATCTTTTTTTTTATTTTAAGGAGCAACATTTTTTTTTTAATGAGTATGCTTGCTTTTTATTTAGAAGGAAGCCATCTATTGTGTTTTCGGAATAACTCAAGCTTGGATTTATGCTCTTCCTCCCATCTTTTGACCCAAATTGCTTTAGTCTCTGTGAGACTAAACAGTTTTAAACAACTATTTTCAAAATTTTGCTCCATTCTAGATTTAATGGAGTGTATTCCCTCCCCCCAAAAAATAATCAATGTAATAAAAAAAACCATAATTTTTTCACTTGTTAGGTTTATCACAGTTAGGGATAATAAACATGAATTATTTTCAACCTTGTTTTTATTGTAATGCAGAAAGACAGTCAAATCACTTCCTCCTCACCCTGCTCCACTTCACAGACACATACACAGGGTGCTAAGTGCTTACTGTGGTGCATTATTAATATATAAAAGTTAATGGAATGACTGCCTCTAAATTTTTCTGACGCATTTTCCATGACCGAGTCAGCAGGGTTATATATTGAAGTAAATCAATGCTGCTGCAGTTGTAAGTCATCTGAAGTTTCCTTGCTAGCCTTTATATAACATGTAGTATTTAGAGTTTGTGGAAGATTATTTCCTGCAATACTTTCTTAGATTTTTGTAAGCTAAATTTCAGTATAATTAAAAACAGTTTTCATCATTCATCATTTCAGAAGGGTTTTTTTAAGAGTAAATATTTATATAGCCCCTGGTATGTACCAGGCACCATGCTAAATGATTTACATATATTATCTCATTTTATCCTCACAGCAACCCTGTGAGGTAGGTATTGTTATTATTTCCATTTTGCAGTTGAGGAAATGGAGGCAGAGACTTGTCCAGGGTTGAACAGGTAGTTAGTGTCTGAGGTCAAATTTGAACTCAAGTCTTCCTGACTCCAGGTCTACTGCTCTATTCACTATGCCACCTAGCTGACCCTTAAGTAACATTGAAGTAAACAATTTCAGAACTCTCTGGACTACCTGGAATATGTGACTCATATATCTAACACATGGTCATACTGTTCTCTCTAAGTGAGCATTTAAATTAGAGCCTAATAGGCTGCTTATCAGAATATAAGCTCTTCAAGAGCAGGAATCATCTTCTTTTTCTTTTTATCACTCCCGCTAAGCACAGTGTGGGCAGCTAGGTGGTGAAATGGATAGGGCACTGGCCTTGGAATCTGCAGGACCCGAGTTCAAATCAAGCCTCAGACACTTATCAGTGTCTGATAAGTGATTCTGGGTAATTCACTTAATCCTGTTGGCCTCAGTTCCTCATCTGTAAAAGGAACTGAAGACGTAAATGGTAAGCTACTCCAGTATCTTTGCCCAGAAAACCCCAAATGGGGTCACAGAGAGTCAGACACAACTAAAACAACTCAACAACAAGTGCAGTATAAATAGTAGATGCTTAATAACTGTGTGTTGAATTATATCACCAAAGTTAACCTGACAAATTCTTATTCAGTTGTATTACTGAAAAACAAACATTGAATGACTTATATTAGTTCTTTGTTCATCATTTTTCTTGAAAGTAGTTATATATCTACTCCATAATTTGGTTAGGATTATCCATAAATAAAGCAGGATTATTTATACATACATTTGTATAGTCTGTATAATATGAATCTCTTAGTTAAGGTGAATGGAAATATTTTAATTAACAATATATTTAATGGGGCAGCTAGGTGGCGCAGTGGATAGAGCACCGGGCCTGAATTCTGGAGGACCTGAGTTCAAATCCAGCCTCAGACCAAACACTTGACACTTACCAGCTGTGTGACCCTGGGCAAGTCACTTAACCCCAATTGCCGAAAAATTAAAAAAAAAACAATGTATTTAACATTTTTTAAAGAAAATAAATCCAGCAATGTCTTTTACTAGAAACTATACCCAATTTACAAATTCCTATTAAGTTGCATGGATTTCTCAGTGAGAATGCTTCATAAAAGACAACTGAAGGCAGTTTCTGTGTGCATTAGGACTGATAGGAATTTGCTAAATGTTAATCAAAGGTAGATGTGAAGGGTAGGATTATAGTTTGTTTTACGTTCATTAAAGCCTCAATCAAGAGCACTAATTGAGAGACTCAGAAGACATGGGTTTGACTTTGACAAACTTTCTATAGAGTAAATGATCTCTAAGCTACTTTCCCACAATTATTGCTGTGTAACCTTGTACAAGTGGATCCACATCTCTGAGCCTCAGTTTCCTTATCTATTAATACAGGGAACATGTTTAGTGAACTACATGAGAGTTAGGGCTTGAGAACTACTGAAAAAGAATGGGAGAGGACTGAGGATCTCATTTTTAGAAATAAGAAGTCAAGGGGAACTTTGCAGAGTATGTGTTATACTTACGTGTGATACCCCTCCACCTTAGGAGGTTTGGGCAGTTCTGTATATGAGGGAGGAGCCATGACTCCTAATTGGGTGGAACACTTTGAGTCTTGATGTTTCCAATAGCTTATATGAGGGAGAGAAGAAGTAGCAGAGGTAGAGAGATGGAATGAGAGAGAAGACATGAATTTTGGAATGCCCAATGAGAGACCCAGAACCACAGACATGTAGGAAAAGCTCATCCTACCCATATGCCCCTGGATTGCCATTGCCTTGACTGGCCCGTTCCCAGAGACTGCTAACACTGAACTTCTCTGGTGAGGTTGTTCTCTTATTGTTTGGATTAAGATTTTGTCTTTTTCCCCACTCACAGAGCCTTCTTATTCTTCTATTTATTTTCTGTCTTAATCTGTATAACTTGCCTAATTTCTGTTCTTAGAGAAATATATTTGCTTTCTAGCCATAATTGGGGCAACTAGGTGACACAGTGGATAGAGTGCTCAGCCTGAAGTCAGAAAGATTCAACTTTGTGAATTTAAATCTGGCCTCAGACACTTACTAGCTGAATGACCCTGGCTGGGCAAGTCACTTAACCCTGTTACCTCAGTTCCTCCAGTAAAATGAGCTGGAGAAGGAAATAGCAAACCACTTCATTATCTTTGCTAAGAAAACCCCAAATGAGGTCCAAAAGAGTTTGACATAACTGAAAAATGACTACACAATAACAGCCATGATTATTATTTTTTTATAACAGGTGTTTTGTGAGAAGGAGCTAAGCTGGCCAAGAACAAGCTAACTGCTGCCTTCTCTGTTTGTATGACCAGGAAAAGTGATTTTTATCCTGAACCCTAAAAGGGCATCGGATCCCTAAACTGTAACTATCTGATGTGGAATGATGTAGTTCTTGCCCCAAACTCCCTCTAGACATAGTAGAGTGAAGAAGTGACCACCCCATCATGGTCCTTCTCCTGCTCCCCATAATAAGAAAGAGGATTGATAGCTGAAAATTCTGCAAGGAAAATCAGCTCAAGAGAAGTAAAATATTTCAAAAAATGAACAATTCCAGTGTGGAATCAAAAAGGCAGGGACATCATCCGAGGAAATCCTTGCTCAAGTACAAGTACCACATAAACCAACTTTGATTTTTTTAAACAAAATGTACAGACGATAGAAGAAAGAACAGGAAACAGAGATAAATAGAAAAAAACATTTCATGGTCCTCAAAGAATAATGTTAGTAGTGCTTGCATACATCATGACCTAAGGCTGACTATGAAAGATTAGGACAATTAAAAAGTATCTTTTAGGGGCAGCTAGGTGGCGTAGTCATAGAGCACCGGCCCTGAGGTCAGGAGGACCTGAGTTCAAATCCAGCCTCAGACCAAACACTTGACACTTACTAGCTGTGTGACCCTGGGCAAGTCACTTAACCCCAACTGCCTTAAAAAAAAAAGTATCTTTTAAGCTATGCTGAGGTTAAGAGAAAGACCAAAGAAGGAATAGAACTGTTTCTCAAAGTGCATCATATGAACAGAGGACTAAGAATTAATGAGACTTTGTTTCTTTTATCTCTACCAAGAAGAATGATCTTTGTACTGAAAAGAATGGAAAAGTAATGATTTTTTTTCAAAAGGTGGGGATAAATTGGAGTGTCCCTTTTAGGAAATGTGCTTGACTAGGACTCTGGGAAAAACTATAGAATGAATCATTAATATAAATATTTGTGGGTATTAGTGATTGCTAATGATTCAGCAGGGCTTTCTCAAGAGTAAATCCTACCAGACTAATCCCATGTCCTTTTCAAAAGGCTTTCTAGACCAGTCAATGAGAAGGGTATTATACATAGATTTTATCTAGATATTAACAAAGCATATAACAGAGTTTCTCATTCAGTCCTTAAGAGGACAAGAAGGAATAGTACATTAGATGGATGTGAACTGGTTGAAGGGCTGCAGTGAAACGTACTCATTAATTCAGTTAGTGTTATCTTGAAGGGAGGACTATAGCAAACTATCTCAGGTATATGTCCTTGCATCTGGGCTGCGCAATATTTTAATTGATGGTTTATATACCGGCTTAGATAGTTAGATAGTATGTTCATGAATTTGCAACCCACCGGATGCTTGAAAGGGTAGCTAATATCTTAATGAGAGAGTTTGAATCCAGAAATATCTTACAATAAAAGAATAGTGGTCTAAATCTAATGAGATTATGTTTTAAAAGGATAAATGTGAAGTTCAACTTTTTTAGTTTTCAATGTCAATTACACAAATATAGGACAGAAGATAACCAATTAAGTTTGTTTGAAAATGATTTGGGGTTTTTAGTCAACTATGGCTCACTGTCATGCAACATGACAGCCCAAAAACTTAATATCATCTTAGATTGCACTAGCGAGGCATCACATCCAAACTCCACAGGCCTGCGGTCCTTTACATTCCCCAGCCCATAACTGGAGTATTGTGTTTAGCCCTCAGCACAGCATTTTAGAAAGTGTTAACAGGCTGAAGGCTAAACAAAGGAAGGTCAACAGCATGGTACCAGAACTAGAGACCATGCTATATAAGCATCAAGACGAAGGAATGAGAAGGTTTCTCTAGGACAAAAGAAGACTTGGGTGGCTTCAATATTTAAAAAGCTCTCATGCTAAAGAAGGGATAGACTCATTTTGCTTGACTACAGAAGATAGAAATATAAGCAGAACAGAAGTTGTTGGGAGGCAGATTTGGGCTTCATGTGAAGAAAAAGTTTCCTAACAATTCAGTCTCTTACACAGTAAAGTAAGTTACCTTCAAAGATGGTGGGTTCCCTTATACTGGAGGTCTTAGAGCAGGAACTAGCAGGAACCACCACTTGTCTAGTAAATTGTAGAAAGAATTCCTTTTCACATAAGGGTTGGATTTCTGGCTGTCCCTTACAGCTCTGAATTTTTTTTTTGTAATTCACCTAAATAGTTCTCCTGCATTAGAAAATTAATGTACCAAATATCATTAAATTTAAATAACAAAGTGAATCTTTGCCTTATGCTGTTTTAATGTTGAATCACCTGTTTCTTGTCATAGAGAACATATTTCATATCCTCTTCTGTGTAACAGTATGATATTTGCAAAAGAAGTTAAAAGTTTTTAAAGCAAATTTTCTTTGCTATGGACTTATTAAAATTGTTTATATAAGGCTCTGGAACCATATTCCTCCAATTGCCTAATCTTCCCTCTGTTATATTGAATAGTGTGATAGAGATGAATAGAAGACACAAAACCAAAAGAAAAATACAGTAACAAAGATTTTTTTTCAAAGAATCTTCAGATCTGTACTTTTAAAGGAAAATTCATCCAAATCTTGATTAAAAAACAGAAACAAGGGGCATCTAGGTGGCAAAGTGGTTAGAGTACCAACCCTGAAGTCAGGAGGATCTGAGTTCAAATCCGGCCTCAGACCAAACACTTGACACTTACTGTGTGACCTTGGGCAAGTCACTTAACCCCAATTGCCTTAAAAAAAACAAAACACAGAAACAGAGTAGTGTCTATAAGAACATACATATATATATATA
>NW_020954610.1:37970134-38037107 GCF_900497805.2 Vombatus ursinus
TTTTTATTAATTTATTTTGATTTATCAACAATCACTTCCATATGCTTTTGAGTTTAAAATTTTTCTCCACCTCCCTCCCCAAGATGGTGCATAATCTAATATAGGCTATACATATACATTCCTATTAAACATATTTTCACATTAGTGATGTTGTAAGGAAGAATTAGAACCAATAGGAGGAACCACCAGAAAGAGGAAACAAAACTCAACAGAAGAGAAAAAAAAATAGCAAATAGTATGCTTCGATCTGCATTCAAATTCCATAGTTCTTTCTTTGGATGTGGATAGCATTTTCCATCATGAAGGCCTTTGGAGATGTCTTAGATCCTCTCATTGCTGGGAAGGGTTAAGTTTATCAATATTAGTCATCGCACAACGTGGTTGTTATTGTGTACAACGTTCTCTTGGTCCTGCTCACTTCACTCAGCATCAGACCATACAAGTCTTTCCAGATTTTTCTGAAGTCAGCCTGTTCATCATTTCTTATAGCACAATAGTATTCCATTACATTCATATACCTCAGCTTGTTCAGCCATTCCCCAATTGATGAGCATCCTCTCAATTTCCAATTCTTTGCCACCACAAAAAGAGCTACTATGAATATTTTTGTACATGTGGGTCCTTTTCCCATTTGTATGATCTCTTTGGGATATAGCCCTAGAAGTGCTATTGCTGGGTCAAAGGGTATGCACATTTTTATAGCCTTTTGGGCATAGTTCCAAATTGCTCTCCAAAATGGTTGGATCATTTCACAACTCCGCCAACAATGCATTAGTGTTCCAATTTTCCCACATTTTCTCCAACATTTATCATTTTCTTGTTTTGTCATCTTGGCCAATCTGATAGGTATGATGTGGTACCTCAGAGTCATTTTGATTTGCATTTCTCTAATCAATAGTGATTTAGAGCATTTTTTCATATGACTATAGATGGCTTTAATTTCTTCAACTGAGAACTGCCTGTTCATATCCTTTGACCTTTTATCAATTGGGAAATGACTTGTATTCTTATAAATTTGACTTAATTCTCTATATATTTTAGAAATGAGGCCCTTATCAGAGAAACTGGTTGTAAAAATTCTTTCCCAATTTTCTACCTTCCTTCTAATCTTAGTTGCATTGGCTTTGTGCAAAAACTTTTCAATTTAATGTAATCAAAGTTATCCCTTTTGCTTTTTGTAATATTCTCTATCTCCTGTTTGGTCATGAATTCTTCTATTTTCCATAGATCTGACAGGTAAACTATTCCTTGCTCTCCCAGTTTGCTTGTAGTATCAGTCTTTATATCTAAATCATGAACCCATTTTGACTTTATTTAGGTATATGGTGTGAAATTTTGATCAATGCCTAGTTTCTGCCATACTCTTTTCCAGTTTTCCCAGTAGTTTTTTTTTCAAAAAGTGGATTCTTATCCCAGAAGCTGGGATCTTTGGGTTCATCAAATAATAGATTACTATAGTCATTGACTACTGTGTCTTGCATATTTAACCTATTCCACTGATCCACCACTCTATTGCTTAGCCAGTACCAAATAGTTTTGATGATTGCTGCTTTATAATACAATTTAAGATCTGGAATGGCTAGGCCACCTTCCCCTGAATTTCTTTTCATTAGTTCCCTCGATATTCTGGACCTTTTGTTCTTCCAAATGAATCTTGTTATTATTTTTTCTAACTCTATAAAATAATTTTTGGTGGTTTGATTGATCATAATACTCTTTAGAATTATTTACTGCTTATGTCTCCATTACAGGATTTTAAGCACTAGCCCTTTGGACCACTGCAAACTACAAAATGGAAACCATTGAATGAACCTTGTTCTACTCAGTTCAAATAATCCCCTGACTACATATTTGTAATAAAATAAACCCTTTTTTATTTTCCTTTAACAAAATTTTACTTTTAGCAAAAATTTATTTTTTTCTCCCTCTCAACTCCTTTCCTCTAATCCCACTAAAAGAAATAAAATCTTTGTAAAACCTATGTAGCCAAGCAAAACAAATTCCTATATTGGCAATGTCCAAAAATTGTGTGTTATTCTATATCATGAGGGAAATATTTCTCTTTCAGGTGGTGAGTAGCTGGTTTCCTCTTTCATAAGAGGTTGAAACTCTAATTAGTTTTGAAATAATACTTAATGGAATCTCTGTCCTTATGCAGTTTTCCCCATGGTCCAGTTTAGCAAATTTATTAAAGTGGGGCCTGTTTGCACTTCTATTTTCAAGCTTAACCATGGTTTAATAATTAGGATCTTTTACCTTCCCAAAAGTCATTAATGCCTATACATAAATGATATATGTTTTAATGGCTATAAGTATGTATGAAGTTAATATGTTCCAATACTTCATTATTGGACTACTAACCTAGGATATTACTTTCTTATGATGACATCTATGAGAAAGTCAAAAGGCCTCATTTAATATAATAAATAATGTCTTTTATAGTATAAATAGAAACAGAATTCT
Organism: Vombatus ursinus; assembly: GCF_900497805.2. Classification (NCBI taxonomy): domain Eukaryota; kingdom Metazoa; phylum Chordata; class Mammalia; order Diprotodontia; family Vombatidae; genus Vombatus; species Vombatus ursinus. Next base: position 37,972,598 of record NW_020954610.1, read on the forward strand.
AATGAAAAATTTCATTGATTTTTCCCCATTATGAACATTAACTCTTTTTCATTTGTGTGTGTGTGTGTGTGTGTGTGTGTACACTAACTTAGTTTTTTTTTAATATTTTATATGCATTTCTCCCCCATCCCTTTGCACTTACTAGGAACTTCATTCATTTGGAACAAGGGTGGATATAAGCTATGGGAATGCTAATACATTTACTTAATGTTACACCAAAAGTTTTATGTTTTCTGCCTTTGATATATGTGGTTGTATTGAAGTTATTTGTCAGAATGTTACATAACATGTATTCTTGGCGTTCAGAGAAAGGATAAATATAATTCACCATTAGATGATGGGGAACAAACCATTTAAATCACAAGCTTATTAAAGCTCTCTGCTCTTTTTTAGGAGTTATTCGGCACGTTGGAGATGCTTTAAAGGATCATGCATCAAAATCTCGAGGGAAGATATGTACCATAGGTATTGCTCCCTGGGGAATTGTAGAAAACCAGGAGGACCTGATTGGTAAAGATGTAAGTCTTGTTATATTGCCCTCATTATAAGTAACTGTAAAAAGAGGGGAGGGTAGATTGAGTCTTTGTTCATAGTGGGTTTTTTTAAGTGGTGGTACTAATTTTATAAGATTTATTTTTTCTGGCTCAGATTCCTAAAATCTAGCCATGGCTCTAATTCTTAAAATCTAGCCATTGCTTACCCAGGTTTCAGACTCCTTAAGAGTCTGCCCAGTATGGTGGATGTTCTAATAAACCTTGTCTTTGGCTGAAAAAAAAAGATTTATTTTTTCTACTTCCTATAATGAAACTAATGGTAAAAGTTAGTGTTTCTAGATAAATTCACATTTTCTTAAACTAAACAGCTATTTCAATTAGAAAAATTAGGAGCAAATTATGCTTCCTTTTAATCATATTAGTCGTTAATGAACTCTGTCATTTCTTCTCTGATTTGGATGAGGTCTTTCACCTAAACATTTGTTAACTCATTTTCCTTCTAGCATAAGGTCCTAAGAGTTAGAACATTTACCAGTGTTGTTAGGAAGTGTAGCAGTCAGGGCAGGCTAAGTTCTATTCCAATGAAAATTTCTACTTGTATACCATTAGCTTGAATAAATAAATTCTGCATTCCAGGGCAAATGCTTCTAGAGTCCATCAAAAAGCTTTGCCATAATAGCAGGCAGCAAATAACTGATCCATGTTATATTAAAAAATTCTTATTTATCTAGAATGGTTAAGATGAGGATTGGGGAGCCTGATTTTGCTAATGGAATATTTTGGTTAGCTAAGCATATACTTTATGCCCTACTTGAATTGGCCACCAACACATAATATACACTCAGTAAATATTGTTGCTGAGATGAATTGTTAATTTTTAAAGACAGATATCACTAAAAACTATACTCAAGCACTATTTGTACATAGTAAGCATTTAACACATATTTTTCAAGTTAATGCATATAGTTTTTTTTATTAAGATTCAGAAGTTATATCAAGGTCTTTTAGCACTTAAGGGTCATCGTTATGAGCATCTTATACAATATTATGAACTGATCTGTTTATTTGACCTTCCTGGTTGTTTTAGTTTCTGCCTGAGAGTTTACTGTGTTTTCATTTCTGAAATAGAAAATAATTATCTATCTGAGTCACATAAACAAACATACAAATTAACAGTTTGATTTGTTTCATTTAGCTGTAAAAGAGAGGAAGATAGAAAGGGAGGATGAAACAGAGGGTATTTCTATAATATATAAGGTTTTGTTAATCTCTGTTTGCCTTAAGGGCTTAGATTCATCCAAAACCTTATTGACTTTGAATAGTTACTCCTTATAAATCCTTGAGACTTTTGTAAGAACCTTTGAAATTCACTTGTTTAGATTAGAAAATCCATTCCCTGCCCTAATGCACTTTTGTCCCACACTGCTGTTAACTTTATTGGAATTTTAACAGCAAAATAAATACTGTAGAATCAAATTTTTCTTTCTGCATTACCTTAAGCTTGTATTCCTTAACTGTATCTAAGTTCATTTTTAGGTTATATAATACAATCCAATATGGTGCTGAAGATAAAATAAAAACTCAAAGTTTAAAAATTTATAAGTGATAAAGAGATGGAAGCTATGTCAGTCAAGTCCCAAACATCTCTATATTTGAAAACATCTGGATAATTAAGTGTATTTTTTAAAATTTATCTGGGTGTTTGGCCACCACACACACACACACACACACACACACACACACACACACACACACAGTTATACCTAGAAACTAAATTTAAGATGCCAGCAGCAAAAAAAAAAAAAAAAAATGAACAAGTTTATCTATCATTTATCTTTTTGTGTTGAGAATTTGCTTCCAAAAAGTAAAAGGTGATTGAGTTTCATTCCCATATTAGAGAGGCAAGCATGCTTATCAGATGCAACCAGTTTCATTAATTCTCACTTAACACCTGTTAAACAAGCCCTTCCTGCTCCATAAATGAACTGTTTTAATTTGTCTAAAGTTTAAACAAAAGATAAGGCCTGAATTTGCCAACTGTTCTTCCTTGAGTTGACTACTACCTAGACAGCCTTCTATCAGCATAATAGACTGTCACTCAGATTTAATATGAACTCAATCATTCAGTAAATATTTATTATATGCCTACTATGTGCTAGTCATTCAATAAATTTGGCAAATACAAAGACAAAAAGGAAACCATCCCCGCCCTCAAGGACCTTATATTCTATTGAGTAAAAACTGAAAAATACATAGAATAATAATAGCAATGTATATAGAATAGTTCCTAGGGTGGGATTGTGGGAACACTAGCTACTGAGGGGAATAGTAGAGGTTTCCTGAAGAAAGTGGCATTTATTTTGGTAGGATTTCATGCCACACCCCTATCCTGGAGCCCAAGCTCCGCAATTCACGACAATAACAAAAGCAACCGTTAATAATAAGAAGAAACATTTTAATACATTTTTAAGATTTTAAAACATTTCACAAAGGTTATCTTATTTGATTCTCTGGGTGGTAGGTGCTATTATTTTCCCTATTTTACAAATGAGAAAACAGGCAAATGGAGGTTAAGTGACTTGCCTAGGGTCACACAGCTAGTAACTGTCTGAGACTCAATTTGAACTGAGGTATTTCTGACTCCTTCTATCTTCCATTTCTCCATTTCAAACTGTTGCTTTTTTTCTTGGGCTTGCTATCTTCTCTTTTCCATCTCTATATTTTTCCTTCTCTTTCTTTAATTTTCCAAATAGAATGTAAGTTTCATGAGAGCAACTTCATTTTTGTCTTTATGTATCTTCAGTATCTAGCCTGGTTATGTTCTAGATGCTTAAAGAGTAATTGTTTATTGATTGGTTTACGTGTTCACTGGTTTCTTATACCAGAGTATCACAAAGACATTGATGAAGCACAGTGCTGATTCTGATCATTGATCATGACACAGATGGCAGCCAATGTTTTTGGTTTGGTCAATAAAAGGCCTAGGACAGTGTAAATAAACATTGTTAATGGTCATGAAGACCTAGTGAAAGAGAAACATGGCATATCAAGTTAATTATAACATGGAGGTTTTGCCTGATTTCTGTCCTGTAACATCAACTTGAGAGGCAATGAGAAAAGCACTGAATTGGAAGTCTGAGATCCTGGATTTGAATTTATGTTCTACTATTTGCCATCTGTGTGACCTGGAGGGAGCCACTGTAACTGTCTGGATATTTTTTCTTCTGTGCAAAATAGAGAGGTTTGACTTTGTTTTCCAATAAGTGCTTTGCAAACCCTGTAGGAATTCATGACAATGATCCTAGTGATTCAAACTCAAAATTATTTAATGATAACTTAAGGAGTACATAATTACAGAATATTATGAATAGTATACTAAATTACCCTGAGAGTTCAAAACACGTTGTTGTTGTCTCTACAAAAACACTGGCTATCTCTAGTCTACGTGATTTCTAATCTTTCTGCCTCTGCATTCTATGAAATGTTGAAGAACCCAAAGGGAAAAGGAGAAATTAAATTGCATAAGAAGATTTTCCTTAAAGACACAGATGATGTGAAACAATTTTAACAAGACCTCTCTGTTCAATCAACCAATATTATACATAATCTCATGGAAATAAATATATATAGATGCACATGTGTATGTGTGCGTATACATGTGTATATATACATATATATGCATACATGAATCACTGGGTACATAGTAACGGTTTATGTTCAAGATGTAATTGTTTGGAGCAAAACTTTAAAATAAAGAAGGCAGAACTGAACATTGTAATATGCCACTTCTTTACTGTAGAACAAAGAGATAGCTAGGTGGTACACAAGCAATTCTGCGATATAATGGATAGAGCTCTGGGCCTGTTATCAAGAAGATCTGAGTTTAAAATCAGCTTCAGACACTTACTGTCCATGTGATCCTGGTCAAATCACTTAACCTCTACTTTCCTCAGTTTCCCTATCTAAGAAATGGGGATAATAATAGTACCTATCTCCCAGGGTTGTTGTGAAAATCAAATGAGACAGTATTTGTAAAATGCTTAGCACAGTGCCTGACATATAGCATGCACTTAATAAATATTTCTTTCCTCCTCCCATTCATTCTCCCCTCTATGATATTTGTCATTAATTAGGGAAGATTTCTATTTTCTTCATTACTTTAGAGAACTACTTAAAAATAATGACCCCTGGGGCAACGAGGTGGCATAGTGTATAGAGTAACAGCCCTGGAGTCAGGAGGACCTGAGTTCAAATCCAGTCTCAGACCAGACACTTGACACTTACTAGTGGTGTGTTCCTGGGTAAGCCACTTAAACCCAATTGCCTCGCCCCCCAAAAATAATAATAATAAAAATAAAATAAAAATAAAAAATAACCCTTTGGGGCAGCTAGGTGACACAGTGGATAGAGCTCTGGCCCTGGAGTCAGGAGAAGCTGAGTTCAAATCCAGCCTCAAACGCTTGACACTTACTAACTATGTGACCCTGGACAAGTCACTTAACCCCATTGCCTAGCAAAATAAGTAAATAAATAAAATAGTGACCCCCTTTAAGTTTTACCTAAAAAATAAACACTCTCAGAAAGTACCTGTTGAGCACTTTGGATTGTTCTTAAAAATCATAAGATCATACAGTGAAAAGACTACTGTACCTAAGAGTTATAGGCCCTGAGTTTGAATCCAAGATTTGCTACTTATTAACTGTGTGACTTGGGACAAGCCACACATGCATTCTAGGCCCCAGTTTTCTCATCTATGAAATGAGGGAGCTAGCCCACATGACCAGTAAGGTGCCTTCCATCTCTGATCCTAGTAATACATTTAGAATTAGAGGGGTTCTTGGGCATCATTTAAGTCATCTTAGTGAAAAGTGAACCATACGTGGCTGAGTGATGCCGGGCAGGTCATCTAAACTTTCAAGACCCTTAGCAACTCTCCATGACTATTAGTTACAGAGTAGTGTACTGATTTATATTGGTAGGAGTTTCCTTCCTGGGAATGAAATCAGAGGTCCAGAGTGGGGGAGAAAAGAAGAAAAGTAAATCTTCTTTTACCTTAAGTGGTTATAGTAAATGATTATAAGTAGACTAATATTTCAAAATTTTTTCTATATTTATTCATACAATGAAAATGACATGTAATAAAGGAGAACCTTTCTACCTCCCTCAAAAGAGAATGTGCCTACCTACCACCTTCAGAATCATAGAATTAAAGCTGGAAAGAATAATGGAGACCATCCAACCCCCTTATTTTCTAAATGAAGAAAATAAGGCTTAGACAGGCTAATAATTTGCCCAATGTAAAACGAGTAGGATTAATGAGACAACTGAGATTTGAACCTGGGTCTTCTAATGCCACATACAGTGTATTAAATACTATAACTCACTGCCTCATGCTTAAAGTAAAAGAAGAGGAAATTATATATTATTAAAAATCTTAACCATTTGTACATTCTTTCAAAATGAAATTATTTAAATATCTAGAATTACTTTTGGTCAGAGAGAAAGTCAATGGGACCTATCAGTATCCTAGGCTAAAGTATTTTAAAATAAGTTTCAGGCAGGAAAGCTGAGGATTTCATTTTAAATAAGTGTAATATAAAAGGCATTATTTCTGATGCCTAATGATATTTTATAATGGTGGCTTTGTTACCAATGATGGAAAATAAAGATTGTTTTCTTTCTTTGATGTTGACTTAGAGATATTTTGAGGATTATTCACCACTGAATACTTAGGCTATTTTAGAGACCATTTCTTTCATGAGTAGAAGTAGGAGCTGGTATTGATCTTTGAACATAATTATCTCTGTTAGAATTAGAAAGGATAAGCACTGTGACCAATCCTTGTCATGAAGGAAAATGACTCTTCCCTTTTTATCTGGAGTCTGAGTCGGATAGCTTTTTCCCTCACCACCAGACACTCCAAGAGAACTACCTGGCTGATTCTTCTCTTACAGCCATTTGGTAGCAAATATGAATAGGTGTCCTATCTCCCAAACTACATTATAAATCCCTTAAAGGCTGGAATCATACCATCTGTAGTGCTTATCACATAGGATTTGTGGGAAAAAAAGGAAAAAAAAAAGCAGGGCATAGGTAGGATTTGAATGTGCCAGTATTGAGGGCAATATGTTGGAGAATCAGTCTTTATGCCGGTGAAGACTGAGCCATGTGCCCTTCCAGATTACAGTTTAACAACTGTTTTTATTCATTCATTCATTCATCTATACATGTCTTTGTATTCTTAGCTCCTGATTCAACGCCTTATATTAATTTGAAAGATCCTTGAACATAGTATCAGAATCATTGGAAAGAAACTCTAGAAGTCATCAAGTCTAACCTGTTCCTAATCAAGAGTTCATCTTACAGTATACCAATAAGTGGCCATTAACCTTCTGCTTGAAGACCTCCAATGAGGCAAACCGTTCTTCTTCCATTTTAGGAAGTTATTTTTTTACATCATGCCCAAATCTGCCTTTCTGTAACTTCTACCCCTTCACCCTAATTCTTCCTTCTGTTGGCAGAGAGTTGTGTCTGCCTCTTCATGACCCCATTTGGGGTTTTCTTGGCAAAGATACTGGAATGGTTTGACATTTCCTTCTGCAGCTCATTTTACTGCCGAGGAAACTGAGGCAAACAGGGTTAAGTGATTTACCCAGGATCACATAACTAGTATCTGAGGCCAGATTTGAACTCACAAAGAAGAGTCTTCCTGACTTCAGAATCAGCCCTCTATCCACCTCACCACCTAGCTGCCCTACCCTCTGAGGCCAAGTAAAACAAGTCTAATCACTCTCACACATACAACTCTTCAAATATATTAACACAGCTATAATGCCCTGATTAAATCTTCTCTTATTCAAGATAAACATGTCTATTTCTTTCAATTTATCTTCATACAACATATTCTCCAATCTTTGAACCAGAATGGTCACTTTCTTCTGGACACATTCAAGTTTTTTTCCATATCTAAGATAGGTGCTATTTGATTGTCTTCTCATTTATCTTTAGTTTCCATTCCCTGCTAACATTTTTGTCCTATCCTTCCTATTCCAAAGATCATTCTTAGAAGAAAAAAACCTAAACAAACTATAAGAATTGAGCCTAATCCTCATTGTCATCCCTTTAAATAATCCCAACTTCTTATTAAGTATCTAGAGATATTCCATGAGTGTTTATTGATGACAATATTAATTCCTTCAAAACATCTACATAGAATTGTGACCACACTATCACTGACACCTTCAAATATTTATTATGCAGTAACAAGTGGGGATGTGAGAGGAAGGAAGATGTGTCTGATATTAGAAATGGCTCTGGAATATTTCACTAGCACGAGAGCTACATGGAGAGAGTATGAGAGAAGGCGCTGGAAAGCAGTTCCGGTCTTTCCTTCAAATGTCCCATCAGTAGTGACTTCTGCAAGGAGTGCTGCAGGAGGGAAAGTACAGAGAGGCAGAGGCTAAATGAACTGCCGTAGAGAAACGGTATAGTATCTTTCTTGTAGTGACCCAAGAGTTCCAGTGACTATTTCCTCTTTTTCTCTGCATTGTATGCTTACCTAGACACCAATCCCTTCAAAAAGGTGGTGGGAAGCATAAGAATGGGCTGAGTGAGTGAATGGTATGTGTGTGTATGTTTTCCTTGGATGTCTTTTTGTTGATCTGGAACAGAGCCTAAATACAGATCACATTAAAAGTGGTGTTATTTGGGCTCAGATTCAAGCTAATATATTAATATTTTATTTTGCCAAATAAGCTCATTCTCCTAGAATTACTAGAGATCAATGTTCTGTGCCATGCACTGAAAGATTAAAAGCTACATGTCCATGCGCATGTAAATGTTATGTATGTATGTGTGTATGTGTATATGTATAAATGTGTGTTTATATGTGTGTCGTAGTGCATGTGTTATGTATAGCATGCATATTAATATAGCATATGTGTAGCTATATGTAGTGTATGTGTATATATAGCATGTATGTGGACATAACATGTAGGTGTATATATATATACATATGCATGTGTATGTATATATGTGTGTGTGTGTGGCATGTCTGTGTGTATATACACGCATGCACAAATGTGAAGATATAGCATGTCTGTGTGTATATGCACAAATATATACATGCACACATATATGTGCACACACATACATATTAATATGAATGTTATATTGCATATATGGTACATATATAAAATTTATGCACATATATGGGTATATATGCACACATATACACAGAGATAGGTTTGTGTGTACATGTGTATATACATGCATACATATATAAGTGTGTGTATATATATACATATATGTGTATATATATATTTTATATATATATATGTATTACTGCTGAGGACGATTTAAGTGTGAAATAGTGTCTCATGAAACTCACAGACTAGGAGTTGGGTACAACAGGTACAAATAACTATAATATAAAGTGATACATAGGGAGCAAAATGGCCTATTAGAGCTAATCTTAGAGCCAGTAAGACCTAGATTCATGTCCTACCTCTGACAAGGACTGACCCTGAACCAGTCACTTAATTTCTAGTGTTAGTTTCCGCATCTCTCTAAGATCATAAGGCACAGAGAAGGATCCAACCCACATTGATAAAGGGAGTTTCCTTGCTTGGGATTTCTCTATCCCAATGAATAGCACCTAGCCCTATCCCTATCCCAAGAATATAGGGCTTTTGGGGGGTGGGGAGGATTTCCCTCATGGAAGTGGGAACTATCCTTTCTTTGTTTTACCTCTACTTCTCTATTCTGGCCAAATGAACTATAAGCTTCTTCAGTAAGAGGGCTGGAATTTCATTTTCTATCATTTGTCCTTTAGTACCTGCTACCTATGCACAAAGTAAGTATTTTCAGCTTGAACTAGTGACCATCATTTTTGTCTGTAAATTAAAATTGCAATTGGTCTCAGTGATTCAGAATTTTGATTGGCCATTATCATTTCCTTTTGTCTTTTTAGCTTCACTACAAGTGTTATGATTATAGTTGTGTTCCCATTTTTTATGCAAACCCCAATCTCTAATTACAACTTTTCATAATGTTGTGTTTGAGGTTGAAATCTTGGAGTATTAAGAACAAATCAAAATCAGCATTGGATTGTCTAAATCCAATAGCAAAATGACTGCACATTTCCACAATTTGTCCTAGCAGTTGACCATCTCCATGCTGCCAAATTCAAGTAGAATATTACACATTTAAACTAATCCTTATAAAAGAGGCAGGCAATCCACCAATATCAACCCTGAGTAACTACCAACCAAGGGTCAGGACCGTATTGATAAGAAATGTACCTCAATGGCCCTTTGAGCCTTTGAGCTAGTATTTAACATGATTCCTTATACACTTAATGAATGCCGCTTAATAATCCATTATTAATTATTAATGATGTTTAATAAATTTATTGAATTAAGTTAATCATTTACTTTTTAAAGAACCACTCAATCTTCTCCATTAGACTATGAGCTCCTTGAGTAGGGAGTATTTTTTGCCTTTCTTGGTATCTCCAACACTTAGCACAGTACCTGACATATTGTAGACAATTAATGAATGACAGTTGACTATATATACATATATATGTTGTACGTATATAGCACTTTAAACTTGACAAAATACTTTCTTCACAACCATCTTGGGAATCTAGCTACTGGGAGTTCCTTATACTCATTTTGGCAGAAGAAACCAAGTCCCACAGAGGTTATGACTTGCCCAACTAGTTAAGTATCAGAATCTGAATTTGAACTCGGGTGTGTCCTGAATCCAAATCTAGGACTCTACTATGTTTTCTCTCATAGTTGTAGATGGAATATTCCAAATAGCACTCACATGATTTAAAAGTTAATTCTGTCTCCATAATATCCTCTAACTTTTGCCAAAAGAATAGCCAAAAAGACTAGAAGAATCTGGTTCAATATATATCAAGTTTAGTCAACTGCTATACCAGTTTTATTTTCCCATGTTCTCCTCAGTAGTTAATATATTTGGCACATGGGAGGTTCTGCAACAATACTAATTGAATCAAGTGGCTGCAGAGGATGATGGCTCATCACCATAATACTTTGCCTATTCAAAGACTCAAAGTCCTTTTCTTTTTCTTTCATTTTTCCTATTCCAGAAACTGAGGCAGCATAGTACAGTGGAAACAGAGGACATAATAACTATCTTCAAGTATCTGGATGGTTGTAAATATGGAAGAGAGATAATTTTGTTCTTTTGTTATAATAGAAGATAGAAAAAGAAGCAATAGGTAGAAGTTAAGTGAAGAAAATCTTCCTAATGATTACATAATAATTATGTAATAATGATTTGCATAAGTGGGATCAGAGAATCATTGTTCCAGAACTAGCATGAACCTCAGAGGACATGTAATCTGCATCCTTCATTTCAGAAAAGAAGAAAGTAAGACCCGGAGAGGCTAAGTGAATTGTTGTAATGAGAGATAATGGGCTCCCTCTCATTGGAAATCTTCACGCTAAGGCTAGATGACCACTTGTTAGATATTTTGTAATGGGGATTCTTCGCCAGGTATGGGTTGGACTAAATGAACATTAAGTCATTTCTAGCTCTACAATTCAGTGGGTCTGTGAAAGAACACTGAATTTGATTTCAAATGACTTGCATTTTGAATCCCATCTCTACCTACTTCTATGACCTTGCTTCATTGATAAAACTAGAGTTGGACTTGGTGACCGCTAAGGTTCCCCTCATTTTAAATCTGTGATTCTCTGCAGTTCTTAAATTTTAAGGCAGAAAAATACTTAAGGCTCAGGATGAGCATTTTCCAATGTAAGTTGAGGAGAATTTATAGGTAAGAGGACCTCTGAAACTACCTTCACTTTAAGTGTGATTTACCAGACATTTTCCATTTTCCATAAATCATAATGGGATTTTTAAAAAAATATACACACGAAATTTTTACACCTTTCTGTGTTGTTTCTTGTTCTTAAGTTGAAAATGTTTTCACTATATCATCTTTGCATTTCAGGCCAAAAAAAATCAGGCTTAATGACATAGTTGATAGCCAATTCAGATATAGCTTGCAATAATGCATCTCTCAGTCTCTGAGGGCTACCAACTGCGACTTCATTTTGCAAGGGCTCAGAAAATTATCCAGGATTCCTCTTCCCGCTGTTTATTGGATTCCTATGATTATTCTCATTAAGTCTAAACCCAATGGCAGTACCACTGGGAACTGGAAGCAACAAAACAGCAAGGCATAGAAGGAAAATGTTTAGTGAGCCATCTCTACACTTTCAATTGCATCTTCATGTTCAATTTGCTTCAGACACCTAATTTGGGGGTAACCATAGATATAAATACCAGCAAAAGCCTAACCTCAAAGAGCAGGGATTCACCTTTTCTCTTATACTTTTGCACTCATGGATAGAAAAGCAGCCCCTGCATTGTAGACAGCCCCACAAAGAGAAGGGAACTGCTTTCCCTAGAAATTTTGCAGCTAACTTAAAAAGTAAAAAGCCATAAGAAGATTAGAAGATGACAAAACAGGGCAATTCTGTTGTTACTATGCTAAATTGAATATACACATTTTTAAAAATATATACTCATAGAAGTTCAAGTTTCACATTTCTCTGTTTTTATTCTTCTTTGTATATCGAGTTATGCATAAAATATTTTTGAAACTTTATGGAAATGCTACGAGGTTCTGCACTAGCTCATCTAGAAGGAGAAGCTGTATTCTAACACTGGCTGTTCAGAATAAAGAAGGGAAGCTTTACCTGTTAATACTCCAGAGGAAGATAGAATAATAGTTTAATAAAGGGATTTTTAGCCTGAGGTCCATGCACTTGGGATTTTTAAAAAATATTTTAATAACTGTATTTCAATGTAATTGGTTAAATTAGTAATCCTTAACATTTCATGCATTTAGAACCGTTTTTCTGGAAAGGGGGAGGGGGACTATAGGCTTAACTAGACTACCAAAGGGGTCCATGAAACAACAACAACAATGACAAAAAGATTAAAAACCTCTGAACTAGTAGTGTTCAAAATAGTAATAAAATATCTTAGAGAAAATAATTGCTCCCAGAACTAACAAAGATCCTTTGTTCTCCCCCTCCCACACCTTACTTCTATATGTAAAGGATGGTTGGTTAGGATTAGGGCAGGTAACAGAGAGGTGGGTTTATTAGAGTGGAAAGCACAAAAGGATACAGCATTAATCTCTCCAGGGTATGGGCTAAGGAATCCATTTTCAGAACACTGCAGAGGGGTGTAATTGTGTTTCCTGTTAACTTTAATGGGATTCACACTGCTCTAATATCTGTGCACTGTTTGGAAAAGGAATCCCTTGGTCTGCAGGTTTCTTGTTTGGATTACTGAGCTGAGAGGTAGCATCTGAGTTACAATGAGATCTTGCCTTATACCTAGAATTACCACTGGCTCAACAGAGAAAACACTTAGCCAGGATCTTATTTGTTTCAGAACTCGATATGATTACTAATACATCCAGAGCCAGTCTTCGCTGTATTCACTTAGTTGATACATCCCTTTATCTCATGAACATTTCTTTCCTTTTGCTCATTGATGCCTCAGTAACACTGTAAACCTTCCTTCTTCCATTGCTGATCCTACCCCATAAGCTAACCCATCCCCTTGTTGTATCTGTTTCTCCACACTTGATCTCCAACACACGAGCCCCATGCCTCTGCCTGCTGATTCCTTTTTATTTCTCTTTTTACACATACAATTCCATATGATGTACTATCCAAATAATGTGATCATTAGTCAGGGAAAAGGGCCATAACCATACTATGACATGGCCTCATTTGGAAAACCTGGACCTCAGACAAAATCCCTCCACCTCACCAGTTGCTTACAAGATGACGAAGTATCTAGAGCACTAGCCCTGAAATCAGGAGGACCTGAGTTCAATTCCAGCCTCAGACCAAACACTTGACACTTACTAGCTGTGTGACCCTAGGCAAATCACTTAACCCCAATTGCCTAAAAATAAAAAAAAATTAAAAAATTAAAAAAACAAGATGATAAAGCATCAGTCTAAGACTTTAGTAGTGTTTTCTTTCATTCCAACATTTCCATAGCATTAACAGATATTCTCTACCCACTGACTGCTGCAAAAACTTTTATGTATTGAATTAGGGTTAGGGGGGAGAATAAAGGAGAAAGAGGGAAAGGAAAGATTAAAAAAGAGGAGAAAGAAGAGAAAAGATCATCATCTTTGGTATCCTTGCTTCCTCTATCACTGGCTAGATCATTTGTCAGTCAGCTTTATGTATCAAGTCATGTGTGTCACCCTCACTGTGGCCCTTCCCCACAAAGAAACCTTGGTTCTAGGCTCAAGCAGACTGGGTCAGACGTGGAGGGAACCTAATCTCAAAGAGCAGGGATTCATCTTTTCTCTTACACTTTTGCACTCATTATGCCCACACACAGGGTTCTAGGGGAAATCTCTTAAACAAAACTTAGGTATGACATGTGTAGGATCTCCTCCAAGCAGGTTAACAGGGTCACTACTAGAAATGTTACTGAATTTATAAAAATTGTGTCAGACATAGGACAGGCACAAAAGAAGTGCTTAAAACATGGAAAACTCATAAGCACACATTGACCAATACCTAAAACATACTCTGATTTTGTTGCATGGACATTTTGAGCAGAGGAAAACTCACTCACTAATGCTAACTCTCAATTCATACATAAGAAAATGGTATCTAAGTACCTTGAAAGGATTACATATTCAACTTTTGATGAGTTGTATATAAAATAATCCTTTTTCTCACTGTTGTCACCTGAAGTACGTTACTTAGCACCCAGAGTAAGAGAGCAATATTAGAATTGAAAATATTGTAAGTTTGTTTTATTGAAATTATAAAATAGCTTATTGAATGCATAAATTAATTCAAACTCTTTGGGAAATACGCATCAGCAGCATCATTAGTTAGGTTCCTTCAGCCTCTCTCCCTGCCAAAGTCTCATGACCTCTGGCACAGAGAAAATTAAGACTCAGTAGGTTTGGTCAAACACTTACTTGTTTCTGATCTTGTCAAACAGTTTCGTTATCAGCAAATCTTTGGTGTTATTTTAGCACCTAAAACCTCAGACATTTTGTAGCATGGCCCGGTTGACAGTGACAATTTACTTAAAAAGGGAAAACAAACATATAGGGAAATTCTCTGAGAATAACAGAAAGCTCATCCTTATCTTCACCTTCACAAAAGTTGCTCATCTGGCTTTCTGTACTCATTCAAAGCCAGATACTTCTACAGCTAGAGTAGCATAGAATAGTCTGTAGCTGCTTCTCCTTGATTTTATCTTCTGGATGTAGGTAGCTTGACTGCCTTTGTTAGAGATATTGGCAGTAGCTACTTTTTCTCCTATTGCCACAGCTCAACTATCTTGCCTTCTTCATTTTGATCAAGTGTATGATATTTCCTGTACTTTGTATGACTTATAGAACAGACAAAGGCATTGTTGGGGGAACAAAAGCCTTTTCCAGGTGTAGCATACATGTAAGGAAACATTCTCAAGTAAGCAACAGCTCAGTGAGTACCTTTGAGTAAAACAAAACAAAAAAAAGCAACAACCAAAAAAAACTTTTCAGTGCCTGCTAAAGATAGATTTTCTTATATTCAGTAGCTAAAAGGGAAAGGGAGGAGGTAGGGTCTTATTTTGTTTTTGTTTTTGTTTTTGCTGTGAATTTGCTGAAAGTGAAAAAAAGCAGTTATGAGAACATATTCATCCCTTCACTCAAAAAGGCAAACTATGATATTCTACGTGTGAAGAATAGATGCAACAGTGATCAAAGATAGATATTCTATCACCATAATGATAAAGAAAGAGGATTCAAGGCTTGCCTCTGACACACACTTGCTGTGACTTTTATTAAGTCACTTAATTTCTCAGTGGCCCCAGACAATTCTCTAAGATTAATGTAAGTTAGATATGAGTTGTCTATATGCTTTGGTGAAGGAGAATTTCTACACAGAGGTCCCTGCATCAATGAAATCACAAGTCTAGACCCTTCAAAAAAAGATAAAGAGTGGATATTGTTTTAAACATAGGTCTCTTGTGGGATCATGCCCCCTTGATATTTATGCTCTCACATTATAATACACTTTATTGGCACATGCAGAGTGTACATTTTTATTTGCACCAAATTTGAAAGGATATGCAAAAAATTCTGGCAGGTAGCCCTGGTACCTGATTAAACAATTACTGAAAATGTGATGTCAAGAGCCATAATCCCCTTTAAACTTTCCATCACTAAATATGACTATAACTGTCCTCCTTAAGACCAGACTGTTGCCTTCTTAACCTTGTAATAAAAAGTAGTCTATATCTTTCTTAAAAAAGAAAGAGGTGGGAACTTTATATTCATCCCCATAGAAATGCACAATGCTACCTACCTTCCCCTTCCACACATCCCCCTTCCCTGTTACCAATAGTGACATTATCATTGGTTTGCACAATTCAAAGATCAATAGGGTGTGGGACTTCTGAGATTACCATGCAGAAAGCCTGCTTTACCTTATTCTTTCTTTGACATAAAAGAGAACCCAAGTGACTCTATGGCTAGCCCTTTTAAAGATTTTTTTAAAAATCATTTTAAAGTTTAAAGAGACTCAGGTCAAGCTTAAGCTAAACCTAAAATGAAAAAGAATCCCACCAAAAAAGAAACAGAAAAATCTTGCAGAAGAGACCCACAGCTCTATGGCACTGTGGAACAGTGAGGAAAGCACTGGCTTTATAGGCAGGGTATCTACTTTCTTATCCTGGCCCTGCTACTTAATATTGATGTCATCTTAGGCAAATCCCTTAACGTCCCTAAGTCTTTTGTTTCCTCATCCCTAAAAACTGGGAGTTGGACTAAGTGAAGGTCCTTTCTAGCTCTAATCTATAACCCTATGACCCCGATAATCCGTCTTACTACATCCTCATTCACTGATACCATGCTCTTGATACATACACCTTCCTAAAAATATAAAAGACAAAACAGTATATCATCAAAATTTCTGCGTATTGATGATGATGGTGGTGGTGATGGTGGTGATGATATGAATGTACCACCCAAAAGTTCAGGATGCCTCTTTACTGGAAATACATCCTTCTTATACACAACAAAGGATGTATCCATTTTGGAAAGTTTATCTTTGAGAAGTTCGTTGAATTCTGCACCGACTGCTTATGAAGCAAATGCAATCTATCACTGGCTGACCAGCAAAGAATCATAGATTGAGAGTGCTGTAAGTGATTTTAGAGAGTATTGAGTCCAACCTCATTTTTGGTAAAAAGAAACAAGCTCTGAAAGTTTCCGTGACTTACCTACAATAAGTAAGAATTAAGGACTAGAAATCAAATCTTCTAACTCCCAGTCCTATACTTAAGTAGGGCCAGAAACCACTTTAAGATGCATTCCTATCATATGTGGTGTCATGGAAACTTGAAATAGGCTCTCTAGGTTCCAAATCCTTGTAGGATCATAAATTTTGATCTAGAAGAGATCTTCCAAGTGATCTAGTAAAACTCCTTCATTAATGAGAAACCAAGACAGAAAAGTTAAGTGACTTGTTCAAAGTCACATAGGTACTAGATCCAGGATCAGACCTATATTCTCTGGCTCCAAATCTAGGACTCTTTCCATTGATGGAATTCATACACTGTGAATGAAAGTAGAAGGTCACCTAGTAATTGTACCAAATGGGGAGCTTTGGAGTTGACAATTTCCAAGGTCTTTTCCAGTCCTAATTTTTATGGCTGTATAGATGTAATTCTGAAAGTACTTGGCTTTATCTTCATTGTCATCATGCTTCATACTTTATAGCACCTTCTTTCCTCAGATATAGAAGGTAGAGAAGGAATTGAAGCATAAACTCACATTCTACTACCACCACCACCAGAGTTATTTTTCCAGCGTCATAGTGAGTGAGTGAAGACCATCTGTATTTCAAGCTTGACAGACAAGAGGGGAAAGGGAAATGGGGGCAGTATATAGGTATAAAAGTTAGCTAGTTAAGGACTTCCACAAAGTACCTGCTACTGAAGTTTTAATGATCCTAAGTATTCTTTCATCTGAACTATGGCTTCTTCTATCTTACTAATCTCAAAAGATATTAAAATTCTTCCTTCTTTGACATATGAGGCTATCTGAAGACCATATAATTTTTCTTTATCCCTGCCTGTGATAAACATGTAATTGATGCCTATTTATCCCTCATTTATATTCTCCACCCTCCCCCCATTCAAAGGTTTTTGAACAAATATCAGGTTTGGTTTTTTTATTAGTGCTTGATAAGAAAGCTTGCATTACCACTCGCCCTCTCCTGCCCCCAACCTCAGATATTTTATCAAAAGGGAAAACTCATTAGTATTTATTGAAAGCAAATATAATTTTTCTATTTGGAAAATACAACAGGATGGACAGCATATCGTTTTGTAGATATGTAAATTGTAACACAGGCAATAATAACTGTTCATCTATTCACTGTGAAGAATACTGAGAGGATATTTGAAGGCAAATCTATCTGAATGTCTTCTTGCAGATATAGGGCAGTTTGTCAGCAAGTATTCATGGAAAAATTTGGGGAAAATACATCTTTCTTTTTAAGTGACTAGAAGATGAAGTGTAAATTAGCTTCTCAAGACCAGGCATTGTTTCTATATCTGCATCCCCAGTACCTAGCATATAGAAGATGCACAATGAATATTTGTGCATTCATTAGTTGGCTGATGTCCTATGGGTTAGTTGCATTTTTTCACTTGTTGGATTCATTCATATTTCTCATAGAGACTATAAGCTCCTTTCTCATTATTTCTGTCTCCTTATTATTTTATAGTTGATCAGATTTTGAAGATAAATTAAAGGTATTTTACTTACCTTTTTCAGATGTTTTTCCCTTATATCTCAGGAAACACAAACTCCAGAGTAAAATATGGTCATTCATTACTTGTTCGATGCCTAAGATCCAAAGAAATGAGGATCAATAAGAAGAAGACATTGAAACAGGGTTTTGTTACTTTAGAACAGAGTGTTGTTTCCATTCTTCATTCAGAGTTGGTTGGTTGCTGTCCTTCCTTCTTGACGAGGACCAAAATGACATCACTATGTTAGAGTCATGTTATGTCATGTCCAACTGTGGCTGATAAGACCAATAGAACTAGACTGTAGAACCATAGGGCTATAAAACCATGTTTTACAAGAAGAAAGCCTCAGAGCTTTAAAAGTATGAAACATCTCTTTCCTTAAAGGTCAAGGTTACACAACTATAATATTTGCTTGATTTAGCATTATTCTTTCTTAGATTGTTGAGAATTCATTTATTCAGTTATTTATTTATCTATTTACTTATTCCTCTCTTTAATAAATTATCTACTACAGCTATTAGTTCAGGGAAATGATTGAGAAAAGAATGGGGGGGGAGTAGCAAACACTGTTTAAATAGCCTTTTCTGATTTATTCATAAATTTAATGATAAACACCAAGACTAAATGCCCAGTGAAGTGGTCATTGTTGGCTATACCTTACACATGAACTCAGGGGCAGCAAGGTGGCACAGTGGATAGAGCACCGGCCCTGGATTCAGGAGGACATGAGTTCAAATCCGGCCTCAGACATATAACACTTACTAGCTGTGTGACCCTGAGTAAGTCACTTAACCCCACTGCCCAACCAAAAAAAATTAAAAAAAAAACATGAACTCAATTACCTTTACTAAGAATTTGTAAAATTTTGTTAAGCATGCCTCATGATCCTTTGGTTCCAACATTTTAATATCCATTTGATGACTTCATATATTGCTTTTCAAAAGCAATGTCAGAAAGATGGTGTGCTATATTTTAACTGTGCTAAAGTATTGATCCATCCATCTTTCTCTCTCTTTCTGTCCCTCCCCCTCTATGCTTTCCCTTTTCTCTTTCTTTTTCTTCTAAATCATACAGGTGGTCCGGCCATACCAAACCATGTCCAATCCCATGAGTAAACTCACAGTTCTTAATAGTATGCATTCCCATTTCATTTTGGCTGATAATGGGACTACAGGAAAATATGGAGCAGAGGTGAAACTGCGGAGGCAGCTGGAAAAGCATATTTCACTTCAGAAGATAAACACAAGTAAGTAGCAATCTGTTATTTTTGCTTTAGTGCCGTTATAGGAAATATACTGAAAATGATTCCCATTAAACCTACCAAGCAATGGCATTATAAACAGTTGAGTAAGTATCTGGCAGAGATCATGATTTATATTAGTACTTTCTAGAACTAGAGGAAGTTATTTTTCTAGAGAATGATTGGAGGAATAAGAGCTGATTATGCAGTTAAAATTTAGCTTGTTTATCCTGCTTGAGAATTCCACTCCATCTAAGGTTTGTGCATGCAAACAAGCTTTTCTTTCAAAAACTAGTTCTGTGTCCCATACCCAGCCTTCCAAGGGAGAAAAGCACCCTAGGGAAATGACTTTTATTTATTAAGCAATTTTAGTGGTGTTAACACAAAAAAGGGTTTTTGATCTTAGCACAGATCTGGAAGTGTTAAGATTTCCCAAAGGTTTGGAATACCCCGGGGCATTACTTATTATCTGTCTTTATAGAAACTTTGGTTTCTTCCATCTCTTAATGAGTGAGTATGTATGTAAACATTAGGCTCTCTGTGAATATTGATATATTGTGTTCATTAATTATGTGTGTTCAGTATGATGTTACCTTAAGAAGTACTGATTTTATTACTAGAGAGAAAGCCAGTTTCTTTCTTATTGATATTCATAAGGTAAATAATTTTTCACTGAAAATAATGGGAAGAGACACAACAAAGCTAGGATTGTACCAGAGAGCATAGCAGTTATGTTTTAGCATCTTCTTTCCCAGGAAAAAAGAGATAAGCCAAGTTGAATTTATAAAGCCAGAATGACATGTGAAGGTTAATAATGGAATAAAATATTCCCACAGAGAGGGTAGCAAAAGAATAGGGAGAAGAAGGAGGAAGGAGTTCCTGATTATGTGGTCCTATTTTTTTTTAATTCAGGTAGCTTATCCAATGATAAAATCATAGAATTTGGTGACTTGGATATAAACTATATAATTTATTCCTTTCCTATGTTATTTTTCTTTGTCTATATTTTTAACAAATAAACCAATCAGGAGGCATTTATTAAATGCAAAATAATAATGACATCTGGTGTTTTGTAGTACTTTAAAATTTGCAAGGTATTTTACAAATATTTTTATTTTATCCTCATGACAACCCTACAAGGTAGGTGCTATCATTATTCCAATTTTATAGATGAGGAAACTCAGGCTCAAAGAAGTTGTGGCTTGAACAGGGTCACACATCTAGTTAAGTGTCTGAGGCATAATTTGAACTCGGGTCTTCCTGATTCTAGGTCCAGAGCACTAGCCACCCCTGCCCTTAAGAGCCTACATTCTATTGGAATGAGAAGACAGTTTATTGATTGATTCGATTTCTCAACCCTTAAGTTCTAGACTGTATTTGTTAGACAGTCTTTCAGATGTTCTAGTAGCTTGGTGTAATAGAGAGATTTGGAGTCAGAGGACCCATCTGAATCCTAACATCTGTTAGCATTGTTACAGGGATCCATGACATATAAAGAGTTTAGAAAGCCTGTTTTAAATCATCTGATTTTGTTCTGGCCCTTGCCCATATCTACTTAGCACATTGTTTTTACTTCTTTCTATTTTATTTTTTTTATTTCATTGGGGCACTCAGCCTATTATTTCCATTCTTTCATTCTCTTGTTCATGGTTCTCCCTTATAAAGACTACTAAATCATCTCTATTATACCATAAGATTTCATGTAGAATAATAATAATAATAGCTAGCACTTATATCATACCAACTATGTTCCAGGCACTGCACTAAGTGCTTTAAAAATATTATTTCATTTGATCCTCACAACAACCCTGTGAGGTAGGTGCTGTTATTACTCACATTTTATAGTTGAGGAAACTGAAGCAACCAGTGGTTAAGTGACTTGTCTAAGGTCATACAGCTAACAAGTGTATGAGGTCAAATTTGAACTCAGGTCTTCTGACCTAAGATCCAGTGCGATATTCACTGGGCCTCACAACTGCCTGTTCACTTTTCTGCAGACCACCCTGGAATGCCAAACCCTAATATAAATGGAGAAGTCTAATATTAGGAAAATCTTTAGCATTCCCATATAACCCTATAATTTTTTAAGAGCAAGGACTATATAATCTGAGAAAAGCTTCAGGAAGATAGAGAATTGTACAAGACTATATCCCAGAAGAATTTTGGTGTTTAGCTTGACCCTAGATAGGAACCAAAATTCACCCCAAAGTGCTATAGTAAATGTTTGCTTCTCCAAAAAAATGTTAACATCTCATTCAGTTATCACACAGTAAGTAAATGTTATACAGTCTTACAGAATCTACACTCATTGAGTGTTAGAAATGAACCTTGATTCTGCTGGGCTATTCCAGGAGAAGGTGTGAAAGCTGATAGGTCTTATAAAAGTGGCAAAGCTTTAAGTACGAGGTCAATGATGTCTTATATCTCTGCTATCCAAGCACCAACTTAGCTAAGTTATGTCAACAAGTATTTATTAAGTGGTTTCTATGTGCTCAGTACTGTGCTTACCTCTGAAGACATAAAGAAATACAAAAAACACTATTACCAAAATGTTGGCCCCTAGATGATTTTTGTTTCTCTATTGGTTTTCTCTCATTTTGTCTTGCCACAGCAACACACTGGTAGGTAGTACTGTATAGTGGATTTAGAGTCAAGGTCCTTGAGCTCAAATCCTACCTATGCCACTTACTACTTAAGTGACTTTGGACAAGTTACTAAACTTCTCTGAACCCCAATTTCTTCATCTATGCAAGAAAGGAGTTGGACTAAATGATTTCTTGCATTTCTTCTTGCACAAAAGCTGGGATTTTAGGAGAGCAGTCTGCTAACCTATAAAAAGGGATGAGTCATGTTAATGAAGGGAGTACTCACACCCCAAAAAAATCACTGATCCCTGGAGTTTTGAGTAATATCATGTTAAATGATGTATTATTTTAAAGCTTAGCATCAATTTATTCTGAAACAGGAAATATTTGTCTTTTAGATTTGCTTCAAGAGCACCCACTTTAGGGCTTCAGTTCAGCTACCCTGATTTGTAGAATTTAGGAAGGTTAGATTTTGCTGAGATCAAGGTGTTTCCTTAATCAGATCCTGGGATATTTACAGTTTGGGAAGGGCTTTGGTGTTTCTTAAATCTCAGACACTATACCATGTAATTGACACTGACGAACGAAATGCTGTGACTGGTAACAGCCAACTTACAATGTGTTCACTAATTTCTGCATCTGTCCCATTCCAATACTGCACTCACAGTGGCATGAGAGCACAGAGAATCCCCTGGGGAGAGAACTCTCAGCTTTGAGAATGAGGTGCAACCTACTACGCATTCATGCCTTGCTTTACCTAGGAGCAAAGAAAGGGCTCCTGGGAAACATAAAAGCCTCAGGGACAGAACTATGAAAGAAAATGGAATACATTTCCCCAATCATAAAGTAAAATAGAGATGAGAGAGGTGTTATAAGTCTAGATTCAAACCCCAATAAACAAGTGGAAATTGCAGTCATATTTTTCTCTTAATGACAGTATTGTTGTGTTCAGATCACAATTTCAAGGAATGGAATTACACAATTATTTATTTAGAACTGGAACAGATCAAGTCTAAGAAGGTTAAGGATCTCCCCCAGGGTACCAGAATAAGCATTAGTGGGGGAATACAAACTTAGGTTCTCTAATACCACCCTTTCCCAGTACTAGGTAATTTCTTTGGGGACAAAAAATTAAGGACAATCCATAATTTATTTGCATTTTACTTACTTATTCATTTTCCCCCAAGAAAGTTTAAGAAATCTAAGAGGTAATTTGACTGAAATTGAATCGTAGAATCTACTTGGTATTACTGATTTAACCAGTTATACAGTAAAACACCAATTTTCCCCACATCAGTGAATCTCACTCTTCTTACATGAGATTAAATCAGGACCCACAGGGCATATGCGGGCATATAGTAGTTTTCTCATTAAAGTGCCATTAATCTTGATTACTCAGTAGTGACTAGTATTATGGTAATAGCCTATAAAATACAATTATGTTTTCATATACACAAGCCAAATCAACTGAAGGAATACCTTATTTGGGAATTAAGGGAAAACTGCCCAGAAGACACATAAACCCTTTCCTGCCATTAGCTCACCAGTTCTATCCCCTCCCACCACTCCAGATTCAATATTTAAGCATAGTCATTTATTATGCTGGTGATTTGAAGAGGAATGGAATTCTGTCAAGCTTGAAGAATTACTTATGTAGAACTCTCTTACATCTATAACTTTCAAATTCAGAATCTGACAGTCAGGGTCTTGTACAATTCTCTCTGTATATCAGGATGTTAACAATGTCTCAATATGAAAGGAGAGATTTGGCTGTCCCATAAAATAAACTAACAATCGTGGAACTTTGTTGTTAGCAGAGATCTCAAAGATCATCTGGTCTAACCCTCTTATTTTACAGATGAGGAAGTTGAGTCCCAGAGAAGCTTAAGGGGACTCTCCAAGGTCTGACAAGCCTTTGCTTATCAATGCAAAAGCTCATGTGTAAATAAACCAACTGGTAAATATCAGTTTTAAGATGCCAAAAGAATGATATTTTTGTCATTTTGAGCAGCATCCCTCATTTTTTTCCAGCAATGAATAAAATGCAGCTGAATCATGGCATAAACCAAATGACATAGTCTGAATCACATGGGATTTAAGTTACCTGAGAACTGGGACTGTTTAAACAGGGACTATTGTTTCTTCTCCTTCTGTTCCTCCTCCTCCTTCTTCCTTTACCTGCTCCTCTTCATCTTCTTCCTCTTCCTCCTCCTCCTCTTTTCCTCTTCCTTTTCTTTTTCCTCTTCCTACTCTTTCTTCATCCTTGTGTATCACCAAAATCTAGGACAAAATCAGGTAAATGGTAGGCACTCATTAAGTGCTTATTGAATTGAATTGGATAGAAATAATTAAACTTTTTAAAGGGTAGGTGTATATTGGTACCTGGACCTGCAAAATATGTTTGCATTTTTAAGGCAATTCTCACAGATGCATAAACTTATTCATATGTGTACTTCTTTAGTCCTACAGGGATTTGTGATTTTGTCAGTATCCATCCTGCCTCCATTGACACATATCACAACCCCTCTATGACATAGTAGAAGACCTTTAAAAGTTTCTGAGGCCAAATGACCATTTTGCTAATGAGCATCATGAAACTTAGTTGTTCTGGTTCTCAGACAACAGATGTAATTAAACACAACCTCTATACTCAAAGCCTTTCCAGCTGAGTAGCAGCTCTTCCTAGCTTAGTCTTCAAGAACTCAGGCTCATTGTCATACCATAATGGGTCCTCAGAGCAATGCTACAGAGGGCTGACTTTAGAATTAGGAGTAACTGGCCTTGGAAATATACTGCCTGTGTGACTGATTTCTTGAAGTTAGAAATTCTAAAAGGGTAAAGAGGAAGTACATTTCAGACATGGGGGACAGCCTCAGCAAAGGTATGGAGTTGGTAGATGGACTGTTGTGTATGAGAAATAGCAAATGGGCACATAAAAGAAAATAGTATTCAATAAGCCAGGAAAGACAAGCTGGAACAAAATCATGAAGGGAGTTAATTGTAAATCAAACGAGTTTGCATTTTTTTCTAGCACCCATCTCAAACATCACTTCTTTTATGAAACTTTTCTTGATTACCTCAAAGAAATGTGACCTTTCCCCATATCACTTTATTTGATTCCCTCTGTCACTCTGAAATTTCTCTTTTGAGTAAGCCCATCAAACTGTTTCTCTTATTTTATGATTGACTAATTTTTTAACTAAGAAAAAAGTGGTCGTATATGGGAATAGCATATTGGGTTTCTTTTTACTCACGAATGTACTAATTTAGTTATATTCTGTCAGAGCAGGAAGGTAAGTTTTAGATCATCACATCTAACATTTTGTTTTCAGATGAGACCCAGAGAAGTAAGATAACTTGCCTAAATTCACACAACTAATTAGTAGCAGGGCTGCAATTAGAATCACATCTTGTCCCTTATCTTCTCCTTCTACTATACCATGGCAGGTTTGGCTTAAATTCATCAAGGTTTTGTTTAATTCAAATTGCACATAGCTATTTCCTGAAAAGGGCCAGGATTTTATGAATAATATTTGATTTTTCCCAATTACATGTAAAAACAATTTTTAACTTTTAAAAAAAAATTAGTTCCAAATTCTTTCTCTCCCTCCCATTCTCTCCTCCCCTCTCCCTGAGATGGTAAGCAATTTGATATGGATTATACACATGTAATCATGTAAAATGCATTTCCATTTTTATGAATAATATTTTACTTTTCCCAATTAAATGTAAAAATAATTTTAACATTAATTTTAAAAATTGTGAGGGCCAGGATTTTTCAAGGTAGGCAGCCACCTAAAAGAAAGGCATAAAACAGAATCTATTATACTGGACTTGAAGTCAGGAACACCTGAGTTTGAATGCTGCTGTTGACATTTATTAGCCATGTGACATCAGGCAGGCTACTTAACTCTCTCATCCTCAGTTTCTGCATCCACAAAATGGATATAATAATAGTACCTACCTTGCAAGGTTACTGTGAGGGAAAAATGAAATAGTATACGTAAAGCACTTTGCAAAACTATATAAATGTTAGCTACTGATATTCTTAATATTATTACAAAATGCACATCCTTTGGTGCCAGAAAAATATTTTATCCATGGACTGTAGGTACTTACTTTTAGGTAAGTATAGGTACTTAATTTTACAAGTAAAATTACATATGTTACAATGAAGAACATGAATCTTCCTGAAGACTATATACAAAGGGCACTCAGTTTTTGTTTTTGTTTTTGTTTTTTAATCTTGTCTCAGTCATACAAGTACCTTGTCTCAGCTCTGATTTTGGAGCAAGAAGTTCCATTGTGGAGTTAGGGAATTCTGGCTTCAGGATCTCTATGCTTCAGGATAAAACTGCTGAGAGAAATTCAGTGATATGAACTTGCGAGGTGATTTACCCACATTAGGAGAGAGAGAGGAGAGAGGGAGGGAAGGAAGGAAGTAGGGAAGAAGGTAGAGAAAGAGAGAGAAAAGGGAGGGAGGGAGGGAGACAGAAAGAGAGGAAAGGAAAGAGAAATGTTCTTTTTCAGTAGCCCTTTTCTCAACTTTCAATAACATGTTTACCTGCCTGCAATCTCTGAAAGTTCTTTTGTTATTAAAATCCCGTTTACTGCCTAACTTTACTTTTGTCACTGAAAGTTTTCCTCCAATTATTTTGTTAGAACTGTATTTTTTGCCTCATTTTGGCATTGTGTGATCTGATGAAATATAAAAGATAGATCCAGGGGCAAAAAAGCAGAAAAACAAGGGAAAAGTAGGAAAATATAATGTGTTACTTCTTTCTGGAGTAGAAAAGCTGACCCCTGGACCAGCTCCTCTGAGTCAAGAGATAGGGAGTCTTCATAAAGCTTATATTAAGTTTGTTAAAATATTTGGAAGATACACTGAACTGTGAGTGCCTCTGTTTCAAGTGATCTTAGAGAGATCATCTAGTCTAGTGGTTCTAAAGGTGAGGTGCAGGGATCCCTGAGAGTACCTAAGTCTCTTTCAAGTGGTCCACAAGTTCAAAGCTATTTTCATGATAATCCTAAACTATTTTAATCACCAATGTGGTAAGTACCAATAGATGTAACCCACATAAACAAAATCTTTTGGTGGGTCCGGAGTAATTTTTTAAAGTATAAAGGGGTCCTAAGATAAAAAAAATTTTTTGAAAACCTGATCTAATCTAATAACTTTCCAAAATCATGAATTCCTCTCTGTAAAATCTATAATAAGTTATGTGGTATGATGGAAAAAATACTTGATTTAGAGTAAGAAGACTGGGCTTCATTCTAGCCTGCCTCTTACTACTAGACATTAAAGGTAATTATCCAGTTTCTACATGAAGGCCTCCAGTGATGGGCAGTTCTTGACTACCATTCCATTTGGGGGACAACTCTAATCTTTAAGGAAGTTTTTCCTTATATTGAATCAAAATATACTTGCCTGCTGTTTTTACCCAATTGACCTTAATTCTACTTTCTGGGACCAAGCAGAAGAAGTCTTAACTTTTCTTCCACATGATAACTCTTCATGTATTTGAAGACAGCAGTTCTATTCCCCCTAAATCTCTCCAGGCTGAATTTCCCTAGTTCCTCAAATTGAATTTCAAATCAAGTGAATGATTTTTTTTTGGCTTAGATGCCATTCATGGGGAAAGATTCTGCTCTTCCCCAGGCTAATGTATATTCCTTAAAACCATCTGTGAAAACCTCAATATTTTAAATAATAAATAATATGAAGTTGGCCATTTTTCTCCTTGGGGGAGCTAATCTACAATGGATTTAAATTTTACCAATTACTGTCAGGTTAATCTTAAGTTTTAACCACTGCTTCTGTTACTAAGCAGCTTACCAAGCTAGAAGCATAAAATAATATATTTATTTTCTGTAAAAACTCAAATAAGGTTTGAAAAAGAGCAGTCTCAGGACATCATTTGCAAACCATCTTAGTACAAATTAAATTAGAGAATTAGGGTTCTGGTGATGGCTGTGTGATATTTGGGTGAGTCATTTAAACTCTCTAGGCCTCATTTTTCTCAAATATAAAAATGAAAAATTTGAATGGGTATTTTTAAGGCACCTTCTAGCTCAGAAACTCATAAATGATCCTATGGCTCTAATGGTAGGCACTACATTTTTAACATTGCGTAACTTTCCATTTCCTGTTTTTCATTAATGAAGTTGTTGTTGTTCAGTCATTTTTCAGTCATGCCTGACTCTTCATGATTCCATTTGGAGTTTTCTTGGCAGAGATACTAGAATGGTTTGTCATTTCCTTCTCCACCTCGTTTTATAGATGAAGAAACTGAGGCTAACAGGGTTAAGTGACTTACCCAGGGTCACACAGCTAATAAGTATCCGAGGCTGGATTTGAAGTTAGGAAGGTGAGTCTTCCTGATTTCAGACTGGGTGCTGTATCCATTGAGCCATTTAGCTGCTCCTCATTAATGAAGAGAATCAACTAAATTTTCATAATACATAGTAGAGATCTGACTAATTTTGTCACTGATAGTGTCAAGAGAAAAGATCAACACTCCCTTCTAGGACTTTTCTCTTTTGCTTCAAGTGTTTTAGAATGTATGTACATGTATACATGTGTACACATGTGTGTACATATATATTATATGCAATATATGCATACACATATATGTATGTGTATATGTGTATGTATGTATATATATAAATGTATGTATATGTTTGTGGGGTGTGGTTGTGGGATGTGTATAGATATGTATGGGTGTGTGTATATGTATGTATATGTGTGTGTATGTGTGTGTATATGTGTGTATACATATAGATAGATAGATAGATAGATAGATAGATAGATAGATAGATAGATAGATAGATAGATATGTATATGAGGCAGCTAGATGCCTCATAGTGGGTAGAACTCTGGGCCTGGAATGAGAAAGACCTAAGTTAAAATGTAGCATCAGATACTTCTTAGCTGTGTGACCCTGTGCAAGTCACTTAATCTCTATTTACCTTAGTTTCCACTACTGTAAAATAAAGTACCTATCTCCCAAGGGTATTGTGAGGATCAAATGAGATAATATTTGTAAAGTGCTTAGCATAGTGCTTGCACATAATTGATTGGTTGGTTGTTGTCCTTCATTCTTGAAGACGACCAAAATGACATGCTGTTAGAGTCAAGTTTCAATGTGTCCAACTGTGGCTGATCAGACCAATATGAGCTCAGAATGTTCTACCACAGGTCGGGCACAAGTAGTCCATGTAAACATTCAGTGTGGATTCTCTAAATGTGCACAGCTCACATTTCTTTTGAGCTAATTCTGCTTTGCTCATAGAACGCAGCACCTTCTCTGATGAGGGTACACCATGCTGCGCGGTCCTATACCAATGACTCCCATGTCACACAATCAATTCCAAAATTCTTATGAGAGATCTTGAGAGTGTCCTTGTATCACTTTTTCTGTCCATTCTGCTTCATTATCCATGTGAGCACTTGCCCTATACGAGTTCTCCACAAAATAGTCTTTTTGGCAAGCACACATTTGTCATTCTAGCAATGTGACCAGCCCATTGGAGTTGCACTCTCTGCATTAGAATTTGAATGCTTGGTATTTTAGTTCGAGAAAGGACTTCAGTGTCTAATATCTTATTTTGTTAGGTGGTCTTCAGAATCTTCCTAAAACAATTCAAATAGAAGTGATTTAGTTTCCTGGCATGGTGCTGGTATGCTTGTCCGAGTTTCATAGGCCTACAACAGTGAAGTCGGTACAACAGCTCTGTAGACCTTCAGTATGACACTCAATCTAATACCTCTTCTCTCCTACACTTTCTTTTGGAGCTTCCCAAAAATTGAGCTAGCTCTGACATTGCATATGTCAACCTCATTCTCAGTGTGTACATCCCTGGAACGTATACCGCCAAGGTAAATGAATTTATACACAGTATTCAAACTCCGTTTGCTGTAACCAATAGTTCAACATTTGTATGGTGTGGTAGTGGCTGATGGAGCACTTGTGTTTTCTTGGTGTTAACTGTTAGGTCAAAATTAGCACTAGTGGCAGAGAACTAATCTACACTTTGTTGTATCTCAGCTTCAAAGACTGCATTGAGTGCAGTAATCTGCAAACAAAAAAAAATCATCCACCAGCACTCCCTCCACTTTAGTCTTGGCTTGTAGCCTTTTCAAATTGAAGAATTTACCATCAATATGGTAGATGACCTTGATGCCATGTTTGTCCTCATTGAAGGTGTTTGACAACATGGCTGAAAACATCATGCTAAAAGCATGGGAGCAAGCACACAGCCTTGTTTCACTCCATTGGTGACTGGGAAAGTGCAACAGCATAATCCATTATTCAGAACCTGGACAAGCATGCTGTCATGAAATTGATGTATGACACTAATGAACTTCTCTGGGCAACCAAATTTTCACATAGTTTTCCATAAGCCTTTGTGACTGATAGTATCAAAGACCTTGGCCAGATCTACAAACAGACCTCTGTTCTCCTCCTGGCATTTCTACTGGAGTTGTCAGGCAACAAACATTATACTGACCATTCCTTTGTCCTTTCTGAAGCCACTCTGGTCTCTCCAGATGAAGGATTAACCTATTGAGGAGGACTCTGGGAAGAATCTTGCCAGCAATGACTAAGAGAAAGACCCCACAGTGAGTGTCACAAGACAATCTATTTCCTTTACCTTTGTAGAGATAAACAATGGAGGCATTCTTAAACACCTAGGGGATAATCTCCTCTTGCCATATAACACAGAAAATTTCAGGTGACTTTTGTATGAGCACTGGACCCCTCCACCTTGTAAGTCTCTGCTGGAATAGAATCATTACCAGATGCTTTATCACACAAAAGGAGCCTAATGGCATTCAAAACCTCTTCTTTGCTTGGAACTTCAGCTAGGGAGGGATTGACTTCAACCTGAGGTAAAGGGTTAATGGCTTAAGCATTGATTGATGACAGTCTGTTGACAGTACTATGGAAGTGTTTAGCCCATCTCTGTAGGATCATAGTCTTGTCACTACTCAATGTGACCCCATCAGCACTGAGTAGTTGAGATGCACCACAAATCTTTGGCCGGTAAATACCCTTCAGAGCATCATAAAATTGCTTTGGATTGTTACTATCAGCATAAAACTGAATTTCATCTGCCTTTTTTACTGAGCAGAGAATCCTGCATCTCTCTAAGCTTTGCTTGTACTTTATTTTTGATGGAATTAAATGCTGCCTTCTTAAAGATGGATGAACTATCCTGCTGGTAAACCCTGTGGAATACTTGTTTTTCATTTAGTAGCTTCTGAATTTCCCCATCATTTTCATCAAACCGGTCTTGATGTTTGTGAATGTTCTGACCCAGATGAACAAATGCAATGCTATGCACCAAATCCCTGAAAACTGCCTACTCCTTTTCTGCTCCACTGTTGCCAACTGTGTGTTGGCTCAACTTTCCTCCCAAGTTAGAAACAAACTGATGCTGCTGAAGAAGCACTCTAATCTGTTGACATCAAGTCATTTTTCTTTGGGGCTGCTGCTCTTGTTGAATCCAAATATTCAGCTTGGAGAGGAAAAATCTAGTCTGATCAGTCCAGCACTCTGCGCCACACATTGCCTTTGTCACTTTCACATCCTGTCTCTTCTCCTTACAATCACATAGTCTATTAAATGCCAATGTTTGCTGCAAGGGTGCATACAGAAAGTTTTCCTGTGTTTAGGTAAATGGAAGACAGTGTTGGTGATGAGAAGGTCATGAGATGCACAAGTCTTCAGTAGTAAGTGACCGTTGCTCTTGCTTTTTCCAACTTCCTGCCATGTCTGATAGTCTGAGCCTACTCTAGCATTAAATTATAATTATTAGAATTATAGTTAGAATTATAAGCTTGTCTTCTTTTAGCACATTGATGATAAGGGTTTCTAGGTCTTTATAAAATTTATAATTTTTAGTTTATAATTATAATAATTATTATATAATATATAATATTTACATTATATGTTATATATTGTATATAAACATAATATAATTATAATAATAAATAAATAATTTATAAAATTAGAATTACAAGTTTGTCTTCTTTTAGCACATTGATGATAAGGGTTTCTAGGTCTTTATAAAATTTTTCTTTGACCTCATCAAAGTTTGTCATGGTGGGAACATAGGCATTGATGATGCTGGCGTGGCATTTGCATTGTCACGAGCCTGTTATTCACTTGTTTTGATAGGTATATGAGCCTGTTGACTAGATTAGTTTTGATCGCAAAACCTACACCAGGTTCATGGTGCTCCCCTTCACTATGGCCACTCCAGAAAAACGTGTATCCAGCTCTAACTTCAGCAAGCTGGCCTTCATTTGCCAGCGTTGTTTCACTCAGGGCTGCTATTTGGATGTGATACTTGTTGAGTTCTCACACGACAAGAGCTGTTCGTCTTTCAGGTTTCCTGGATTTTGTGTTGTCTGTAAGTGTGCATACATTCCATGTACTGATGGTGAGTGGAATCATCTTTGCAGAAGTTTTTGTACTTTTTTTTTGTGTGTTGACTACAGGGTGGGATCCCCACCTGCTGCAGTAATCAGGCAGGGTTGAGTAAATAGATAATTTTTAGGATACCTTTTCTGGCCCTTTCCTTACACCAGGAGTGGGCAGTGTGATCTTTAAAAGGCTGCTCAGACACCCAGGGGACTGCCAAATCCCACTGCTGCTTCCAATGAGAAGACGACCCTGTGGCCTGGCCACCTGTGTGCAGTGTTGTGACTACAGCTCCCAGTGTATTAGCACCTGCTGCTTCGTCATTTGCCTGTCGCCATAGGACTTTGAAATAGGTAAAAATGGTAAAATGGTATGGGTGATGTCTTTTGATTCATGCGTAAATTGGATTTAAGTAAGGCAGAGTTGCACAAAGTCGTCAGCCTCACTTTCTCTTCTGGAGTCATTACACTCCGGTCAAGGTAACTGATAATGGCTCCAGATGCAGTGGATGACCTTGGCTTCTTCAATGTCTAACCAAGCTCTGGGTCTCTACGGTGCCTACTTCAGCTGCCTTCATTGTCATTGGAACCAGCAGAAGTCTTCACATGCTTGGGGAAGACACCCACCTGACTCACTGACAGGTTTGAGACCACTCAGTTACACTCAATCTGGTTTAACCTATCTGCCAAAATGGTTTACCAGAATGTGACCACTTTGTATGCTGCAGCTTCTTGGAGTCATAAATGTGAGTTAGATAGATTGAGTGGACACCAAAAGTGGAAAGCAGCCCTGAGGAGGACTCAGTAGCCCTCACACCAGAGGTGCTAGTCTTCCCTGAACATACCCTATACCCCTTGACACATAGTAGGTGCTAAGTAAATGCTAGCTATTATTGTTATTATTGTTATTGTCATGTCATTCTTATTACTACTATCAAATAAGTTGGATCAGAGTGGATGATCTCATGGATCTGTTTCACTTTGAACTTTCTGTAATTCTCTGATAGCTTAATGCATATCACCACAACTCTATCAGTATTTAGTACTTATCTAATGAGAATGACTGTAAAGATTTGTTTCTCCATAACTAATGATTTTGTTACATTTGGTATCTTTTTTAAAATTGATTATGCTTTTCTCTCACTAGACACCTGAGAAATATCTGACCTTTGTAATAAGCCTTACCTTCAGAGGTAATCTCAAGTCTCTTACTCCATGGAAAATAATAATTAAAAGGATCTTTTTTTCTAAATAAATGATTGCCAGGGAAAAAATCATAAAATGTGATCAAATTTGGTATTTGAAAGTAATATTCATTCCTCAGATATAATGCCTAGAACTTGTTTCTATGAGGTTTCATTTTAGCTGAGCACAAGAGCTAATAAATTATTGAATTCAAATACTACTCTAAGTATGGTTAGTGGCATCTGGGTGGCATAGTAGATAGATACTAGCTGCATGACCCTGGGCAAGTCGCTTAACCTTGTTTGCCTCAGTTCCCTCATTTATAAAATGAGCTAGATAAGGAAATGGCAAACCACCCCAGTATCTTTGCTAAGAAAACCCCAAATGGGGTTTTGTGAAGAGTCAGACATGACTGGAGCAATTGAACAATAAGAATGGTTAGAGAGACAGCCATGGCATAGTGTACATATTGAGCTATCCTGGAAGTAAGGAAATCATTTTTCTTTAACGAGTCACGTAGGTTGGCTTAACAGGCAGAACTCGTATTAAGGAAATCAAATCAGAATTCCAGTTCGGTAATGTGATCTATTAGCATGTCTGCTTTTAGTCATTTCTGCTTTAGTGACCCTAGAAATGAGCCTAACACTAGGTTTCTTGTCATCACAGACCACTCTTTGAGAATGATAAGCCTGTATGTATTAGATCATTTAAAGGAGTGAGTGGGGGAAATAGTTTTGCTTTGCTTCTGAGCAAGTGGAAAATTTAGGATCTGATGCTCAGGGTCAATTCCAGGAAATTAAGGGGAAAACAATTGAATATTAACTTTGCAAAAAACTTGTATCTATAAGCCATCTTTGGCAAATGCATACATGTATATATATCACATGAATAAATAAATATCTCGAAAAGTTGGGGCTTTTTAAGTTGCTGTGTTCTATGCCCAGTGTTTTATCTCACTATCCAGCAGAGCTATTACATATACAAAAATTTTTCTGAATATACTGTATATAATTGAACTCAGCAAGTTTTTATTAAGCAAGGTGTTTGCGTGTATGCCAAACATTATCCTATACAATGGAAACACAAGACTGTGAAGTAGTATCATAGTATCAGAGATCTGAACTTTAAGGGACTTCACCTAGAGAAACGGAGGCCAGGTGAGATTAAATGACTTGCTCAAAGTCACACACAGATAGTAAGCATCTGTGATGGAATTTGAACCTCAGTTCTCTGACTCCAAAGACAAAGTTCTTTCCACTGTGCCACATCGAGGTGAAAATGTTGTTATTTGCATATTATAGATGAGGAAACTGAAACTTCTAAGGTTGAAGCATGACACACAGCTAATAATTGTTGAAGCCAAGTCTCTCCCTACACCAATCCATTCTAATCATGTTACCTTCCCCTACCCTACCTCTGGGATCAGATGTAAATTTCTCCCTTTGGCAGTTAAAACTTTCATAATCTGTCTGCTTCTTACCTTTCCAATCTATTGGTACTCTTCTCCCCTCCATGGTCCCTACTCCATCTAATTACTGCTCCTCATACACACAACTTAGTCTTCTACCTCTATGCCTTTCCATAGGCTGTCCCCCATGCTTAGAACCTGCTCCTTCTCCCCTCCCTTTCCGGGAATACCTAGTTTCCTTCAAGATTCAGCCCAAGGGTCATCTGCTGTGAAAGGCTTTTCCTGGTCTCCCCCTCCATGCTCCCTCCCACTTCCAGGTTCTCATGTCTTCCTCCCCAAGTTTATTTCATATTTAATTTCTATATATCTTGAATTAGAGGCAACATTGTGTTACTCCATATAGAGAGACCTAGGTTCACATGCTCCCTTTGACTCATTTTACTTGTGGCATTGGGCAAGTCATAATTTCTTGGTGCTAGATAACTTTCTCTAATACTACAAGTTGCAGAGAAAATGTTGATATATTTGTAGATTTGAGTATTCCATACTCACATGTTCAGTACTCTATGTTTATCAATGAAATCAAGTGAAATAAGGTCCAGTCCCTCTTCCTACCACTCTATTTTTATATATCTATATATACATATATATTATATATATGCAATATACATATTGTTTCACTTTGTATATGATGTCACATCAGTGAACTGATGTCACTATGAGATGCTGAAGCAGCATGATGTATTAGGAAGAGCACTGGACAAGCTCAGCTCTTGATTCTGCCATTCACTCACTCTGGGATGATGGGGGAAAATCACTTTGCCTCTCTAGGCTTGTTTCGTCATTTTAAGATGAAAGGATTGTCCTTACTGATCTCTGAGATGCCTTTTAGGTCTAAAGTCCTGTGATTCTATGATATGGCAGTCAAGGAATCAAAGAAGCATCATTCGTATATTAAGCACTCATAGGCCTTTGTAGCTAAACTCCTTGAAAAGGCCATCTCCAATTCTTTTCTCTCACTATTCTCTCAAGCTATTCTCTAAGAACAGTTCTTAACCCCTTACAATCTGGCTTCTGATCTTATTCCACTAAAACTGCCCTCTCCAAAGTTATCAGTGATCTCTTAATTGCCAGACCCAATGGCCTTTTTTCCATCCTCATTCTCCTTGCCCTCTCTATAGCCTTTGACACTGCTGATCACTCTCTAGATTTTCAGGATAACACTCTTTGCTGTTTGTCCTTGTACATATCTGATCTTTGCTTGATCCTCCAAAAGATCACACCTTCTAACCTTTGGTGGCCCCTAAGTTTCTGTCCAAGGCCCACTTCTCTTCTCTCTCTATACTACTTCATTTGGTTATGTTATCAGTTCCCATGGATTTAATTACCATCTCTATGTTGATGATGCTCAAGTCTATCTAACCTACTCCAATCTCTTTGCAGACCTCCAATCTTGCATCTCCAACTGCCTTTTGGACATCATGAACTAAATGTCCAGTAGATATCTTAAACTCAATATATACAAAACTCATTATCTTTCCCTCTAAATCCTCCTCACTCCCTCAGCTTCCCTATTACTATAGAAGGCAATACTATCCTCGCAGTCCCTCAATCTCACAACCTAGGAGTAATCCTCAACTTCTTACTATCTCTCAATCCCCCCACAAAAAAAAAATCCAAGCTATTGCCAAGACTTGTTCATTTTACCTTTGCAACATCTTTCAAACATATCCCCTTCTCTCCTCTGACCCTGCTACAACTGTAGTGCAGGCTGTTATCACCTCGTGCCTTAATTATTGAAGTAGTCAGTTGGTGGGTCTGCCTGCTTCAAGTCTCTCCCTACTCCAGTCCACCATTTCCATTCAGTCACTGAAAGTGCAAGTCTGATCATGTCACCCTTCTACTCAATCTCCAGAGGCTTCCTGTTCCCTCCTGGATCAAACACAAAATGTTCTGTTTGGTTTTCAAAGCTCTTCATAACCTAATCTCCACTTATCTTTCTAGTCTTCTTATACCTTGCTCCTAGATACATACTCTCAATCCAGTGACAGTGGCCTCCTGGATGTTCGACAAACAAGACATTCCATCTTTTGACTCTATGAATTTTCTCTGCCATGTTCCCCATGCTTGTAATGCTCTCCCTCCTCTGCTCCAACTACTGATCTCCCAGGCTTCCTTGAAGCCTCAACTAAAATCCCACCTTCCATAGGAAACCTTACCCAGCCTCTCTTAAGTCTAGTACCTTCCCTCTGTTAATTATTTCTTATTTATGCTGTACATAGCTTGCTTTGTATATATTTGTTTGCATGTTATCTCACCTACTAGATTGTAAGCTCTTTGAGAACAGGGACTGTATTTTACCTCTTTTCTTATTCCCAGCACTTAACATAGTAACTGTTATATAATAGGTTCTTAATACATGTTTATTGATTAATACTTGTAGATTGCCCTTAGGCAAGTCACTTAGACTCTCTCAGCCTCAGTTTCTTCATCTATAAAATGGGGACAATGATACCTCAGAGGTTTGATGTGAGGAAGATACTTTTTAAACTCCTAAGTGCTATTTAGATGTTAGCTGTTATTGATATTATTATTAATATCATTAGCATCAGCATCATCATACAAAAGACTTGATTTCATTATTGTGGGGAACTACCAGTGTAGAGAATCTCTTGACCAGAGAAGAACTCAACCCTTATATAATTCAGTGCCCAAATCCTAAGAAGTTAACTGAGAAATACACACACACACACACACACACACTTAAGTGACTTGACCAGGGTCACACAGCTAAGAAGTGTTAGAGATAGGATATTTCTAAGCACACCCTAAGGTAAATCCAGCCTCTACCTGCTGCCTCTTTAATGGAAGGAGTAAGCATAACAGCAGTAGTGGAAGCAGTAGTGATTGTAAGGTTGGCCATTGGTGTTGGGAACAAATTCAATAAAATAAAGACATTTATTTTAGTTTTGGTTACTTTCTAGACAAGTGTTGCTGTGATATGCATCCCCAGAGGCAATCTCTTTATTTGGTCACTAAGGAACCACTTACCATATTAACTAAAAGCAAGTTTGTTTCTTTGCAGTTACCTTTACCTTCTGAAACTTGAACATTCAGTCAGTAGTAATAAAGGTACCTTCCTTATTTTCTGAAGATTTCTCTGCCATGTTCCGCATGAAGATTTCTCAAATTACCTCCCCTGGAAATGCAGCTGAAAAAATGTCTTTCATCTGGAACAAAAATAACAAAAGCTACCATTTTTTCTAGATTTACCAGTATCTGAGAGGAAATAAAAGGGGAAGAAATTAATTATTTTAGGAGACATGAATTTCAAATAATTTATCTCCTTTTTAAAAATTGAACATACAAGAATTTACACAACCAAATGAATGTTTTCCTCTTCAAAGGAATCATTTTTGGAAGTTTATTTTAATGATGGTACTATTGCTAAAAACATTTGTATAACTCCTCTTTTGGAGTAATCATCAAAGGCATTGGCATATTCTTTTGAATAAACTCTGTGGAAGCAAAATTTCATTCTTTGAAGGTGCATTTGATTTATTTTTGAAAGAGTTAAAAATCATTCAGAGCCCATTCTGGTCAATGAGGTATAGAGCCAAACTAAGAATTACTGGTTTTGGTCATTTCCTTCATGTGGTTCTTTGCTTAGCTCTGAAGGTATCTTGTCTTGGAGATCCTCCAGGGATACTTTGTGATCATAGATAGGCTCCCAGTTCTACTTTTTTCTTTAATTTTTTAGGATGTAGAGGCCACCACCCCTTCATGTATCTGAGTTTCTTTCACTCAATTATCCTTGGGAAAAGAATGCAGGTTTCAGATTTTTCCCCTACCCTTCTATCTCTGGAATAAGCACTTAACATAAGGTTAAATGCTTTCCCTTCCCTTACATCATCCTACTTCTAAATACCAACCCACCCTGTTTGTTGAGTTTGCCATATTTCTACACCATGTTATGTATGTGCATTCAACCCTAATGTCCAAGGTTTATCTGATGCCAGTTCCCCCTAGTATTTCTTCCATGTTTGTATACTCTTCTTATGCATATTGGTTATGAAAATAGCACATTCCACCTTTTTCCTTCCTCCTTTCTACATTAGTATTTTCATTTATCCTTCTTTCTCTTATTCTAACTCTCAGAAGAGAACCAATTTATTTAACTTTTTTGATACCTTTTGAAATTAGTAAGATTCTGAAAGGACATTTATTTCTTCTCTTCTATTAATATTAGCATAAAGTAGCACTATAACATCTTCCAAAAGTTCAAACAAATGTACCTTTTTAAGTTTCTCTTGACTCTTTTGAAGTTACTGCTCACCTCTGATTTTCTTATCAGAAATGCTTGAAAGATTTCTATTCCATTAAAGATTCATTTCTTTTCCTCCTTTAGGATTATATTCAGCTTTGCAAAGTGAGTTATTCTTGACCACAAATCTATATCTTTTGTCATTTAGAATATTTTATTCCAAAATCTCCTTTCATTTGTAGTAGAGGCTGCCAGTTCTTGTGATATCCTAACTGTGCTTCATTGGTACTTAAATCACTTTGTTTTAAAATGTTTACAGTATTTTTTTTTTCTTTAGCCTGGGAGTTCTGGATTTTGGCTATGATATTCCTGGAATCCTTTCAGTGTTGCTTTCGAGATATGACTGGTGGATTATTTCTGTTTTTAGTTTGTCCTCTAGTTCTAATAAATTTAGACAATTTTCATTATAATTTCTGGAAATGTAGTGTCCTAACTTTTTAAAATCTTAGTTTACAGGGAATCCAATGTTTTTTAAATGTTTTTCTTCTTGATGTGTTTTTAAGGTCAACTGTATGTACATATTAGGTATACTTCATTTTATTATTTTTATCTTTTTTATTTTTATCTTTTGATTTTATTCTAATATTCTGGATGTCTTATGGATTCATTGATTTATGTTTGATATGGTATAGTTTTCAGAAATTCTGTCACTTTGGTAAGATTTACCACTTTCTTTTTTATGATAGTTATTCTCCTTCCAATTCTTTTCTCAAGAGTTTTTCTTTAATTTTTGATCTTTTGCTTTTATTCCAAATATTCTTGCAGTTCACTTTTTAATTTTGAGTCTCTGCTTGTAGCTGCTACTTTACTTTCTCCTTTATGGAGAGCTTTAGATTTACAATAATATTTGTATTCGCGTGTGTTTCCTTTGATTTATCCATCTTCCCAGCTTTAATTTCTGAGTTGGAGCTTTGTGCCATGGCCAGGCTCCAATCCCTGCTCTACTTTCAGGTAAGATGGTTAACCTTGTCTGGCCTCACCCTGCATGCCCTGGGTTTTGCCCTTACCTCCACCTCCCAGAATTAGGCACCTTAGATCTTTCAGCACTGGTTCTTCAGGGCCCTTTAAGGCATCTCATGACAGTGTCTCGAGACTTTGGACACCTGGACCATCCCAGTCTAAGCACTGCCACACTGATATGTGTTGCTGCTTCTCAGGCTTTCCAAGGTGCCCACCTTGGAAAAGTGCTTTTTTGGGAGGTCCTCCAGTGATACTGCTTTGGTCACTGACTTTTGCAGGCTACAAGTGTCTCTGGCTGAAAAGTTGGAATAATTTGTCTGAACTGGTCCTGGTTTTACCAGTGGCCCCCTTTCCTATTGCCAGTAGCCTTCTGGGTATCTTTTGTTCAGCGCTAGGGTGGAAGAAGTCATTGTAGCATCTCTTTAGAGTTCTTGAAAATTATTTGTTCTGATATAAATTTCAAGATTTTGCTGGAGTGGAAGTGGGAGCTGGGGAGCCTGCCTACATTAGGGCAGCCATCTTAGCGCCAAAGTACCTTCTATAGGTTTTGAAAAGCTAAGAACTTTGAAGGTAACATACTCGGATTCTTAAGTGGATCTGTGATTTCATCAGTGAGGACAATCCCTTTTTCAGGGCAGATGACAACACCTGGATTCAATGTGCTTCCTGGTCTTTCCACCATTTCTTCATAAGGGATCAGCAAGCTGGAGTCTTTCCTCTGGTCCTTTGATTATTTCAGTGGTATCAACATCATGCTAGGACTATCCAGCTTTTTTGTCTCATTCTCACTACATAATGAACTCTCCTCCTTTTCCCATCGCTCCTTTCCTTGATGTTGTGTGTTATGGTATTTCCTAACCCCATGTCATTTTTGGCAATGCAGAGGACGTAGACTCTTACCCCACCTCTGAAGTTTATTCTCTGTGTGACTTTGGGCAAATCCTTCAGCCTCATTAAACCTCCATTTCCTCTTTTATCAAATGATGAAGTCGTATAGCTCTAGACCTATGGTCTTTTGCTACAAATCTTTCCACTATACCATGCCACTATCCTCATCTCAATGACTTATTTTGGATGACTCATTCCTTAAAGGCACCCTTGTCCTTCCAAGAGTTATTTCATTATTGGTTTACAATAGAAGGATGCTTTCCATGTAAAATTACATTAGGAAACCTTGCAAGGAGAGTAAAGTACTTTTGTAATAAAAGACAATTCCAAAAAAGTATCTTGAGAAATAGCAAGATAATTAGAACAGATGTGCAGTTTCTCAAAACATCTACTTAGAATGATAATATTCACGTGTGTGTGTGCGTGCACGCATGCACATGCACATGCAGGATAGCCTCCCTTATGAAGAAATGATGGAATGGAAAGACAAGGAAGCACGTGGGATCCAGGGGTTATGATCTGCCCTGAAAAGGGGAATGTCCTCACTGATGAAATCACAGATCCACTCAAGTATTGGAGTATGTTACCCTCTAAGTTCTTAACTTTTCAAAACCTATAGAAGATACTTTGGAGCTAAGATGGCTTCCTGAATGTAGGCAGGCTC
Organism: Vombatus ursinus; assembly: GCF_900497805.2. Lineage (NCBI taxonomy): Eukaryota > Metazoa > Chordata > Mammalia > Diprotodontia > Vombatidae > Vombatus > Vombatus ursinus. Next base: position 38,014,625 of record NW_020954610.1, read on the forward strand.
CCCCACTCCCACTTCCACTCCAAAAAGAGAGAGAGACAGAGAAATCTATGTATCTCTAGATATAGAATAGAGATATAGATATCTCAGGATAGGAATAGGGTCTGCCAATGAAGGGTCAAGTGCTCTTATTATCCCCATTTATATAGATGAGGAAACTGAGGCTTAGAGACTTTAAATGACTTCTTTAGGATAACAAAAGAAATATCTGAGGCATGACATGAACTAGGTCTTCCAGACTCCAAATTCCAAGTATATGTATATATACACACATATATATATATACATATATATATTTATACCACGTAGTGATGTATGCATACATTCACACATATGTAAAAGTATACACATATAGAGACAGGTGATACTGTGAATAGAATATTGGACTTACAAGTTAGAAGATCTAAATTCATATCTTGCAGATACGTCCTATGTGACCCTGGGCAAAGAGAGAGAGAGAGAGAGAGAGAATGTACACACATATGTACATATCTACATATATGTGTATACATACACATGCATCTGTGTGCATGTTTGTGTATATGTGTGCATGTGTGTATTCTGTGTATGTATATATGTACATTTAAATTCTAGGTTGTATGGTATATAGAATTGGAATCAAGAAGACATGAATTCAAATTCTGCCTCAGATACATCTTAACTTTGTTAACCTGGGCAAGTCACTTGAACTCCCTCAGCCTCAGTTTCCTCATCTGTAAAATGGAGGTGATAATAGTGCCTACCTCAAATGAGAGAACAAATGTAAAGTACTTTACAAACCTTAAAGCACTATATAAAGTTTAGCTATCATTATTATATGTATATACATTTCATATATTCATATATGTGTATGTGAATGTAAGACAGTGTGTGTGTGTGTATGTGTGTGGTTTCCCAAAGATACTACTTGGAATGTGTATATTCTGGCAGGTTTGTTCATGGTTAGTGGCTAGTCTGATCCCAGTATAAAATTGTGGACATGTGAGGATGGGAGTATTGGATATTTTTGGGAGAAGGCATTATAGTAGGCCTCTTGAAAAAAAAAGTTATTTCACTCTGGTAATGAAGACAGAGAAGAGAAGAAAGGCAAGGGGCTGAGATAATTCTCACCAGAAGAAACTCAAAAAAAGGTTCTCTATCCCTGGGAATTTGTAGGAAGAGCTGCATATTGTCAAAATTAGTCACTTGTAGGAAGAAAGTATTTTTTTTTATTTTTTTGCCAGATCATACCATTAGAGTTGTCAATGCCCATGATAACTTCTCCGCTCTTGTGACCCTTGTCTTTTTAATAGATGCATCAGCTTAGGATTTGGTAAGCTTTGTGGATCTGTCTGGGGATGTAAAATTACAACTGGACCTTTGTTCTATTAAGAGAAATTAGAGAGACCTTCCCTAGAGAATGTGAAAAGCTTGTCACCTCATTTAGATGATTGGCGAATGTAAGTAGGTACTAGGGTGCAGTGGGGCATGTAATCTCTTTTTAAAGCATTCTGTTTGCAATCACCCAATTACAGCATTACTCTGTTTTAATGATCTATTTGTATTAGGTCATGCTGTGGCAAGCTGACAGGTAGTGCTGAAGGTCTCTGGGGATCTCACTAGGCATGCAGCTGGCATGCCATTCTATGCCTAGAAACTGTTTTTGCTCAAATCTGATTGGGCTGCCATGTCATGGATTCTCACTTATTTCATAATATTTTATTGTTGATAGACATCTGTCTTTATTCCCCTCAATTCCATTTATTATTCCATAGGCCTATTGAAAACATTTTAATTCTCTTTAAGTCCTATCAAGGAAAATAAATCAGTAAAAATATTTTTTCCCCTGCAAAATGAGGGGGCTGTAATGAGTGATCTCCAAGGTCCCTGTCAGCTATAACATTCTTTTGTGCCTGTGATTCTATTTTCCTTACAAATTAACATATCAAGGAGGAAGTGTTCCTAATAGAATTAGTCTATATATTATGCTTCTCTGGGTCATTTCTATTTTTGTTACTTAAAGTACTTTATAAATGGAATAACTTCTTTGACTGGCTTGTCTTCCTTGGAATCTTTTTTTCTCTGAAAAGGTGGTTTGTTACTGACAATGTTAGAAATAACATGCCTTCAGCAAATACTTATGTAGCCTCTACTATATACACAACACCATGCTAGGCATTATGAAGGGACACAAAGATGAATCATGGTCTTTGCCTACAAGGTACGTACAGTCTTGTAAGAAACATAAGACATTTTATACAAATGATTCAATGAAAGATACTGAATGTGATTAACATTATATATCGGTTCCAAAGTATATGAGCCTGCTATGGTGCCTCAGTGGACAGCTAGGTGGCGCCATCGTGCAGAGAGTGCTGGGCTTGGAGTCAGAAAACTCATCTTCCTGAGTTCAAATATGGCCTCAGACAATTATTAGTTGTGTGACCCTGGGCACATCACTTAACCCTGTTTACCTCAGTTTCCTCATGTATAAAATGAGATGTAGAAGGAAATGACAAGCCACTCCAGTATCTTTGCCAAGAAAACCCCAAATGGGGTCAAGAAGAGTTGGACTTGATTGAAAAATGACCAAACAACAACAGTGGTGTTTCAAAGGAAAAGGTGTTTGCTACTGTTGAGGAAGATGCCCTCTGCAAATTTTGTTTGTGAATGACTCTATACTGATTGCACCAAGTCCTAGTATATTATAGGGCCTGGTCTCCTCGCTAAAATCCACGATTCTTCAAAAACAATCTGCCTTTGATGCCTTGATTATTATAATCCACATAAGAAAAACAGAGCACCTACTATGTGCAACATAGATAACAATACTGTCTTTTATCCACATTATAAAATGCTTTAACGTATTTTTTAAATTTGGTCTTCATAACAACCCTATTAGGCAAGCAGGGCAGATGTAGTTACTAACTTTCAGAGAGGTTAAATTGCTTGCTCCAGATCATGCAGTTAATGGCATTAGAATAGACTTATGACTTCCTCGCAAGTATGTTTCCTGTTACATCATGTCAAGAATTTTGACTAATCACGATGGCATTGTTTAATGGGAAGCCCACTGGAAGAGGAATTTTGAGGCCTTTATTCTATTTCCAGCTCTGCCACTAATGAGTTGTCTAAACTGTCACTAAACTTATTTGGGCCTCAGTTTCTTCATTTCTGAAAGGATGGGATTAGACTAGATTATATCTCCATAGCCTCCTTCCATTTTATTATTCTTTGCTGTATCTTAGGAGATTAGGAGGTAAGAAATTGTGTGTTATAGTAGACAGATATGTGACCTCAAAACTAGAAAGACCTGAGTTCAAGTCCTTGCTCTAACACATACTGCTTGTGTGACCCAGGGCAGTCACTAAACGTCTCAGTGTGGTAAGCCATTCTCTAAGACAGAAATTGCAGGAAAAGTGTAATATGCATTCATAGAATGAGTTTCCTCATCAGGGAGTTACATATAAGTATGAACTCATATCTTTATACTTAGCTTAATATACCCAATCAAGGAGCGTATTACATAAGAGAAGAAATAATAAATCATATGCCCATGTGTATATTGTTGTTGCTATTGTTTAGTAGTTTCAATCATGTCTGACTCTTCATGAGTCATCCCATTTGGGATTTTCTTGGCAAAGATACTAGAGTGGTTTGCCATTTCATTCTCCAGCTCATTTTAGAGATGAGGAAATTGAGGCAAACAGCATTAAGTGACTTGCTCAAGGTCACAAAACTATTAAGTATCTGAAATCAGATCTAAACTCAGGTCTTCCTGACTCTAGGTCTGGCACTCTATCTACTAAGCTATCTAGCTGCCCCTGTTTAATCTAGTACACATTTAAGTGCCTACTATGCATGAGACACAATATGCTCTCTATATACATTTCTCTTTCAATTAATATTTAGTATGTTAATGTTAACACAGGGTAAGAGTAGGCTTCCTGAGAAGTTACAGAATTATAGATTTAGAATGGACCTAAAGGTTATCTGAATTTGTTTAGTTCCTACTCTCCATGAGGCCTAGGATCTCTCTAAATACATTTCTTTTAATTAATGTTCATTGAGCATGTTAATTAACATTAACAGGATATCTCAGATGAGATCATAGCATTGTAGATTTAGAGAATTGCAAGTAACCTTAAAGGTCATCTAAATCTAAACCTTTTCCATCTGATGTCCTACCTGTGTGATAAAAAGAACGGGAAATATTCACATTGATAACTTGGAAAAAATGAGACCCATGAGACTCAAAAAACTGAATTTGGAATCAGAAGACATGGCTTTGAATTTTTTCTTGTATAATCTTAAGCAAGTCATTTCCCCTCTCTAGGCCTCATTTTCAATCTATAGTCCTGGGTTAGAATGATGATTCTTCAGGTCCCTTGAAGATCCTACAATCCTATTGCTAACAGTCATTTCTACATCCAAACACTAGAGTTCACTTTTTTTTTAATGCCAGAGTTATTTGGCTTGCAAGACAGATTACCATAAACATTAAAATGTATATTTTTAATGTCAAGCAGTTGGGCTTTCCTAATTAGAAAAGGGAAGTGGGCATAGCAAATAACATAATGTAAAGTTAAATGCAGGAAAGCAACTGCTAAGACAGTTTTGTGCTCTTGTGTATAAGCAGGTGTTTGAATGAAAGTTCCTTCATTTGAAATTCTGTTGCATAATTTTAGTAAAAGGTCCTAATTGGCTCACAAAATGGCACAGAAAAGAATAGGGACTTGGGAAATATGCTTCAAGACCAATTTAGGGTCCAAAGGAAACTTTAATAACCATTTAAATATTTAAATATATGTGTATATATATATATATATATGTAATGATTATTCTAAAAATCAGAAATGTAGTTGGAACCAATGAGTATCATGTGTCTTCCTTTTGACATTTTTTTGGGCTCCACCCTATTGCTCTCCATAAATCAGCCTTACCAAGTTTTTGTCATTATAGCAAGATATCTAACAGTGTTTTATTTACCTAAAGTGGTATGGAAATGGACTCAGCCACACCTGTTATCCACCAGTAGCAACCAGAGCTATTCTGCTGCTCAAAATGTCTACTTTCTCATTAGAAAGCTAGAAGATGGGGCTAGAAACCAGGACCCTGGTCCCCATACAACGATGCTTCTTTTAGGATGTAAAGAATCTAAGTGGCACTATCTTACAAGATAATGAATCACATTCATTGCACCCATACTTTTGACTACAAAGAAGAAAAGGGGAGGGTAGGTCCAAGATTGCTTTGATTATTATGCTATCCAGACTTCATTTAATTCAATCTCTCTTCAGGTTTAGAATAGAACCACTAAATCAGTGCAAAACTTGGTGTGCTAAAATGTCTTTAAAACACAGCTTTTGTAGAAATGGATTTTCAAAGTACAAATAAACTGGAGTCAACTTATTTTTTTTGTCTTTTTATTTAAGCTAGTAAGGAATTTTGTGAGAATTTTGAGAAGCTAAGGGATCAGACTGAATTTAATTGCTGGAATGAATTGTTATTATTTGATTAATTCCCTCCTTCAGGGAAAATAATTCAGGTTGGAATCATAGTCTTTGAAAAAATCAGTTAGAAAGCAACTCAGAGATCATGCAGTCCAACTAGCACCTGAGCTGGAATCCCCTTTAACCACAACTAAACAAATGGTCACCCAATCACTGATAGAAAACCTCTGTTAATAAGGGAACTCACTACCTATTGCAAGAGTCCATTCCATTTTGAGATAGCTCTAATGATTAAGAATTTTTTTCCTTATGTTGGATGGGAACGTACCTCCTTGCATTTTCCACCCATTGCCCTGGTCTCCCTCTTTAGGTGAAGCTGAACAAAATATGATTTTGAAATAGTTTTTCATTTTCCAATATAATAAAAGCACCATGGGCACAGGTGATGAAAAAAAGAGATTGAAGGAGACCCAGGGTCTAATTCCAATTATCACTACCTAGTGATAATACCTAGTGATGAGACTGTGGGAAAGTCACCTTATTTCTCCAGGCTTTCACTTCTTCATTTACAAAATGAGAGGGCAGAGTAGGTGTTCCCCAAAGTCCCTTCAGTTCCTTAATTTTGTGATTCTTTGACAATCTGGAAAAAGGAATGCTTGTTTTTCCACAAATTTAAAACATTAAATAATAATAATAAGATCCTTTTTTTCTACCAAAAACAAAAAAAGACAGTTCAAGTAGTTATTGTGCTAAAAGATGGAATTGAAATAGTGTCAAGATACTTAAGCAAAGTAAGGTACCAAATTATGTAAATTTTATCTCTTACTGTTTGTATTAGATAGTGCTATGTCAAGATTTGGGATTTGGCTAACTCTTAAGCACCATCTGAAGCACTGAATGGCATTACACACGCAGCTAAGGTTTCCTAATAGCCTGACAAAGTTAGCAAAGATTAGATTCTGGAGTTGTCCTTAATCTCTGCCACTAATTGTATGGTTCCAACCAGAACCTCCATTTAAGAAGGGTGCCCAGACCAGTCCTTTCCAGGCTGCACACTAAACTTTCTCGACCATGGTCCCATGTTTGGTGCCCTCTTGTCCTCCCCATTCCTGGCTCTGTTCTTCAGTTTCCTTTAATGTGTTGTCTTCCTCCATTAGAATGTAAACTCCCTGATGTTAGGTATAATCTTTCTGCTTCTTATTTGTATTCCTAGCACTTAGCACAGTGCCTAGCACAGAGTAAGCACTTAATAAATGCTTGTTAACTGACAGACTGCTAAAATGTGTTTTGTTATAAAAAATGTACCTGCCATAGTTTTCTTGACTTCTGCTTGTTTTATTTCAGCCTGACTGCCAGTGGAACCCAGTGGATAGGTAGGTGTAATTTGTGGACAGTATAGATTCCCTTCATACTCCAAAATAGTGCTATTAATGCTGATAACAATATTGGCTTGCATTTGTAGAGAAATATAGGCTTAAAAGTCCCACCTGGCAAAAATAAAATTAAAAAAACAACCCATAAAAAAATCGTCTCTCTTTCTTACATATTCTTGACAATACCACCACAAAGAACCGTAGTACCTTCTTGGTCATTGGAAGTTATTACAGGCCTCGTATAAACATAAAATAAGTCTAGCCAAATCACATTGACTTAAAAACAAGAAGTGAAGTATTATCCTTTACCTGGTGAAAGTAGCCAAAGAATTCAGGTACAGGGATCGTGACTGGACCTCTGATTTCACTGGCATAGGGAACTAATTCTCTGACAAGGAAACTCCTGCTACTAAGGCAAATCAGTAGTGCTCTACAAGTTATCATGTTAGAGAGTTGCCTAAGATCAATGAGAGGTTTAGTACCTAGGGTCATAGAGCCAGCGTACTGCAGAGATAGTTCTTGAACCTAAGTGTTCCTGGCTCCAAGGCCATGACTCTGTGTACTTCATCACATGAGCTTGTGAATTCTAATGCAGCATTGTACCACATTGCTTCTCTGAATTCAAGTATATTACAGGGGATTAAAAAAAAGTATGTGATTACCCATTGGGCAATAAGGATTGAGTGTAGGGCTTTGCTCCTACATTGTTCTGAAAGGGATCAGTGTACTTCTAACATCAGCAGCATCACATCATTCAGAAGTGACTCCCCATAATTTCTTGAGTAATTGAAAGGTTTTGAGTTAAGAGTTGACAAGTTTAGAGTAAAAGAAACAATACTCTGTACTCAATTATCACTTCAACTTCTACAATTAGCAGCACATGGTGGCATCAGCTGCTGCTGGTAGTGGACTTTCCAGTGACATTGTGAAAGTAAAAGGTGGAGATGATGGAGTGGAGGGATTGAGGGAAAGGAGCTTCTGACTGCATAACCATGGCTACAGTCTCTCTCCATGTGACTCGTGGACTTCCCTTTGTCATCCTATGCCTGAGAATATATGAAGGGGGCTGGGAAGGCAAAGGGACGTTCAATTGTCATCACTGGCATCTCTCTTGATCATTGCACTATCATCAATTGCATCCGGATGCTCGTTGACGTCAGACTTTCTTTTCACATTCTGTTCAGCCATCACTGAATTTCCATAGCTGCGTAAAGATAGCTGATATCTCCTCTATTTGTAAGAACTCACAGAATCACAGAAATTTCTAGCTAGGGGGATGCAACCTCTGCTTTTTACAGATATGAAAACTGAGGTTATATGATAGGAAGGGCCCAGGGTGACTAAATTCATGGCACAGCTGGTAGCTGAACTCATCTGTTAACTCTAGTTATAGCACTCTTTCCCTTCCCATCATATATACTTCCATAGCATCTGAACTTGAATGTTGGTTTGTCTTAGAGCCCTAGAATGGGAAAAGCTAGGATATCTTACAACAGGCTAATTTCACAGACTGGAAAGGACTAATTTCACAACACATTCATGGGAAGACCATGAATACAGAAATGAAAGCTGACTGTCCTTGGACAACATTCTAATCTTTGCTTTCAATGCATCATGACAGCCTGCTAGTGTGCAAGACCAACTCTTCTGTCTTCTATCTGAAATTTAAAAAAAAAATTTAAAGGATCTCATAGAGTATAAGCAGTGATCCTACAAACAAAGAAGAATTACACAATTCATGATTCACTGATTGAACTGTCAACATCTTTCTTTTGTCATGCTCCAAGATGATAGTTTTCGTTTGGAGGAGTAATTTTTATTTTAGCTTCCATTAAGAATTTATCTCTTATTTCATTATGTAATGGATAATACATTCTTACCTCTCCCTTTATGGATGGGCTTGACATGATTTGTCATCATCAATCAAATAGGTTTTTTTTTTCCTCTCATTTTTGTTAAAGAAACATTTAAATAGCAAAGACAATAGATGAAGCTATTGAGTAAGTTCTGAGCATAAGAAATTAATTCTAACATTGCCACCTCATTCTATCTAGTTTCCTGGTCTAACTAGCCATGCAGATAAGCTTGTGCAAAAGGGCAAAATCACAGAATTTTAACACTGGAAAGAACTTTGAAGATCATCTAGAATGATTCCTTCATTTTACAAATGGAGAAACTGATGCCTATGTGAGGGAATGACTTTCCCAAGGGTGTTAAGTGGCTTGGCCAGGAGTTGAACAGGGAAGAGAGATTATCCTCGTGGGATTAATTATTTGTGGGCTGCAGAGTTAAAACTGTGTTACATTTTTTCAGTACTCTCTTGCCCACTTTATCAGATCTCTCTAGCCCTTCTTCCTTGTATGGGAAGGATGTTCACCACAGACTATACAAATTCTGATATAGCTACATTAAGCTTGGCCCAAATGGCTCTGCCTGTTTGAGGTTATACTGTTTTTTGTCTAGGGCAGGGGTGGGAAACCTGTGCGCTGAAGTCCACATGTGGCCCATCCATAATCTAAACTTCACAGAACTAGGTCCTCGAGTACAGTCTTTGACTGAATCCAAACTTCACAGAACAAATCCCCTTAAAAAAAGGATTTGTTCTGTAAAACTTGGACTCAGTCAAAAAGTCTGTATCTGAGGACCTAGTTCTGTGAAGTCTGGATTCAGTCAGAGGGCCACACTTGAAAATCTAGAGGGCCACATGTGGTCTTGAGGCTGCAGGTTCCCCACCCCTGGTCTAGAGTGTCTTGGCCACATGGCAAAAATTTGCTGCTGCAATCAGAAATTAGAAAGTATGTCCCATTAGAATGTAAGCTCCTTGAGAGTAGGAACTGCTTTTTTTTTGGTTGAATTTGTATTCCCAGGACTTAGTACAGCACCTGGAACATAGTAAGCCTTTGTCAGAATGTGAAATGAAGTGCCAGTGTTGTATATAACTAGGGTCCAATCAGGAGTGATGCATAATATATAATGCTTATTGTAAAGGCAGGTGTAAATGCCTAGGGCTAGGGATGATGTTGCAAAAGACTGATGGAAACTGTCCTCTAGAAGCTGTCTATGCTTATAGGGGTACAGGATTACCCCATTAAAGTTATTGGATCACGGCTCCCCTCAGGCAGAGTCAGGTGGGCTCCCCAATCCTACTATCAAGTCAGGCATAATGACCAAGCTAGATGGTCTTCTCTGGCTAAGGCTGGCTAACCAGTGGACAAAACCATGGAGTTTTTTTTTATACATTTTTAGAAGGATGTAGCTATGTGAAAGGGGAGAGGTTGGAGCTTTATCTGGGGTATACCCACAGTGTGAGCTCAAACAGTGCCTTGGAGCCACCTAAGCTTATGTTTATGAAACTTATGCCTAGAGGGTATAACTACTGGGTGTGACTATGAAATTTTTTGCTTTTCTATATTAAGAAATGAGTTATTTTGCTAAAGGGGGGGAGGTACATGCCTCGTAGTTACGTTTACACATAATATGGGGGCTTTAGGAATTTAATTAAGCTGTGGAAACAGCTGACAAAGCAACACCCTCTACTGTACCCATTACTCTGCTTACTGTTTCCATAGTCCAGGCTTCATAGATGTTTTCTTTCTCACACCTGATTGGCAACTCTCTTAGTGAGAGGGATGTCATAGGTCTCACACTCTTTATAAATATTTTATTTATCTGTTTACCAATAACTTTACATAGATTCTTTGCATGGCATCAGAGAACCTTTGCTGGGTGTCTGCTGTCCCATAGCCATCCATTATGTTTTGGTTTTTTGTGGAAAGTTCCAGTCACTGTCTTCTGTAGTATTGACATTATTTCTACCTCTGAAATGAACTGAACTAAAAGGACTCTAAGTTCTTGAGATGTTGTCCAGCCAAAGTAAAAACAATAACTTCATGCTCTGGTATCATTCTGTCATTTGTAAATCTCATAAACCATGGCTTTAAAAACCAAAGGGAAAAAAAAATCACTATCTATGTCTGCTTCATATTGTGTCTTTTCTTTTTTTGCACACATTACTGAAATTCCCAGATCCTGCTCTGAAACCACTACTCATTGGCATTGAATTTTGCTTCCTATGCCATATCTTTTGTTTGTTCAATTGGGTACTTTTTAGTCAACTTTTGTATTCTCATATGGCCTGCTTCTTCTAGGACAATGAGGTACAGGACTAATAACTGAAAACTGGATTTTCTAGGTATCCCTTTCCTTGATCATTATGAATGAAAACCTCTGGTTCCTAAGGAACCAGGTTCTTTAGGACACATTTCTCAAATATAACATCTGTGCTTTTTAACCTAAGGAAAAATAGCTTACATTCGTGAATGTAATTTGAATTTTCCAAGGCAGTCAAATCAATTTTTCATGTAATTCACTTCAAGACTTCGGTGGATTTGTAATTTTATTGTGGGTGATCTTTCCACAAAAGCAGATCAGAACATATCTTTGCCTTTTAATCCTATCTCTCCATTAATTAGATTGTAAGCTCATTGAGGGCAAGGGCTATCGTTTACCTCTTTTTGTATCCTGGCACTTAGCACAGTACTTGACACATAGTAGACGTTTAATAAATGTTTATTGATTTGAATTAAATCCTCCATAAAGTAATCATACAATTGTTCAATTATCCAAAGTACATGGAAGGGCTTTCTCTCATTTTTTATAAGACTTCTTGGATATCAGTGGAAGACTCAGAACATTCTTCACTCTTTGACTCAGTCATTTACCAGACACCTTACTGTATGCCAGGCACTGTACCAGGCATTGAGGATACAAAGACCAAAAAAAAAAAAGAAGAAGAAGAAGAAGAAGAAGAAGAAGAAAAGGCCTTGCCTTCAAAGAGCTCATATTCCATTGGGGTTAAGCAACATGTACTTGGACAATATATGAAAAGTGAATAAAAAGCAATACTCTTATTTACATTACCTTCACACACATACCTTTTCAGCCAGGCATGTCCTTAATGTTTTGATATCATTTCTTCTGTGTAAGTCATCATTGGCTATTAAAATAACCCCTTGGACCTCAGTTTCCTCATCTGTAAAATGAGAGTGTTGAACTAGATGAACTAGAGGTCCCTTCCAGCTCTATGACCTATTATATGTTACAACTTGTTACAACCATCATGTCACTTGGTATTTTGAGGTTTTGGGAGGGATTGGAAGCAAAACCATGAGGTAAATGTCATGAAATGAGATCATTCTACCTTAAGCAAAGAAATTTTTCTCACCAATACGGATCAACAGTTATGGTATAACTCATTGTCTTCAAGAGTTCACTAGGGTGCTGAGAAATTAAATGACCCGTGTGGGGTCACACAGCTGGTAGGTGTTAGGGCCAGTACCTGAACCCAACTCTTTCTAACACTAAAGTTAGCATTATGCTCCATCAACTATGGCACACTGCCCTGCCAACACTTGGTTTTAGCATTTAGATAAAAACCAGTAGACTCTATATTCAGATTCCACTGATCACAGTGGGCCATACTGGAAGAAAGGTCCTAGAGAGCAGAAATTCAGGAATGTATGACAAATTTAATTAGGGATAATGGGAGGGAGAAGAGTGGGTGAGTAGATTCAACCATGACTGCTCATTTGTGATTGAGGTAGAATGAAAGCAGAGTTCACAGGATTTGAGAAGAGTGAGGTACTGGAAGGTCAGGATATTTGAAAGGGGCCAGAGTTGGGGGTTGAGAAAAAGACTTGTAGCTAGGTATTGAATATATTGAGGACAAGGTAAAATGACCCGAAGAGCTTCAGAAGATAGGCATAAGAATCTGGACAGGACAAAGTGAACTTTAAATGAGGAGAAATGGTTGATGAGTCATGATTGCAGAGGGAGGGTCTGAAAGTAGTAGTGGAGAGCATAGGGAATTGTCAACTCCTCTTCCTGTCCCCAGGTTTCAGAGCATGTAGGGGAAGTGTCAACCAAGTTGCCCAAGAAATGTTGGTGTCTTTAGGAGAAATGCAAGTTTCTTTTCTTTTTCTTTCTTTTTTTTGGATAATTAATTAATTTAGTTTTCAACATTCACTTCCTTAAGATTTTGAGTTTTAAATTTCCTCCCCCCTCCCTCTTCCCCCCCCACCTAAAACAGCATACAAGCTGATATAGGCTCTACCTATACATTCATGTTAAGCATATTTTCCCATTAGTCATGATGTAAAGAACAATTAGAACTAATGGGAGGAACCACTAGAATGAAGCAATAAAACAAAACAACAAAGGAAAAGAAGAGCAAATAGTATGCTTCCATCTGCATTCAGACTCCTTATTTCTTTCTCTGGGTGTGGATAGCAATTTCCATCATGAATCTTTTGGAGTCGTCTTAGATTCTTATACTGCTGTGAAGAGCCGAGTCTATCAAAGTCAGTCATCCCATAATGTGTTAACTGTGTACAATGTTCTCCTGGTTCTGCTCACTTCACTCTGCATCAGTTCATGTAAGTCTTTCCAAGTTTTTTTGAATTCTGCTTGCTCATCATTTCTTATAGCACAATAGTATTCCATTACATTCATATACCACAACTTGTTCAGCCATTCCCAGTTGATGGGCATCCCCTCAATTTCCAATTCTTTGCCACCACAAAAAGAGCTGCTATAAATATGACTTGTATTCTTATAAATTTGACTCAGTTCTCTACATATTTTAGAAATGAGGCCTTTATCAGAGACATTGGTTATAAAAGTTATCTTGAGAACCATCTCCTCTACTAGTTTGGGCCAAGTCACGTCAAGTAAGTCCTCAAGCACTTAATTAGGCTTGGCTTATAATAATGGGGAAAAGTGAGTGAGATTTCTTTCTAGGATCATTTAGGGATGCTCTGTTTCATAAGGAAGACTTTGAAACCAATATTTAACAAAACTCTAATGGGTTTATCATGTAATCAGTGAGATCAAATGAGATAACTTTTGTAAATCACTTTGCAACCTCTAAATAACTGTTTTAACACAATTCTTTTTTTATAAGAAACATGGTATTTTTTTAATTTTTAAAATTTATTTATTTATTTTTAGTTTTCAACATTCACTTTTATAAGATTTTGAGTTCTAAATTTTCCCCCTCCTTCCCTCCCCTTCCCCAAGATGGCATACAATCTGATATAAGCTATACATGTACAATCATATTAAATATATTTTCACATTAGTCTTGTTATAAAGAAGAATCAGAACCAAAGGGAATAACCACAAGAAAGAAAAAAAAAAAGAGAAAATAGTATGCTTCGATCTGCATTCAGTCTCCACAGTTCTTTCTGTGGATGTGGATAGCATTTTCCATTTTTAGTCTTCTGGAATTAATACTAGCTATTCTTATTCAGAGCAGCCAGATGGCACAGTGGCTAGAGCACCAGGCCTGGAGTCAGGAAGACTCATCTTCCTAAGTTCAAATCTGGCCTCAGATATTTACTAGCTGTGTGACCCTGGGCAAGTCTCTTAAACCCATTTGCCTCAGTTTCCTTATCTGTAAAATAAGCTGGAGAAGGAAATGGCAAGCCATTCCAGTATCTTTCTCAAGAAAACCTCAAATAGGATCATGATGAATCAGACACAGCAGAAACAACTCAAAGACAACAGCAATAATAATTATTATTGTTCTTATTGTTGCTGCTGCTACTGTTACTGTTTTTATTGTTGTTGTTATATTGTATATGATATTATCTGTACTAGCATTTCATCACCATTCTATACTTAGTTCTATAAAGACAAGGTCTATGTCTTTCTCAGCTGCGTTTCGCTGTGTTTTCTGCATTATAATTACTTAATAAATGCTCATTGATTGCATTAATGACATTTTCTTTGCTAATATTTATTCAAATGCCATTGCTTCTCTATACTTTTGTCTCACTATTGCTGTTTAACTGTTTAAGTCATCCAAGGTGCTTTGTTTCCTTATATCTCTGGATATTTTTGTTATAAGATGAAATGTTGTAAATGCAGAAGGAATATTTGGTCATAGCAAGAAAGAAAGAAAAAGAAGTAAAATGGATTTTTTCCATGTTAGACAAAGAAGTTAATGTTATGATTACTAAGGGATAGTATAAAAATTCATGTTCCTGACTGAACTTTGCAATTTATTATGTCATGTAAAGCTAATGTTTTATGGTATTTGAGGGCCTGAGGATGTGAATAACCGAATGACTTCTTCCTAAAAGTGCCCTGCTCCCTCACATCATGTTCACTGTAAGTGAGGGGGAAGGACCCATGCCTTGAATTTTGATTCCTCTCTAAACTAGCCCCATAGCTATGCTGAAACCATCATTTCTTTTAAAAATGTCTACAAGTGCAGAGAGAAATTACTGCCTTGCAAAGAAAACAATGTGCTATAATAATTAATAACACCAAAATATTGAACACTACCAAAAGTTTATAAAATATTGCTGCTGCAACATCAATACTGGCATCTAGGGAGGGTAAATAAATCTTTGCCTAGATTCTTTCCATTCAGGATGTTAGAGTCCATTCCTGAAACTAGTAGGACTTGGCAGAAATACTAAATGAACAAGGCAATGACAAATTAAACAGGCTCTTTTCTTTTGAGTATCAAAGGAATGGTCCATGTGGCTTTGCTAGAGACACCAAGGGAATATGAAGACAGAAGTAAAGGCAACAAGGAAAGGGTATAAGGACAACCCACTGATTTTACACAGGCACATACACACACACGTACAAACACATATAAGAAGAGATACAATAGATGCCACCGGAGACGCCACCAGAGAACCTTAAGTAGAATGTTTTCAGGCCATGGCAAGAGCAGGGAGACCAATATGGACTTGTGAGAGGCTGCCCAGGACTTAGCAGATAGTTATTCCAATCTCTGGCCAGGACTTAGAGGGGTAGGGAGGTGGGATATCCATCTTTACTACATGCTTAAGGGCATCAGGAATCTTCAGAATCAGGGCAGGTCAAGGATTAGGTTTATTACAGGTGTTTTATAGGGTAGAATCCTGCCCTGGGAAGTCGGATAGGTTTCTCAGCCCTGAAGTAAGAGCTAGGAGATCCAATCATTTAGGAAACAAAAGATCTCCAGCCTGGAATAAAATGTTCTTAATATGAGGGATTTAAGAGAAAGGAAGAGGAAAAAAGGAAGAAAATAGACAGTTTATTGGACTGTGAAAAACTAAGCCCCATGTTGAAATTTGTTTTTCTTGACTATGAGTATTGGTTGTGAGTATAATTTTTTTTTTTGCTTAGAGGGGTGATTTAGGTTGGGAAAAGGGGCAAAAGATAGGGTGCCCTTTCCTCAAAAAATGAGACCAGAAAATAGAAGGAATCTCAAACAAACGGGGCAGCTTTGAAAGATATATATTGAATTTATTATCTACTTTAAAAGAAAAGCACTGCCTACAAGATTTACAAATGGAAATGAACATTTTATTTGGTGTTTATTAAATTCATGATGGAAAAAAGACTAGTTCTAGGGGAAAGAAAAAAAAAGCAGATGTTTCCCCTGACTTCTAATAGTAGCATAGAATGAGTAACTACAGAGATGTAAATGTTCCCTTGGGTTATTATTTTATTTCACATGTTATTTTAGTTAACTACAGTATTGATGAGTCTGTAGTAGGATTTGTAGATCTTCATAAAGTTGAGCAACAATATGCTAATACCAATAAGGACCTACATTTTTCTGCTATTTTCCCCCAGTAGTTTAGCTCTATGTGTGTCTGTGGCGGGGGGGAGACATTAAATAATCCACCAGAATTATAAGTAAGGACTTGGTTACAGTGCAGTGAAGATTTGGTCAAATTGTGTTTGAAATGTTACCTTCTATAGAGAACACTCAGGCAATCAGAGAAAAGTACAGTTATCCCTTTCACCTTATGACTTTCCCCATCATGGTTTCAATATATTGTGGGTCAGCATAAGAAATTAAGTGGGAATTTTGGGGGAGTTTTGTGAAAGCCACAGATGACATGTAAAGGTCGGCTGATGATGCACAAAAAGTTTAGAAACTCAGAAATGCATAAAATATATGTATAGTGTTGCATAATATCAACACATTTTCTCTTTTAATACCATAAATATACACAATTTCTTTTTTAAACTTAAAATAAGTAAAAAGTTAAAGTTTGCAAAAAGAATGCAAAAGCCAGCAGATGACAAACGCTAGAAATGTAGAGATATCTTTAAAAAGTTTAGTAACTTATAAAGGCATAAAGTATATTACTGTTATGTATATTACTTGTACAGTATGTATTTTACTATTTAACAACATAAATGAACAGCTAGACTTTTTTTCTTAAAATAAATTTGTAGTAAAACAACTGTGATTCTGTGCACTGATTTTGGAATGCTGATTTTATTTATGGCAATCAATCTCTCACATGACATCTCATGGTGATCTTGCAGTGATCTTTGCATTTCGAGTTTCTTATATCTTGTGTCCTTTAAATGGAAAAAACAAAACAAAACAAAATTTACACAGATTTTCCAGATATCGGGGGCATTTCCTGACTTCTCTGATGTGGAAGGGATAAGTATAATCCATTACTTGTCTCCAGTGGAAACACCAGCTTGTCTTAGTGCTACACTCTATTTTTAAAATATTTTAATTTAATAGTTTGAATCAGGGTGGGATGGTATGGATAGTTTATAATCAGCTTTGTTAAAGGGAGTACTCACATGAGTGAGATTCCCAGATCCATTGAAATATCAATGTTATCAAAGGCTCACCTAACTTTTGGTTAACAGTAACAGGTATAATTGTGCCTGTGGGGGTCTTAATAATTAAAAGACATAAATTATCTGATTGGAGATAGAATAAGTTTCTGTTGCTTTTAGGGCAAGGTGGCATAGGGAAAAGTGCTGTATTTGGAGTCAGAGCATCTGAATTTGAATTTGAATTTGAATTTGAATCTTGACTCCATTTTTTCCTACCTGTGTTGATCCTGGGCAAGTTATTTAACTTATCTGAGCTTCCATTTCTTCTTCCATAACATGAAGGGGTTAAACCAAATGACTTCTGTATAGTTCCTTCCAGCTCTCATTCCTATGTGAGAAATTATCCAGCGTAATTCAACTGCAAAACAATATTTTATATGGGTATACTTCTGGAAAATGGAAAGGGGACAACATTACAGGATTTAATCATGAACCTTTGTTTAGATCTCTCCCCCAGGCTGTAGGTTATGGGCTGTTTTCTCCATCTGTGCTTCATTATCAGAAGTGTTGAGCCAAGAGTTTGAGAACATCATATAGCTAAGCCTATTCTGTATAGTATTGTCATCAAGGCTCTTAGCCACAGTTTTTAATTCAGATGTGCAAATAGAAGACATCCACAAGAGTGCACCTTCCTTCCTGAGTTTCCAAACCCTTGGGAGGGAAGAATTAAGGGTAATGTTGTGTGGTTCCTCTCTACATAAATCTGTCATATCCATTTCTAGCTGCAGAGGCAGTGACAAGAGGCTAAGGCAAACATGCCATTCTTTTCTTTGAAACCAAAGATATTTGTAAAATGAGTTAATCATTGCATGTTAATAAAGCACATACTGTGTTCCAGGTAATCAATCAATAAGTAGTTATTAAGCACTTATTGTGCTAAACACCAAGGAGTCAAAGAAAAACAAACAAAAAGAGAAATAAACAGAAACAGTCTCTGCCCTCAAAGACCTTACTTTCTAATGAGGGAGAAACAGGTACACAAATAAGTAAATACAAGGTAATTTTGGAGGGAAATCACTATGTACAAGGAGCTGGGATGAGTAAGAAAGACCTCATATAGGAGGATGCACTTGATCTAAGCTTTGAAGAAAGCTAGGGATTCTAAGAGGTAATGGTGAAAAGGGAATGTATTCCAGGAGTAGGGAACAACAAAGACATAGAAATGGGGGATTAGAATGCTGTGTGTGAAGAACAAATAGGTCAGTCTGGCTAAAAAGCCTCCCATGGACACCTGCTCTCTTTCTTTAATGTATTTCACATGTTAATACTCCCATGGTGACATAAAAGCAAATTAATTAGATCTAAGATACCTGATTTCAAATACTGCCCAAACTGGGGATCAAGCTAACCAAAGCCTAACCCATCCTCCATATTCAGGCTAGGACAATGCCCAATTAATTTAGGTCATCACATTTTAGGGGGGACATTATTCAGCTGGAGAGAATTCTGATGAAGGCAACCAGGATGGTGAGGGGCCTTGATTTCATACCATCAGTGGATCATTTGAAGGAACTGAGGATGTTTCGTCTGAAGAAAAGGGGAGAGGGTAAAGGTGAGAGACACAGAACTCATAAAACATTTGAAGAGTTCTCTTTCAGAATAGGGATTAGGCTTGTTCTGTTTAACACTAGAATGCAGAAATCATTACACTGAATGAAAATTGCAAAGTCAAATTTGGGCTCAATTAATATAAGGAAAAACTTCCTAACAATTGGAGCTAGCGTTACCAATTATTGACTAATTAATGCTAATTACTAAGCATTGGTATGCTCTGTAAAATTTGCAAAATTATTTGACATATGTTATCTCATTTGATTGCCATAACATCTCCTATGTAGGTGCTATTATTGTCCCCATTTGACAGATTGGGGAATTTCATGCGAGAATGGTTTAGTAACTTGCCTAGTGATATAGCTATGTGGAAGGACCTGTATAGAGGTTATTTGGTTTAACCCCTTCATCTTAAAGAAGTGGGAATGGAAGCTCAGAGAGACTTGCCAATGACTTGGCTAAGGTCACATAAGTAAGAAGAAATAGAACCTACGATTTGAACCCAAGTCCTCAGACTTCAAATATAGCACTCTTTCCACAAAAGTGGGAGGTAATATTCAAACTTGGGTCTTTCTGATGCTAGACCTTGCACTCTATCCATTATACCATCTAACTGACTTACTCATGTGGTAGTCTCCCAGAAAAGGCTACATGATCATTTACTTGTTGACTATTTTGTAAAGGGGATTCTTTTTTGTGTATGGGTTGGACTAATCAGAGATGGGGAACCTGTGGCCCCAAGGCCACATGTGGCCCTTTAGGTCCTCAAGTCCGACCCTTTGTCTGAATCCAACTGGATTCAACTGGACTCTTCTGGAATCCAGTTGGATTCAGTCAAAGGATTCAGCCTCGAGGCCACAGATTCCCCACCCCTCGACCAGATGACTATTGGAGTCCCTTTTACCTCTGGATTCTATGATTCCACACCCTTGAGGGGACAGAACCTGTCTTGCTAAAACCCTACAAACTCCTTAATGCAAAGCACACTGCCATCAACCCTGTTAGGAATGAAGAAATATTTGCTGAGGAAGATGATGACTCAGTATCTTTCTTCTCACATGGGTTACTGTATTTTGGCAGGTTGCAAAGAAAAGGAACTAGTAAGTGCTTTCTATTGGCAAGAGCAAAGAAGTGGCTTGGATTTGGAAAAATATAACACATTAAAAAAAAACTACCTTGTATAACATACTCTATCCATTTGGCCAGAGTTGTTGTGGTTCAATGGAAAGAAAACTGGCTTCCCGAGTCAAAAGATCTGTGTTCACATTTCACCTGTGAGACTTGCTTCATATAATACTTTGAGCAATCACTTAGCCTCCATGGGCCTCAGTTTGTAATCTATAAAATGAAGGATTTAGGCTGGATGGTATCTAAATTTCATTCTAGGTCTATAATCCTGTGGCCTGTATGATGCCCTTCCAGTGGCTTGTGTCTTACCTTAAAAAAGGTACCATTTTCTTGAATTCAGCAGTGCTAAATTACCTTATGGAGAGGCTAAAGAATTTATGACAGCACCTGGCTATAGACCTAGGTTCCAGAATACTCTTAATTAGCTTATAGTACCATAGAATAAAGCTTGATTAGAATTACTTTTCTGTCTTTAAGCAGGGGAGGATTTTTGTTGAGAGTAAAATTTCTAAGATCTTGTTTCAGGATTTTTGTTTTAGTTAGATAAGTTGCATTAAAGATTCTCCCCAGAAGGGATCTGCATGTACAAAAAATATTTAAAATATTTCTTTCTTACATCAAAATATTTTTGATGTAAGAAAGAAATAGAAACAAAGTGGATATCTATCAGATGAATAAATCATGGTATGTGTGACTTAAATGGAATATTTTTTCTCCATATAAAATGATGGAAGAAAAAACTGGAAAACATGGGAAGATCTGTATTAAGTAAAGCACAGTAAAGCGAGGATAACCAGGAGAGCAATTTATACAAAAACTATAGTAATGGAAAGCGGAAAAACTCTGAGTCACTTAAGAACCTTGATCAATATAATGATCAATAATGACTCAAGACTAGAATACTGATGATGAACCTTGCTTCCCACCTCTTATCAGGTGATAGACTAGACATGCAGAATGAGACGTACATTTTCAAATACAGCCAAAGAATGAATTTGTTTTGCTTGCTTATACTTACTTGTCACAAATTTGTTCAGTCATTTTTCAGTCACATCCAACTCTTTGTGATCTCATTTAGGGTTTTCTTGAAAAATATACTGGAATAGTTTTTCATTTCCTTTTCCAGCTCATTTTACAGATGAGGAAAGTGAGGCAAACAGGGTTAAGTGACTTGTTCAGGGTCACACAGCTAGTAAGTGTTGGGGGCCAGATTTGAACTCAGGAAGATGAGTCTTTCTGACTCCAGGCCTAGTACTCTATCCACTGCACCACCTAGCTGCCCACTTGTTACAAAGGAGTACTTTTTTTAGGGGTCATAGAGAGAAGGAAGAAAAGAAAGAAAAGAGCAGCAATGAAACATTTTTAAATGTCCAGAAGGAAGTTCAGAAGGGAACACCAACAATCAGGGCAGTGTTTGGACTTTCTTATTAACTATAACTTTCACATTAACTGTAATGTATATTAAAAACTAAGTGGTAAGTCATAGCAATCTCTGGTTTCACATCCTGTCACTTTCTGTTTATTGTATATAGAAATATCTGTGTTGGTTGATGTTAGTTAAGTTCATAATAAAAGGAAAAACTGTAAAAATATGTTTTGTTTAAAAAAGAAAAAAGTAATGCTGGCGCTTTAAAAATGAAAATAGTACTTATATTTTGTCCCAAAATATTGCCAATGACTTTCTAATAAAATGATACATGGTGAATACCGCCTATTGTGTCAGAAGCAGAGCAGTTAAATCAGTGCACTCTTGGCCATAAAGGAAAAAATGCTTCCCCATCACAAAGTCAAAGACAAATATAATTCTTTTGGGGGTATAATTTTTTCTTTCTTCTATTGAGTTCTGTATTTTGGCATTTCTCTCTTTGTATAGTATAAAGGACTCAAAAACTTGAGTCATAATCATAAATCTAGAGCTTGAAGAGACTTGTTTTTTTTAATTTATTTTTAACATGTGTTTTTAAAACTTTGGATTGCAAATTTTCTCCCTTCCTCCCTCCCCACCTACCCTCATTGAAAAGGCAAGCATCTCGATACAGGTTATAGATGTGTAGTCATGTAAAACACTTCCATAGTAGTCATGTTGTGAAAAACTAAGTATATTTCTCTTCATCCTAGCTACCCCCCATTTATTCTATTCTCTCTTTTGACCCTGTCCCTCCTCAGAAGTGTTTGCTTCTGATTATCCCCTCCCCCAATCTTCCCTCCCCTCTATCAAACCCCTGCTCTCTTATCCCCTTCCCCCCTTATTTTCCTGTAGGGTAAGATAGATTTCCATACCCAATTGTGTATGTTATTCCCTCCTTAAGCCAAATCCTATGAGAATAAGATTCACTCATTCCCTCA